>NC_044036.1:34440132-34775089 GCF_901765095.1 Microcaecilia unicolor
CACGTTAATTATTGGGTCTGTGCATGCTTCCCATGTGCTAAATAATACTTTTTTTTTATTTTGTAGTGTTTGGGGCATTTGGGGAGGCAGAAAGTAGGTATGCCCAGCGCTAATCGGTCAGTGCAGCTACATTGCCATGTGTCAACCAATCAGTGCATAGTTAGCACAAGAGCTCTTACTGCCTAGACAATACGTGTTGGTAAGGGCTCACGTGCTAATGGTGATGCATTGATTGGGAAATTAGCGCATGGCCATTAATTGGGGAAATAGGAAATGCGAACATTTTATTGCCGCTCTACAAGTGGCCTCAGTGTGCGGGGAAACCCATACCCTAGTCATAGAGCAGGCCACTTTATAGTAAAAAGGCCCCTAACTTTACAGAGTTTGATGCCTAATTTTGACCCTTTAAAAACTGATCGTGGTTAACAGCCAAAAAGGTGGGCAGAGCTAAAGGCAAGACCAGACCAGGAAATGTTATTGAGCTGAGACTTAAGGCTTCTACGATCACCTCAGTATATCGGTATAGCGATTATGTTTCAACTGTTCTGGTCTACGGAGGAATGCCTTTGCACTGACCCCCCCCCCCCCCCCTTGCAGGTTGACAACATATTTAAATTTCACTCAATGTGTAATCTACTACTCCATCCTCTGAGGGTTCCTTTATTGAATGCTATAACTGTCTGGATGTTGTTTTTCATTTCCGTAGCTGTTGCTGTTAATTAGACATTTTGTGGAAAGCTCCCAGTGACAATTCTCATTGCATAACTTGAATGTCTGATGAGATGAGCTTGTTATACGTTATTACTACTCCAGTGTGTTAATACCAGTGTCTCTCCATCCCCACCCCTACTGATTTTAACCCCTAATGCTGAAGTAAACTCAATGCACGCTACAATGAAAGGGCAGAAGGGAAATCATGGCACGTCACATCACTACCGCTAGCTCAGACAAGATACATCGAGTCAGGTATGCACATCTGAGCTCCAAGGCTTGCCTCCTGCCAATCAATGAACAGCAGCAATGTCACTCCATCAAAGGTGGTAAGATAGATGTCTGGAATGCTGATGGAACTACTGAGGTAATCTGAACAAGAGGCTTTTGACTTTGAAACAAAAATTTCAGGGATCTTATTGAAATACAGTTTAACTCAGTGCTTTCTTTTGTACATTGGATATATTTTCCAGATATAGAAAGAAAGACTTGCCGAGTATGTTTTTCCTATCATGTATAAGTAAGTTGATATCAGAGAGGAACAAATGGACAAAGCTGATATTCTAGACCACTCAGGTCACACCAAGCCAGTCAGGTTTTCAGCATACCCACAATGAATATGCATGAGATAGATTTGCATACAGGGGAGTACATAAGTAATGCCAGAATGGGAAAAGACGAAAGGTCCATCGAGCCCAGCATCCTGTCCACGACAGCGGCCAATCCAGGCCAAGGGCACCTGGCAAGCTTCCCAAATGTACAAACACTCTGCACATGTTATTCCTGGAATTGTGGATTTTTCCCAAGTCCATTTAGTAGTGGTTTATGGACTTGTCCTTTAGGAAACCGTCTAACCCCTTCACCAGGTCGGGTTTTCAGGATTCCCCCCATGAAGGCAGTGCATGCAAATAGATCTCATGCATATTCATTGGAGAAATCCTGAAAACTTAACTGGATTGCAGCCCTCGAGGACTAAGGTTGGACAACCCTGCTACAGACTTTAAAAAGAAACAAATTATATATTCATTTTATAATTGGGTGGCTACTTATTGTATGCCTTCATTAAGAAGTACAGAATTAATTCCAGTACTGCACAAATCCTCTCACACATAACTATACCTGTTTCAAGGCAGATCCATATAGGTATGTACTCTCTGTATATATTCATGTATTTTATAATATGTATGTGAATAGGGATGTGCAGGCAAAAAAAATGTCATTTCGTTTAGCTTTCAGTTTCATTTGTGGCTTTCCCTGTTTTCTTTTGTTTTTAAAGAGTTTATTTCAGTGTATTGTCATTAGAGTTGCTAACTGTCCAAGCATTTGAAAAAAAAAAAATGTTAAATAGCAAACCACCCCAACCCCCCCCCCCCCCCGATCAAAGCCCAAACACCCAGACCATCACCCAACTCCCTCCTCTCACCTCTAGGTGGCAACATCACACCACTCCCTCCTCCACTCAATCATCACTCCAGCCCTCCTGACCCCCAGCAAGTATCCCGCCCCCTCCCCTCCCCCAACTGTTTGGCACCATATTATGCACCTGTAACAACATCGGGGAAAAAATTTGTTCTTGTCATTTCAGGTTAAAGGCAATATAAAATGACATGGCATAGCAAAAATTATTTATGTTTCCCATGCTATTTTTTTTATTTTAGTTACATTTGTACCCTGCGCTTTCCCACTCATGGCAGGCTCAATGTGGCTTACATGGGGCAATGGAGGGTTAAGTGACTTGCCCAGAGTCACAAGGAGCTGCCTGTGCCTGAAGTGGGAATCGAACTCAGTTCCTCAGGACCAAAGTCCACCACCCTAACCACTAGGCCACTCCTCCACTGTTGCTACTATTTGAGCTATTCCACTAGCAACATTCCATGTAGAAGTCGGCCCTTGCAGATCACCAATGTGGCCACGCAGGTTTCTGCTTCTGTGAGTCTGACGTCCTGCACAGGAAGTCAGACTCACAGAAAACAGAAGCCTGCACAGCCTTCTACATGGAATGTTGCTAGTGGAATAGCAACATTCCATGTAGAATCTGCAATAGTATCTATTTTATTTTTGTTACATTTGTACCCTGTGCTTTCCCACTCATGGCAGGCTCAATGCAGCTTACATGGGGCAATGGAGGGTTAAGTGACTTGCCCAGAATCACAAGGAGTTGCCTGTGCCGGAGGTGGGAATCGAACTCAGTTCCTCAATTCCCCAGGACCAAAGTCCACCACCCTAACCCCTAGGCCACTCCTCCACTCCATATTTCAAACAAAAGCACATCTCGAATGCAAACATCTCAGCTTTGTCAGAGCACAAGCCAAACAATACTTCCAGGAAGGCCTACACACAGCCCACATAAAAGCAGGTATCATCTTTTTGTGCACGTAATTTTTATGTGTGCCTACCTGCATCATTTTGTCTTACAGCCCTTTTTTACATGTAAAACATGCAGCATAGCCTTTAGGAGGATGGAACCACCTTATAACCTTTGGGGGAAAGGAGATAAAGAAAACTGAGAAATAAATAAATGAAATGAATGCCACAGTATGGAAATAGATGTTTCAAAGTATCTATAGTTATTCTCAGAGATGCGGAACTGTTCTCAACCTCTACTGCATATACAGAAGCACACACTAAATCTATGTAAAAGACAGCCTCATAGATATGTTTATGAGACCGATTTCTGAATGTGAGAGAATAGCCTGTAATTACACTCTTTTCTTTAGAGTCCCCCAAATTCTATATATCGTATCTTAATTTACACGTGGAAATCGAAAAAAAGATGTCAGGAAGTATTTTTTCACGGAGAGGGTGGTGGATGCTTGGAATGCCCTCCCGCGGGAGGTGGTGGAGATGAAAACGGTAACAGAATTCAAACATGCGTGGGATAGGCATAAAGGAATCCTGTGCAGCAGGAATGGATCCTCAGAAGCTTAGCTGAAATTGGGTGGCGGAGCAGGTGGGGGGAAGAGGGGTTGGTGGTTGGGAGGCTAGGATAGGGGAGGGCAGACTTATACGGTCTGTACCAGAGCCGGTGATGGGAGACGGGGCTGGTGGTTGGGAGGCGGGAAATACTGCTGGGCAGACTTATACGGTCTGTGCCCTGAAAAGGACAGGTACAAATTCAAGATATGAGTTTATCTTGGGCAGACTAGATGGACCATGCAGGTCTTTTTCTGCCGTCATCTACTATGTTACTATGAAGCGAATGCTAAAACAATGCAGAGTTACACTGTGAAGAAGAGTGCTAAATTTTTCAAATCGTGGATCCCAAATTATGGAGTTCCTCAGGGTTCTCCCTTATCCCCAATTCTTTTTAATGTGTTTATGAGTTCTTTGCCTGATTTTCTGGAATCATCACAACGCTTGGTTTTATCATGTGCAGATGATATTTTGATTACACTGGGTTTTGATTGTGAACAAAATCTCTGTTTAATAGGAGAAAATTCAAAGATGGGCTTTTTTTTAATTTCTTAAGATTAAATATCATCAAAACTAAACTGTTGTATCTTTGTACCTCGGTTTCAGATATTCCTAAGACTAAAATCAAGTGAGGAACTTCCTTTTGATGTTTCTTCAAGGTCTTTAGGGTTTATTTTGGATTCTCAGCTGACTATGGAAAATCGGATGAATAATCTGAGCAGGAAGGTTTTTTTTTTATAAATTACATCAGTTAAGAACTATGAGGTCTTCATTTTTCCAGGAGGATTTTCGGGTCTTGATACAGGCATTGTTTTTGACCCATTGATTATGACCCATTTTGATTATTGAAGTGCTCTATATGCTGGATTAGAGCATAAATTTCTATATAAACTCCAACTTCTTCAGAACACAGCGGCAAAATTAATTTATAGGTGTATAAAGTTTGATCGGGCATCTCCTTTACTGTGTAAACTACATTGGTTGCCTGTTGAAGCTAGGGTGGAGTTTAAGGTGGCATCTTGGGTGTGTAAAATTGTTATGGGAAATTGTTAATTATCTCTTACTGAATTATTAACTTTCCCTTCTATGAGACTTAATTCTTGTTTTAATTCTTTACTTAAACTGGGATTTCCATCGGTTAAGAATAATAAACTGAAGTGATTTCATGTAAACTCTGTTTGTTATCTGTCCAGCAAGATTTGGAATATAGTACCTTTGCAAATTAGGTCTTTGTCTAATTATTTCAATTGTATAAGAATTTAAAGATCTTTCTTTTCAGTACATTTTTTTATTTTAATTAGTGTTGTTTTTTTTTTTTAACTTTGATCTATGTTCTTTTCTTATGGTGAATTAGCTGCCTTGGTATCTGCTTTATGTTACCTGTTTTGATTCCTGAGTAGATATAAGCGGGATATAAGCACCAGAATAGAATAGAACTTAAGGACAAATCAAGGTCTGGCATACATATAAAGTATCACATACCATGTGTAATGAGTTTATCTTGTTGGGCAGACTGGATGGATCATACAGGTCTTTATCTGCTATCATCTACTATGTTACTAGGTTAACTGGCTCAGTGCTGTCAACTGGATCTTAACAAGCAATTATCAGCACTAACTGGCATTAATTTAAATTTACGCGCACAACTCGATAAGTGTATTCTGTAACGTGGTGTGTGTAAATTCCAAGACGCATAGTTGAAAAGGGGACATGGTTATGGGTATGGAACAGGTGGGTTATGGATGTTTCTACAGTCTATGTGCATTATTATAGAATACAGCCGCTCTGCACCTAATTTAGATGTCGGGATTTACTCCAAATAAAAGATGGCCTAAATGGACACAACCAAATTTGGTCACGTTGAGAGGTGCTCGGTATACTCTATATACCACGTGGAAATTTAAGCCTATTCTATTAAATGTAGGCATACTTTAGAGAATACATCTGGGTGTATTATTTTTTACCGCACAGATTTTTTAGGTGCCATATATAGAATCTAGCCTATTGTGAATATCCTAGGATGGAGGCCTTGTTAGGACAGAAGACCCAGATTCTATGGGTTTGCAAAGTAAAATAATGTAATTATGGAATTCACTGTAGGACGAATGCAAACTATTGAAAGTTGTACTGTTTGGGGACAAAGTGTGAAGTATTTATTATAAAGACATATGATAAGGCTATTATTGTGGAGTTTTTTTCTGACCAGTGATTAATGTGAGCTACTCTGTATGAAGAAAGTTACCAGTTGGGTTAGTCACTTTTTTGACTGAGGTCTTTTTGTGACACATTTTTTTAGTAGTCCCTTTTAGCCGCCTCTGGTACAGATACAAAGGTGGAATTGTTATTGTTATTTTATTAAATCCCCTATGTAGGGGCCTTTTGTTTCTATCCATTATTTCCAACCGTTATTTTGATTAGTGAACTGCCTAGATATATTATTTGCAGTATATTAAATAAAGCTGAACTGTGAACTAAAATTAGGTACCAGCTATAAGAATTGCTTTTATCGTGTCCATAAGCAGTAACATAGCCCGGTGCACCATGCTCAATGATTGGGAAGGTAAGAAGTGGAGGAGTGGCCTAGCGGTTAGAGCACTAGTCTTGACATCCAGAGGTGGCTGATTCAAAATAATCCCACTGCCGCTCCTTGTGATCTTGGGCAAGTCATTTAACCCTTCATTTCCTCAGTTACAAACCTAGGGCTTCTTTTACAAAGCCGCACCAGCAAATGAGAGGAAGCCTATAGGAATTGGGGGACCCTTTTACTAAGTCTCGGCAAAAAGTGGCCTGCGGCAGTTCGAGCACATCTTTTGGGCATGCACCGGACTAGTTTTTGCCACGTCCCGGAAAAAGGGCCTTTTTTAAGGGGCCGGAAAATGGATGTGCGGCAAAATAGAAACCAGTGCGTGTCCATTTTCGGCCTGAGACCTTACTGCCATTCATTGGCTTAGCGGTAAGGTCTCACTTGCTACCCGGGCAGTAGGCATGCAGCGCACGTCCACTGCCATTTACCGCCAGGTAAGTGCCATGCGGTAGAAAATAGAAAATATTTTCTATCACGTTTTCGGCGCACGCCAAATTCAGAATTACCGCCCGGGGCACGTGGTAGCTGAGCTGTAATGCTGATTTAGCGCACGCTGGGCAAGCGTAAGCCCTTACACGCCTTTGTAAAAGGGCCCCTGAATGGGCTACCTCTCATTTGCCTCACCAAGAATCGGCAGCGGGGCTTTGTATAAGAGGCCCTTTGGTTGTCAGTCCTCCTGAATGTAACTCACCTTGAGCTACTACTGAAAAAAGGTGTGAGCAAAATCCAAATAAATAAATAATAAAAAGTTAAGAAGAAAGCACATAGCAGTATTTTTGTCTGATCCCCCAAATTCAGTATAAATCACAGTCCCAAATGCTTTTTGCTATAACTTGAGAAAAAGACACGTTTCACTATTGCTGCAGCCTCAGAAATATTCACCCTATAGCTAATTATACTGCTTTTTTAATAGCCAGAGCTTGGACCAGCAGACAAAAGGACACACACTGGTCTGATGGGGGGGGGGGGAAGACTGAGAAAAGGTACCAGGAGTGGTGCTTGTAGTCTTAAAATTGCTAATGTTTCTCATCTACAGTGATTAAGACAGAAAAACCAGCTGTGAACTCCTCTGATCTGCTGAAGACACAGACCTGTGGGGGGTAGTCAATGCCTGCACTGAGAAGCATGGCAACTTCAGAGGCATGGAGCTCCCTTCTCTAGTCTAATTGGACTCCTAGACAGCTGCTAGGATGGGAAGCTATAGAACCAGCTGTGAATTATTTTAAAAGCAAGGACAGAAACTGTGGTGTAGCACCACCTATCGCCACTGGGGCTGGATCTAAGAAGGCAGATTTGGCTCCAATGGGACGTTCCATTTAGAAAAGTCTGTTCCATGTTGTATTGCTCTATCGTTCTTGAGTAGAGAGATGTGGTAGCCGGGTTAGTCCACTCTTAAAGGTAATCAATAGAAATAAAATACAATAAAACATGGAAAAGAAAATAAGATGATACCTTTGGTATTGGACTAACTTAATACATTTTTTGATTAGCTTTCGAAGGTAGCCCTTCTTCGTCAGATCAGAAATAAGCAAATGTTGAAAGATGACAGTAAATATGAGTATATGTATTACTGGGGATAAATATTTAAACTAGAAGAACAGATCCCAAAACTATATCACAAAAAACGTTCTTCCTTTAAAATATTTAATTTCTTTTATTACAATACATATATCACATAAAACCACTTGTGCTGTGTAAGTTCCGGAACTTGCCCAGTCACACCCTTCACTTCACCACCCATTCACATAAACCTTGTGTGGGCACATTTCTATATATCCATAATCTGTGTACATGCTCCCCAATTGTTGTTTCCTCAATTTCAAATCTTCCACTTGTGTCTTAGATATCGTCCTTAAAGGTTCAAATTATAGTCCTTTTAAATCATAAAAATCTTCTAAATCACATCAAGCAGGAGCACAGTGTTCACAACAAAGTCTCTCCAGCACTCTTCTTGGAGTAGTGTTAGTTCAGCAGAGTGAATCAGTGCAGTGTGTCAAGGGCTTCCTGGAATTTACATACTGTTTCCAGACTTTAAGCACCTTCTAACTCTTCACACCTTCTCTCTTTTGTTCCTCACTGCATTTCGAACACTCCTTCTTCAGGAGGAACATTTCCCTTAGGAATCATGAGCCCAGCACAGGACCCTCTGTGAGCGTCTCAGCAACTTAAATATGAGTGACACATCAAAGCATTTCAGTGACAGTCTGACAGGGTGAGGGGCAGTGGTGTACCAAGGGGGGGGCGGTCCGCCCCGGGTGCACGCCGCTGGGGGGTGCCGCAGCGCGCGCCTGCTGCGAGAGTTCGCTAACTTCTTTCGTTCGCTGCAGCTCCCTCTGCCCTGGAACAGGTTACTTCCTGTTCCGGGGCAGAGAGAGCTGCAGCGAACGAGCAAAGTTAGTAAACTCGCAGGAGGCGCACGCTGTGGCACCCCCCCCCCCCCCAGCGGCATGCACCCGGTGGGGGCTCTTTCGTGGGGGGGTCTTTTGCCGGGGGGGGGGGTCCGCGCTGTATTGGGGGGGGGGGGCGCTGCACCCAGGGGCGGGGCGCCGCCCCGGGTGTCCGCCCCCCTAGGAACGCCACTGGTGAGGGGTGGGTTAGATGAGAGACAGGGAGAGCCCGGTGGGTGAGGGACAGGGAGATATGCATGGTGATCAGAGGGTGACAAAGCAGTAGAATTTTATGGTTTAAAATGGGCTAGAAAACCCAGAAGTCATTTTGACTTCAAAGGTCTTAAGTTCCTGGATTGTCTTAAAGTTTCCTTTTAGTATTCTCACCATAAAATCATTGATACAGTGTTCTGGCTTTGTAAAGTGCTGCCCCACAGAGGTGACATCCTGGTAGGAACTGGCATTTTTCATATGATGTCTATGTAAATTAAATCTCTTCTTTAGCATCTGGCTTGTTTTTTTTACACTGAACGATACAAACCACATTGGAAGATGAGCATGTGAAGGATTCTTTTATGTTGAATATTTTTCCTTTGTGAATGACTGGGGGATCCTGTGCGCCTGCAACGTGGCTTATTAAACAGGGCCCTGATTGTATTTATGTTTAGTATTTAGTATTTATATTTGGTCATTTTACTATTGTTATGCTGTTGACAAAATTGTAAGTTTTATGTGTACACCGTCTTGAGTGAATCTCTTTATAAAGGCAGTTAATAAATCCCAATAAATAAATGCCCTGCAGTGAGTGAAGAAATGGAAGCTGACGACTGTTGAATATTGCAGGAAGACAACAAACTGATAAACAAATCTCAAAATCAACCATGAAGTACTTAGAGGAAAGGAAGATGAAGACTTGAGAGTGACCTTCACAGTCCCAGACTTGAATATTTCTGAGCTAGAAAAGTTCTGCAAGGAAGAGTGGAAAAGAAATTGCAAAGGTAAGAAGAGAAAGACTCTTAGGGGCCCTTTTTCTAAGCCGCGTAAGCGCCTATGCGTGCCAATTCCGAGTTACCGCCCGGCTACCGCGTGGCCCCGGGCGGTAATTTCATTTTTGACGCGTGTCCACTATGTGCGCCAGAAAATCATTTTTATTTTCTGGCGTGCGGTGCTACCGGGCAGTAAATGGCATTTGACGCGCATAGACCATTAACGCCCAGTTAACACGTGAGACCTTACCACTAAGTCAACGGGTGGTGGTAAGGTCTCAGACCCGAAATGGATGCGCATCAATTTTCATTTTGCTGTACGTCCATTTTCGGTCAAAATTTTAATAAAAGGCATTTTGACAGGTGCGCTAGAAAATTGGATCTGCGCGCGTCCAAAACACGCGCTTACACTAGACAGGCCATTTTTCAGCGCACCTTAGCAAAAGGACCCCTTAGCTGGTTACAGTAAGCATTTACAAGCTGCTGTTTCTGTCGGAGGAGATATTAAAAAGTACTAACACAGCAATTTTGGACCTGCCACCTACACTGTTTTCTTATGTTCAAGCTGTAAGAGACAAAACAAAACAAAAACTGCAAATACATATTTAGAGACTTTTACTGCCTGATATTCAAAGCAATTTAAGCAGGCAGGAGCAGCACCAGCCTGCTTAAATCACTCCTGGCCACCCAACCACCGAATGCTAGCATCACTTAACTAGGTAGTGCCACTGACCATCAGCTGTGACCATCCTTTAAAAAAACAGATATTTCAGGGGCAGTACAGGGAGTGGTGTTGTTGGGAAGAAGCCCGCAGTTATGCAGGAACCAGCAGTATTCATTGCCAGCACCCACATAGGTAACTGGGTGAATTTAAGACAGCATTAAAGCTGAATTTCAGCCGGGACCCACATAAGAATTGCTGCATTAACCTGCGATCCCCCTCCTACCCCCCTGATGAGGAACAGATCCCCCCTCAAAGCCCACCCCGACAAAACAAGATCCCCCAACCCCCGACAGGTCTCTACTGTTGGAATGTAATTGTATTTTACATGCATTGCCTGTCACCTATTATTTCTCTGTGATTACTCTGTGACCTCTGATGTGAATTACTTAGAGAGGTCACACAGCTATGCAACTTCCTGTGGGGGATAGACACAGCAGATGCAGCACATGGAGCACATGGAGCTCATGATCTCTCCTAACCTGAGAGGATCTATGGTGGTGTGAGCATCCATTACCATCTAAGCACATGGAAGGAGCTGATAATACAAATGTATAGTAATATGTATATATAAGCCTGTCTGATTATAATCTAACTACAAACTGTGAGTAAACAGATGTTTTGTTACTTCAACTTTAAAGTGACTCAGCAGTGAATTATTCAGGGGTGAATGAGAGAGAGATGAAGAAAGAAATTAACATTTCTAAAGCTGAAGCTGTGTGTACTAAAATCTGCTAATTATTTACTACAAATAATCCAACAAAAGGGTTATGGGCCCAGGGTCCAGGAATTGAAAAAGAAGAGAAATATTACCAGGCAGAAAAAAAGGCCACATTTTTCTCTTAAGTTTTAAAGGAAAGATTCAGTCTGTCTCTCTCTCCCCCCACACAGCAGACAGAAGGCTAAGAAAATGGCTGAGGGAAGAAATTCACCATTTTTCTATTCTCTCAAGGTGCCTAGATTAACTGAGTTTAATTATCAGAAGTGGGAACTAAGATTCATATGTCTCCTTCGAGCAAAAGGATTAAATATATGCTTAGACCAAGACAGAACAGCTGAAAATATGGCTGAATGGGACAATGCAAACTATTATGTGAAGTGCATGCTTTTGGAAGCTCTCTCAGAGAAACAAGCCATATTAGTGGAGGGAAAAGATACACCAAAGGACATTTTATATAAACTGAGAACTATGTATGCAACTACATATGCAAAGCAGCAACCAATTTGGTTGGCAGAGTTGAATGAAACCAAATTAAGGGATAAAAGTAAATGTAATGATCACATTATGCATCTTATGTCTTCATTTCAAAAGTTAGAACTTTCTGGAATTCCCATGTGTGATGCATTGAAAAGAGCATTTCTTTTTACCTCACTATCAAAGAAGTTTGATGTTTTTAGGTCTGTAAATGAGGCCATTGAAGGGCAATCTTTTGAACAGACAACATCAAAACTAAGGCAGGAATGCATAATAAATGATTCTGAGGAGATGTGTTCTCAAAGCAAGTCAGAGAGAAATGAAACAAATTTCTTGGCAAAGAACAGAGGAAGGCGGAGCTATGGGAAAACTCCACCCAAGGGCAAGCTGATTTGCTACTCATGTGGAAAGGAGGGACATGTATCTAAATGGTGTAAGGAAACACAAAACACTCCCTCTAGCTCACCTAAGCCAATGGAACTAAAGAATTTTCAAACCAGGAAATGTATGAAGGACAAAGATAAACACAAGGGCTTTCTAATGGCAGAAAAATCTTTGACTATGGTAAATAATAATTCAAATGAAAGTACTTGGATTTTGGATTCGGGGAGCACATGCCATTTAACCAATTGTAAGGATTTCTTTCAGGAAATGTGTCCAGAGGAAGGTATTCTTAAAACTGCAAACGCAGGGACTGCTAAGATCCAAGCAAAAGGTATTGGATTCTTAAAATGCAAAGTGTCTAATGAAGTTAAAGAAATTCCTGTAAGTGATGTCTTGTATATTCCCCAAGCAGTTTGCAATATGCTTAGTGTATCTACATTAGATAAGAAGGGATTTGTGATTCATTTTGAAAACAGTAAGTGCACAATCTCTAAAAATGATGAAGTGTATGCTGAAGCTTTTATGCATAATGATGTTTATAAACTGAGCATTTCAGGTGAAGCCTCACATATGGCGCAAGTAAGGAAGAATGATGGTAAATGTAGTCTGGAAATCTGGCACCGCCGCCTGGGACATCGTGATTCTAAGGTGATCCAGGATCTTTACAGTAAGCAACTAGCCACTGGCATTCAGATAAGTGCAGATGCTGGTAAAATGGAGAAATGCATAGACTGTGTTACTCAAAAAGGTGTGAGACCCTCATTTCCTGCATACACAGGAAATAGGAGTAATAAAGTGCTGGACTTAATACACAGTGACTTATGTGGACCGTTTAATATCCCATCATTGGGAAATAACAGATTTGTGCTAATATTCTTGGATGATTTCTCTAGATATTGTGTGGCCTATTTGCTGAAAGAGAAAAGTCAAGTCACAGACATGCTGAAGAAATACGTAGCCATGGTGAGCAATAAATTTGAAAGAAAACCAAAGGTTCTTCAGACTGACAATGGTGGTGAGTTCACTTCACAAAGCATGCGCACATTTCTAGAACAAGAAGGCATTCAACATATCACAACAGTAGCTTATACACCAGAGCAAAATTCTGTTGCAGAGAGAAAATTTAGGTCACTTGTGGAAATGACCAGATGTATGCTGTCAGATAGCAATCTCCCTAAAAGACTATGGGGGGAAGCCATTCTCACAGCAGTGTACCTACAAAACAGAATGCCAACTAAAGGCGCTGAGCGCACACCACATGAGACATGGCATGGTAGGAAGCCAAGCCTGTCACACATAAGAACATTTGGAAGTACAGCATATGCTCATGTACCAAAGCAAAGAAGGCATAAGCTGGATTCCACAACAGAAAGGGGCATTTTAGTTGGCTATGCTCCAGGACACAAAGGATATAGAATTTTGAATCTGAAAACTGGCATTGTTGGCATAAGACATGTTACATATTTTGATGAAAACAAAAGGGTTGATAAAGGCTGGATTATCCCAGATGAGCCTTATCATCCAGAATATGAAAATAGAACCATAATAGACATGCCAGTGTATATAAATGCCATACCAAGGCAGATGTCTGAAAGCAACTCACCTGTATCTAACGAGGAACAGGCAGAGGAAGCAGACACAGAAAGGATCATTGAAGAAGACAGTACAGTTGGAGAAGGGGAATCAATTGGAGAAGGACTCTCAGATTTAGAGGATGCGGAAAGGTCAGACCAACCTGTTGTCAGACGCTCATCCAGGGAAAACAAAGGTGTTCCACCCCCAAGACTGTCTTACCTAACAAAGTCAGCAGAAGCTCAAGAGCCCTTAACATGGGATGAGATTGAGAAAATGCCAGCAGAAGAAGCTGCTGAATGGCATAAAGCTGCACAAGAAGAAATTGATGCATTGGATAAAAATAATACTTGGATTCTTACAAAATTACCTCCTGGCAAGAAAGCTATAGGATGCAAATGGGTATTCAAGTTAAAAAGGAATGCACAAGGAAAAGTGGAAAGGTATAAAGCCAGATTAGTGGCAAAGGGATATCTTCAAAAATATGGAGAAGATTTTGATGAAGTGTTTGCACCTGTAGTGAAACACACGACAATAAGAACACTTCTGAGCATTGCAGTCTCAAAAGGCATGCAAGTCAACCACATTGATGTGAAAACAGCGTTTCTTCACGGAGATATAACTGAAGACTTGTACATGGAACAGCCAACAGGTTTCATAAATACAAAACAAAGACAGCTAGTGTGTAAATTAAACAAAGGTCTTTATGGATTAAAGCAAAGTGCAAAATGTTGGAATGATAAATTGCATGAAATATTGACAAATTTAGGATTTAAACAAGGTGAAGCAGATAAATGCTTGTACACTAGGTGCACAAATGGACAATATGCATACATTTTAGCTTTTGTTGATGATCTGCTCATTGCAAGCAAAAGTGAGCAAGAGTACAAGGACATTGTAAAGTGTTTAAACCAGAATGTTGAGATAAAAGAACTTGGAAATGTGTCATATACTATCTTGGTATAGAAATTGAGAAACAAAATGATGGTTCTTATCTTCTAAGCCAGAAGCAGAAAATAAATGAGCTTATTGAAAGTTTAGGTATGCAAGATGCCCAAGTTGTAAGCACTCCCATGATCACTGATTTTCTGAAGGATGAAACAGTAAGAGAACCTTTACCAGATAACATCCAATATAGATCAGCCATAGGTAAGCTTTTATATCTAACTACCACATACAGGGCTGATATAGCAAATGCAGTAGGAATTTTGAGCAGAAGGGTCAGCTCACCTACCAAATCAGATTGGACTGCAGTTAAAAGGATGGTAAGGTATTTAAAGGGTACCATTGATTGTAAATTAAAGATTTCAGCCAATAGTAATCCAAAACTAATATGTTACTGTGATTCAGATTGGGCAGGGGATCATTCTGATTATAAATCCACAAGTGGATATGTGTTTATGTATGGAAATGTACAAATTTCATGGGCCAGTCATAAACAAAGTATTGTGAGTCTGTCTTCTACAGAAGCTGAATACGTGGCCGTATCGGAAGTGTGCAGAGAACTGATGTGGATTGAAAAACTTATGCTGGATTTTGGTATAGCTGAAAAGAGACCAATCCAGATAATGGAAGATAATCAGAGCTGCATCCGACTGTCACAGAATGACAAGGTTCAGTCACGCACCAAGCACATCGCAACGAAATACCACAACGTGCGAGAGTTGGCGAAAGAAGGGGTCATCAGTCTACACTATTGTCACACCAGTGAGATGACAGCTGACATCATGACCAAACCGTTACCCAGAGAACATTTTGTGAATCTGCGTATAAAGCTTGGACTTTGTATGAATAAATAATTGCATGACAGTTATGCATGAGAGGGGGTTTGTTGGAATGTAATTGTATTTTACATGCATTGCCTGTCACCTATTATTTCTCTGTGATTACTCTGTGACCTCTGATGTGAATTACTTAGAGAGGTCACACAGCTATGCAACTTCCTGTGGGGGATAGACACAGCAGATGCAGCACATGGAGCACATGGAGCTCATGATCTCTCCTAACCTGAGAGGATCTATGGTGGTGTGAGCATCCATTACCATCTAAGCACATGGAAGGAGCTGATAATACAAATGTATAGTAATATGTATATATAAGCCTGTCTGATTATAATCTAACTACAAACTGTGAGTAAACAGATGTTTTGTTACTTCAACTTTAAAGTGACTCAGCAGTGAATTATTCAGGGGTGAATGAGAGAGAGATGAAGAAAGAAATTAACATTTCTAAAGCTGAAGCTGTGTGTACTAAAATCTGCTAATTATTTACTACAAATAATCCAACATCTACCCCCTCCCATCCATAACCCTTCACCCCAACTCAGGATAGCCCCCAGGGCCTACTTGAAGTCACTGGTGCTCCAGTGGAGCAATGGGGGCAGGAGCAAACCCCACTTGCTTCTGCCCCTAGTGGATGCCTTGACAAAGTGCCCACTAATACTTCCCACAGCTGTCAGTGTTTTAAAAAATGCTGACTCCCGCAGGCTGAATATTACCTCCTTTTAAGATTCTGCCTTGCTTAGATGAAAGATCCCTCTTGTGCTAGGTGGAGGAGTGGCCTAGTGGTTAGAGTGGTGGACTTTGGTCCTGGAGAAGTGGGTTTGATTCTCACTGCAGGCACAGGCAGCTCCTTGTGACTCTGGGCAAGTCACTTAACCCTCCATTGCCCCATGTAAGCCGCATTGAGCCTGCCATGAGTGGGAAAGCGCAGGGTACAAATGTAACAAAAATAAAATAGATACTATTGGGGATTCTACATGGAATGTTGCTACTATTGGAGATTCTACACGGAATATTGCTATTCCACTAGCAACATTCCATGTAGAAGGCTGCGCAGGCTTCTGTTTCTGTGAGTCTGACGTCCTGCACGTACGTGCAGGACGTCAGACTCACAGAAGCAGAAGCCTGCGCGGCCACATTGGTGATCTGCAAGGGCCGACTTCTTCATGGATGGAATGTTGCTAGTGGAGGAGTAGCCTAGTGCAGTGGACTCTGATTCTGGGGAACTGGGTTCAATTCCCACTGCAGCTCCTTGTGACTCTGGGCAAGTCACTTAACCCTCCATTGCCCCAGGTACAAATAAGTACCTAAGCCGCATTGAGCCTGCCATGAGTGGGAAAGCACAGGGTACAAAAAAAACAACAACATTGTATTGTGACTAGGGCTGCACATTTATGGGAGCTTTTACAAAGCAGCGCTAGCGTTTTTAGCTTGCGTTAAAAATCAGCTGGCGCTAAACACTGAGTTGCTTATAGGAATGTAACAGGCATCTCAGCATTTAGTGCCAGCTGATTCGTAGCATGAGCTAAAAACGCTAGCCTTGCTTTGTAAGAGACCCCCCTTAACGTCTTAACATGAATAATGCATTAACCCCCAGATTCTATATAGCGCACCTAGAGATCAGCACCAAATCGAAGCGGATTCTATAAAAATGCGTGTAACTTAACAAGGTTAGTACATAAGTACATTAACTGTTGTCATACTGGGACAAACCGAAGGTCCATCAAGTCCAGCATCCTGTTTCCAACAGTGGCCAATTCAGGCCACAAGTACCTGGCAAGATCCCAAAAAAAGGTACAATACATTTTATGCTGCTTATCCTAGAAAAAAGCAGTGGATTTTCCACGACTCTTTTAATAATGGTCTATGGACTTTTGTTTTAGGAAGCCGTCCAAACCTTTTTTTAAACCCCATTAAACTGCTTTTACTACATTCTCTGGCAACGAATTCCAGAGTTTAATTACATGTTGAGTGAAGAAAAATTTTC
Organism: Microcaecilia unicolor; assembly: GCF_901765095.1. NCBI lineage: Eukaryota > Metazoa > Chordata > Amphibia > Gymnophiona > Siphonopidae > Microcaecilia > Microcaecilia unicolor. Next base: position 34,457,354 of record NC_044036.1, read on the forward strand.
TCCGAGTCGTTTTAAATTTACTACTTTGTAGCTTCATTGCGTGCCCCCTAGTCCTAGTATTTTTGGAAGGCGTAAACAAGTGATTCACGTCTACCCATTCTACTCCACTCATTATTTTATAGACCGCTATCATATCTCCCCTCAGCCGTCTTCTCCTAGCTGAAGAGCCCTAGCCGCTTTAGCCTTTCCTCATAGGAAAGTCATTCCATCCCCTTTACCATTTTCATTGCCCTTCTTTGTACCTTTTCTAATTCCTCTATATCTTTTTTAAGATGTGGTGACCAGAATTGAACACAATATTCAAGGTGTGGTCGCACCATGGAGAGATACAAAGTCATTATAACGTCCTCTTTTCTGTTTTCCATTCCTTTCCTAATTATACGTAATACTCTATTTGCTTTCTTAGCTGCCACCGCACACTGAGCAGGGGGTTTCAACGTATCATCAACGATGAAGCCTAGATCCCTTTCCTGGTCGGTGACTTAACTGGTTAGTGCTGCTGAAAATAACTGGTTACTGCTGATGGGTATTGGGGGGAGGGTGTTCCAGGGGTTGAGTCAGCCCTTGGCCGGTTAACTACAGATATTCAGCACTTAACCGGTCAGAGTAACCGTATAAACAGGACCACATAAAAGTGGTGCCCCATAGTTAAGTGTTGTTCCAATAAAGATCACCTTTTTGAACTATCGTCTCCCTTGGTCTTTTTGGAACAGCCAATTTACCCTACTCCTTGGCTTATCTCTTTCTGGCGTATGTAGGGACTGATCATTCCTCCATGTCGTGTGCTAGTTCTTATGAGCTCCAGTACTTTTACAGTTCTAATAAAAGCTGCTTTCAGAGAGCAGCAGGATGGCTTCAGCTCATCTAGAATCATGAAAAGTAAGAAGGGCTGAGCATAAATCCTAGGTCTCAGCAGCTGACCCCTGAATCCATAGTGGCCACCTGATAACTCTAGGACTTTCTTTGGGTTAACAGCCCACTTCTGGAAAATTTTGCAGTAGATGCAAATGAGATCAGTAGCAAAACCTTTCAGGAGAAATTTAGCTTTTGGGGGTTCAGCCTGGAGAAAATAGCTGTACCTCAATGAAAGGTGAAAAACATCGTACAGTGGCATCTTCACCTGCCAGTATTTGATAGATTCTGAATTAATAAATTGCTTGACATGACTGTAAATTTTAGCAGATTAGGAATTTAGATTTGTAGTAAAATTAGGCAGGTAGTAGATTATGCACAAAATTTTACTGCTAGTGAAGTTTTTTCACAAACAGGATCTACTCACAAGACATTAGGGCATTTTGAACATCTTTCATGAGCAAGATCCATTTATTTTATTGTTACATTTGTACCCTGTGCTTTCCCACTCATGGCAGGCTCAATGCAGCTTACATATTATATACAGGTACTTATTTGTACCTGGTGCAACAGAGGGTTAAGTGACTTGCCCAGAGTCACAAGGAGCTGCCTGTGCCTGAAGTGGGAATTGAACTCAGCTCCTCAGGACCAAAGTCCATCACCTTAACCACTAGGCCACTACTCCACTCCTGCTGTGCATTTATTACACAGGCATCATAGTATGGCTAAGGGATTTGGTCTCCCACCTTGTATTATTAGTTTATGAAAGGAGTTGTATCTTCATTCATGCATTGCTCACACACTAAATATACAGCCATATCAGGCTGCCATGTTTCCTTTGAATTGGAGTCCAATATTCACTTCCAAGCCCCAGTTGAAACATTCATGGCACGGTTCTCGTTTCCTCATAGAATCATTCTGCTTTGTGTTTCCAACGCCTCCATGCTTGTGCTGTTGACTGAATTCTGGCTTGTACAGCACTATTGATCAGTGACCTGATTATAAACCAAGATTTATGATTCTAGCGCAATATCCTCAGTGGCAAAATGCAAAATTAAATCATTTCTAGGGATATGTACACTACAGCAGTATTCTGAACACAATGGAGCATTTCTCTGCAGCACTTTCCAATGAAGGAACATCAAAATAACCATCATATTAACTATCTATTAAACAATTTTTTTTAAACTTCATTTTTATTAGGTGCATCAAACAAAGAATTAAACAATCAGACAGTCTGTACACAGCTCCCAACACATACAGTGAGATATAACAGTAGAAAGTATCTTAGTACATTATGAAAACATGTGAGACATGCGGTGGACTCTTATCTGCATGTCCCATCAAATAGAAGAAAGAAAAAGAAACAAAGAAATATATGAGGAACCCATAAGAGCAGAAGGATAGCCCTACTGGGTCAGACCAATGGTCCATCTAGCCCAGTATCCTGCTTCCAACAGCAGCCAATCCAGGCCATAAGCATCTGACAGAAACCCAAATAGTAGCAACATTCCATGCTACCAATCCCGGGGCAAGCAGTGGCTTCCCCCATGTCCATCTCAATAACAGACTATGGACTTTTCCTCCAGGAACTTGTCCACTTTTCCCAAACCTTTTTAAAACCCAGATACGTTAACTGCCATTACCACATCCTCTGGCAGTGAGTTACAGAGCTTAACAATTCTTTGAGTGAAAAAATATTTCCTCCTATTTGTTTTAAAAGTATCTCCACGCAATTTCATTGAATGTCCCCTGGTCTTTTTACTTTTTGAAAGAGTGAAAAATCAATTCACTTCTACCCATTCTACACCACTCAGAATTTTATAGACCTCATTCATATCCCTTCTCATCCATCTCTTTTCCAAGTTAAAGAGCCCTAACCTCTGTAGCCTTTCCTCATATGGGAGGAGTTCCATCCCCTTTATCATTTTGGTCACGCAGTACGCAAGGTGAGGTTGCACCATGGACATCCCTTGTCACTTATTCCCTCCTAAACCTCCCTCTGGGCTGGGCTTTTCACCCTCATGATGTTCCTCCCCCCCCACCCCCAGTAAATCTGGAGAGTTCGACACCAGTTCTAGTAATCCCATGGGGAAACTCTCAAATTCAATCTACCAGGGGACTACATTTGCAATCACAATTCCGGGCCTGCCACCCTCCACTGGAACTCTCCAAGTCTATGAGCATGCTCAATCCTAAAATAAGCTCATCATCCTTCAATGTCTCAGACAGACCTACAAACTGAAGGTTATTCTTTCTCAATTTGTTATCTAGATCATCTTTTTTTGCAATTGGCCCAAGCTTTTGCAAGTGATTTGGCTCATCTCTTGCATCCTTCATACTGTCCTCTGCTCCACTAACCCGAGTCTCCAACTCCGTTACCCTGTTAAAGTCAGCCACTGACTGAGTAAGATTTCCGAGCTGTTCATTAATAGAGGTCAATCATGCATCCAGAACTTCCACCACAATATCATTGATTTGAGAAAGTAAGTTATCAGCCACCTCACCAGGCTCTGAGTTGCTGGTCGCCATCTTAGGGTCTGCTGGAGTCATAGACCTCGCTTTTTCCTTCTCACATTTCCCAGTGATTTAAGTCATATCTCTCATTGCTTTACTCACAAATTTGTCCAGATGGGTCAAGTGTTGCATAGGGCAGTTTCTCTGTAGATGATATCTGCCAGGGATAATCTTATGCGAATTGAAATGGGAGCCGAGAGAAAACGCTGTTCCTCAGCTCATTGACCCACGTGACCCCCCCTCCCCTTTATTAAGCAATATTATGTGATGGAGGCTGCAAATATTTACAGACATGGGGTCAGATTGAAGCCTTGTTTAAAACTCATACAGAGCTTTTTGCTTGAGAATTTGAGTTGTTAAAAATAATTAAAGCAGCGGGCAAATTAAATGTTTAAAAGTGAGCAAATTGCAGATAGGTTCTTCTCTCATTTCCAGCTCCAATTTTTATGATCCATAAATATGGGCATAAGTTTGGGTTCAAGGGACACCCTAGGTACATTATACCAAAAGAGTTGATGTTCTAATATGAATGATATAGATTTGCAGGCAATGTCTGCAACTGTCTCTTATGCATGATCATTGCAGATGATCTAAAAATCCGACTAGCTGGTGCTTCCCGAAGACAGGACTGAGAATCATTGTTGTAGAAAACAGCCTCAGGGGTTAGTGGGACTCCCACAGGGATCTCCTCCAGGTCCACGAGACTTCCGTGGGGATGGATGCAGGTCCTATGGGGCTCCTGTGGGGATGGACGCAGGTTCTGTGGGCTTCCTGCAGACGTTTAGTGCCAGGCCAGCCTACCTATCCTTTCCTTGTGTCCTGGGGAACTGAGGAACTGAGTTCGATTCCCACTTCAGGCACAGGTAGCTCCTTGTGACTCTGGGCAAGTCACTTAACCCTCCATTGCCCCATGTAAGCCGCATTGAGCCTGCCATGAGTGGGAAAGCACGGGGTACAAATGTAACAAAAATAAAATAGATACTATTGGAGATTCTACATGGAATGTTGCTACTATTGGAGATTCTACATGGAATGTTGCTATTCCACTAGCAACATTCCATGTAGAAGCCTGCACAGCCACATTGGTGATCTGCAAGGGCCAACTTCTATATGGAATGTTGCTAGTGGAATAGCAACATTCCATGTAGAATCTCAAATAGTAGCAACACTGGAGAAGTGTCTAGTGGTTAGGGTGGTGGACTTTGGTCCTGAGGAACTGAGTTTGATTCCTGGCACAGGCAGCTCCTTGTGACTCTGGGCAAGTCACTTAACCCTCCATTGCCCCATGTAAGCCGCATTGAGCCTGCCATGAGTGGGAAAGTGCAGGGTACAAATGTAACAAAAACAAATGGCAACAGAACTAAAACAAATTAAAGGATATATCATTGATAGCATTAAAATCCCCATAAGTACTGAGAGGGGAAGTTATCAACATGAGCTACTGTTGAGTTATTTTACCCCAAGCTAGGTTATTTTAGCACAGGAGACAGGTGGGGATGGGTGAAATTTCTGTCCCCGTGCAGCTCTCTAATGTAGGTCCCTAGAAAACACAAGTTGAACATCTGGGAAAAGGCTTCAATGACATCACTATAATCACTTTTTCCCTGTAGTTAATCATTGGGATAGATATTCAGCCAATGGTGGAGGGTGTTTTTTTAGCCATCACCAGTGTTATTCCTGGATATTCAATGCTGGAGCACTGAAAATCCAGGTTTATGTGGCCAACTATCTCTTATGAAGTTAAGTGCAATATTCAGCACTTAATCGCTTAAAGTGACACCCCATAAAGACAGGGCTGTCTTATGCAGTTTGATACGGCCACTTAAATTAGGGGTTAAGCAGCACTCAACTGCATAAGTGCCGATTCCACCCCAGACCGCCCACAAAATAACTAGCTTTCACTTTAGCAGTCTGTGGTGATAATCAACTGCACTAACCAATTAAGTGTCACTGAACATCAGTGGATAGCTCTGCAGAAGCGAGACATTTCTGGCCCTTTAAATCGCTTTGAATATCGACCCCCATTACGTTTAATGGTCAAAAAGACCATACTAGGCCTGATTTTCAGCAGTCAAAGCTACTGGATAAAGTAAAATGTTGGGCAGCACTTTCTTGATAATTTTAGCCACACCAGCCATTTAAATAGCACTGCTGATTAAATGTGTACATGGCAACTACAGGCTTCATTTATTCACTGAAATTATGCAGAGACCAGCTACATTTCACCAGTATTCCTTGAATTGTTTTGTCCATCCTTGGCCTAACTCAGACCCCTCTTCCCAATCCATTCATAACTTTTATGCACATAACCTGCAGCTATAAAGTTATCCAAACCAGGGAAACAACAAAAAATGGACTTATACAGTCAGTCACAACTGCATAAGTCTTTCTAAATATGAGGCCCACTGTTTAATGTTCTTTTATTTTGCCTTTTCCCCTTCTCATATGGCACTCCCTGGAAGCTCTGGGAAGCACTCAATGGCAACTTCTCCGATGTGCGCCCTCAGTCTTGCTTAGGAATACCATATGTCCGGTTTTACCTGGACATGTCCTCTTTTTGAGGACACTGCAGGGCATCTGTGCAAGTTTTGCCTGCCTGCCTGTTTGTCCAGGTTTGCAGACGAATGGGCAGGCTGGTGGGCAGACGGGCAAGTGGGCCTCAAGGTATCCTATCCTCCCTTCCCCTCCTTTACCTTATTATCGTGCCCTAATGGTCTAGTGGCCTCTTCGGGGCAAGAAAGAGCCCTTTCTTTCCTGCCCGGTCTGGCTGCAGACATGTCTTGCTCCCTGCACCTCTTCAAAATGGCTGCCAAGAATTCAAGTGGCAGCCTCGCGAGACTTCCGAAGAAGTCTTGCAAAGTCACTGCTTCAACTCTCAGCAGCCACCAGGGCACTACAATAAGGTAAAGGAGGGGAGGGGATGTGAATGGCGTCATGTCGGTGAAGTGAGGCTGGAAAAAAGAATGGGGAGGGGATATATGCATGGGGGGAGAGAGAGGGAATCTAGCTTTTGTGGGGAGTCAAGGTGAAAGGGGCAGGGTGGGGTGTGACAGACGCAGGGTGTGACGGGGTGGGGCGGGGTGTGACAGATGGCAGGGCGAGGTGATATTTTGTGGCCTCTTTTTTCTCATGGCAAATATGGTAACCCTAGTATCACTGGCTGTCAGGGACACAACAGTACTGTACCCAGGCCCAGATGACTCTCAACAGCAGCAGTATTCACCACGACTCACAAAGGTCTTTTTAAAAACCACCTCCTCTCAGAGTTCACCTATCAAAGACTCCATTTTTTTGAAACATAAACCAAGACCCCCGAGGAAGGTATCCTGTGTGCCGAAACAAGGCACCTTGTTGAGTCATCATTTACTAAAGTTTATCGCCCTTTTCCAGCGTCTCTGGTCTGTTTTGAAGAGCCGACTCTGTTCCCACTCCTTGCTTTCTCAATGTTACTCCTTGTAGGATATCGGTGATCTTTCCACTTCTGCGGTCTATATTGAGCCTACAGAACCGCTGTTAAATATATACATATCTACAAAGCACTTGTAAGGATTTTTGGCGTTCATGCACTTATATGCACACATATGCATGTATATGCCATTATTCTAATAATTTGCATGAGTAATTGGCATGTACATGTCTTCACCCATTTTACAGGTTCACCCCCTATGCTGCATTATGAGGTTCACTGTAGGATGCTCTACTTCCTTTTAACTACAGCTTACAGTCCATGATTCCTTTCCCTAAAGGGCTGATAATCTCCCTCCTTCCCACCCCCAGATCCAACATCTCTCCCTTTCTCGACCTTCCCTATCTCTCTTCTTCTTCCAGGTCCATTATCTCTCTCTCTCTCCTTCCATCCTCCCCTCCACCCCCATAAGCTGTAACACAGATTTGGTAGTGAGCAGCACCAAGCTTTTCTTGTGGCTTCTGGAGCTCACTGCCTCGGTCATAGGTTCCATTGGTGAACCCTCCAGTTTTGCTTGTGGGTCTGCAGCTGACACTTCTCCCCCCCCCCCCCCACCCAGGGTTCAGCATCTGCCCCCCTCTCAATAATCCTGCTGCCAATGGTCTACCTTAAAGGTGGGCTTTTGCTAGTCCTGAGAGTGGCAATGTTGCACGCATTCTGATTGTGGTCTACTCTGAGGCTTTCTCTCTGGCCCAACCCACCTCCTCTGACATCACTTCCTGTTTCTGCTTGGGCTCTGCCTCTGGTCCCGCCCTCATTTCCTGTTTCCAGAAGGGTGGGACCAGAGGCAGAGCTGAGAGAGATGGGAAGGCAGGCTGAAGCACTGTGCCTGCTCGCCTTTCACTGCTGCCGCCGGACCCTGAGGTAAGAACTTTTAAATTCTGGGCGGCACGCAGGAAGGCGAGGGGCAGGCGGAGGACTGGGAGAAGAGGGCAGGAGGCACAGGGGTCTGGAACTTGCAGGAGAGGGGGGCATGGAACTTGGAGGACAGGGAGGGAGGGGGACGGGCCTGAAACTTGGAGGACAGGGAGGGAGGGGGGCGATTCTCCCTCACCTCCAATGTTCTGTGGCTGGCTGGTGCTGGTTTCCCTTCCCTCTCATTGATCTGCCCTCTGACATCATCACGTTCAGACGCAAGGGCAGACCAATGGGAATTGTGTTACGAACCCAGGCATCCAGACGTAGAACGTTGGAGGTGCAAATTATTATATAGGATGGGGGATAATGAGTGCATACATTTAACACCTCTATTGTAGATTTTCTCCCATAGGGGGTTGTTCTATAAATGGCACCTAAAAAAAATCGGTGATGAAAAAAAGCATGTAGGGTTATTCATGCACACCGAGGCCCCTTTTTACCGCAGTGGGTAAAAGGGAAGTCTCTCTTTCCTGCAGAAAATGGCCGTGCAGAAAGTAAAGCACTTGTTGCGCGGCCACTTCGAGGGGCAGTGATTACCGCCGGGTACACTCTGGCGCTACAAACATAAATATATTTTTGTACATAAATACATAAGCATAAGTACATAAGCACCGCCATACTGGGAAAAGACCAAGGGTCCATCAAGCCCAGCATCCTGTCTCCGACAGCGGCCAATCCAGGCTTCAAGAACCCGGCAACCCCCCCCCCCCCCAAAAAAAAAAAAAAAAAAAAAATTAATAATGTTCAATGGACTTTTCCCCTCAGGAATCTGTCCAAACCCCCTTTAAATTCCGTAAGGCCAGCTGCTGTCACTACATTTTCCGGCAACGAGTTTCAGAGTCTAACTACATGCTGAGTAAAGAAAAACTTTCTCCTATTTGTTTTAAATCTACCATATTCTAGCTTCATCTTGTGTCCCCTGGTTCTATAATTGTTTGAAAGTGTAAACAAATGCTTCACATCTGTCTGCTCTACTCCGCTCATTATCTTGTAGACTTCTATCATATCACCCCCTCGGCCACCTTTTCTCCAAGCTGAAGAGCCCTAACCTTCTCAGCCTTTCCTCATAGTGCCGGATATAATGGCGCGCTAGGGGTGGGAAGTACCGCCGGGCTGCTGCAGTAGCCCAGTGGCACTTCCTGTTTAGAGCAGCTTAGTAAAAGGGGCCCTTAGTTCTGCAAGTGGGCAAAAATCCTTACTTCTTCCAAAACTGGTTGCTCCTTTACAGTGGCATACCAAGGGGGGGGGGCGGTGGGGGCGGTCCGCCCCGGGTGCACGCCGCTGGGGGGGGTACCGCGCGCCTGTTGGCTCCGAGTCCGCTCGTTCCCTCCCTGCTGTTCCCTCTGCGCGGCACACCCCAGCAGGTAAAAATGCACCCGGGGGGGGGGGGGGGAGTCGCGCTGCACCCGGGGGGGGTGTAGTTTCACCGGGGGGGGGGGGGGCGCATCGGCGATCCGCCCCGGGTGTCAGCCAGGCTAGGAACACCACTGCTCCTTTATTTGATGCACACGCGTTCTTTTCAACCATTCTTTTGAGCCCCGTTATCTAGGTCTCAACAGTATGTTGGAAAAAATTTACACTCCTCCTCATTCAGTCTCCCATAGACAGACCATGATTTAAATGTCATTATTGAAACAGGCTTTACATTAAATACAGAAATGATTGTTTTGGTTCCTGGAAACATTAATCATCTTGAGGCAACAGCACATTGTAACTAATGTTCTCTTTGATTGGGCACTTAAATTTATTCAACGATAAATAGGTCTAGATATTTTCTTTGCTACCTCTGGTGCTTCCAGTTTTAGATGCTGAGATCTGATGTCTTGAATTCTTCCAGCAACCTTGCACTGTAATTTTTATTAAATGACTAGCAGCAAAAGAGCCAAGGGAAATGACTCAACATTTTCTCTGACCTTCCAATGACAACTGCAACGAACTTTGGAGGCCACATCAGTTCCTACTGAATTGAACAATGTGCTCGGAGTTTCATGATTTATACATAAACAAGCTTAAAATACAGACTATCAGGTTTCTATTTCAATATCAATGTTGCAAATAATTGCACTTCACATATTTGTCTACTATATCAGATATATTCCTCAAATTAAGGGGCCCTTATACAAAACCGCATGAGGCGCCTACGTGTGCCCAACGCGTGTCAATTTGGAGTTACTGCCCGGTACCATGTGGCCCTTGTGGTAATTTCATTTTTGACGAATGTCCGCTACGTGCACCGGAAAATAATTTTTATATTCTTTGCCACATGTCCATTTTCGGCAAAAATATTTTACAGGCGCACTGAAAATGGATCTGTACAAGCCCAAAACACATGCCTACGCTACCGCAGGCCATTTTTCAGCGCACCTTAGTAAAAGGGCCCCTAATTGTTGAATGGTATAATCCTTTACCCTGTTTACAATATTTCTCTTAGCCTTAAAAGATGATACATTACTGTATTGCACAATTATTTACAATTCATGTGATGTACTAGTAACTAAAGGAACCCATAAATAGGTGTAGCTTTTGTACAGGCCAAAACATCTGCCCCTCTACATGTTTTATTACACTGAAAAACCTTTTTACTACAATGGAGTAAAGTTTTGCACTTACTCTGTGCTAAGGATCCAAGGGGGGAAGTTATCAATGTGGGCTACTGTTAAGATGGGTTATTTTACATAGTAACATAGTAAATGACGGCAGAAAAAGACCTGCATGGTCCATCCAGTCTGCCCAACAAGACAAACTCATATGTGCTACTTTTTGTGTATACCCTACTTTGATTTGTACCTGTCCTCTTCAGGGCACAGACCGTATAAGTCTGCCCAGCACTATCCCCGCCTCCCAACCACCAGCCCCGCCTCCCACCACTGGCTCTGGCACAGACCGTATAAGTCTGCCCAGCACTATCCTCGCCTCCCACCACCGGCTGGCTCTGCCACCCAATCTCGGCTAAGCTCCTTAGGATCCATTCCTAGTTGTGCTATTATACCTCCTTTATATACTTTATATACTTAGAAGTCCTTTTACAGAGCGGCGGTAGGCCCAACACTGGCTTACCACTTGCTCTTCTGGGACTACCACCAGTGGGAGTCCCGCCCTCAGCATGCACCATTTCTGGGGGAAAAAGAAAACACTCCCGGAAATAGCTTGCATGGCAGTAACCTGGTGATAACTGAGCATCACCACATGCTGTTAGCATGGGAACCCTTATCACCACCTCAATGGGTGGCGGTAAGTGCCCCCGTCGAATGGCCACGCAGTAAATGTTCTCTTACCGCATGGCCATGTGTGTCTGGGGGCTTTTTACCCACTGCGGTAAAAAGAGCCCTTATGCACAGGAAAAACTGCTGGCGCCCACAGCTTGGTAAAAGGACACCTTAGATAGCAATTCTAAAGCTCCTGGCTCTTAGCGAATTTTCTTTTGTCACAGAAGAGCCAGTAGCCTCTAGAGTAGCAACCTGAGGCTCTACCTGGAGCAGCCTCTTTTCAAGTTGAGGACAACTCCATTTTAGAGACAGATTCCTGAAAAAATTGACAGAGTTGACTCACTGCTCCTCCCATCCTAGCCTCAGTTCTGGCAACCACATTCCAAATGTCTCTCGCGGAGACTTCTTGAGAACCAATACCCACATTAGCTGTTTCCACAATAGGAAGTCGAAAGGTTTAGGCAGTGGGACATGGTTTTCTCACCCTGAACAACCCAGGAAAGGGGGGGGGGACTCCCTCTTGTAGTTCTTCCAATGAGTGTCCCATTAGGAGGATTCGGAGGTGCTAGGAATAGGGGGAAGGGTCCTTTCTGTAGAACTTAAGGAGACCTGCTCTATCACTGAGCCTACAATCACATGTCCTTTCTGCATCTTTGGCAATTAATGTTTATCTATAGGACCACGTTGAGGAGTACTGGACTTTGGAGATCCCTTATTATTTGTCCTCCTTTCCTCATACAAATATAATAAATAGTTACCTAAAGAAATAATGGACTTCAGTTCCTTGTAGCTCCTTCGGTGCTCCAAGGGGCTCCCAAGGGGCCTAGTGTGCCCCTTTGGCTATAACGTGAAGCCACTCTTTAAGGTGTTCCAGGTACAATGCAGTGAAATCAGCAGTGGCTACTTTGATAGCAACATTTAGAGAAATAACTAATGGACACCTTGACTATGGCAAACCTATTTCTTCAAAACAAGAATTATATTATAATACTAAGGTGTGGATATTCCTAGATGTAGCTAGAGACACTGAATTTTGACGTCATCAAATTTAGCTCCTTAGGCCTATGGCTTTATAATTTGGGGCTCAAATTTATCTTAAGTTTTCTTGTAAATGATTGATTTAGTATAATAGTGGTATAATATTTATGATTTTGTAAACCACTTTGATGATACTTACTCTTTAGCAGTATATCAAGCATTACAGAAACTTGAAGCTTAAGTATGTGGGGGGGTTTTAACCATCACAATTGACTTTCTGTTTTTGCCTTCTAAATCCCCTGTCTATAATCCACTCTTGCAAAATTTAGCAATAGGATGCAAAATTTGTGGGAAAATGGGGGGTACAAATGCACCAAAATAAATAAATAAATAAGCAGGATGGGGGGAGTTTCCAATACTGGAGGATACTTTAAAGAAGGGAGGGCTAGACATTCTAGGGGTTGGGGTATGGGAAGTGGCCAACATTTTGGTAATTTTAGCCGCAGAAGAAGGCTGAAGAAATCAAGGTGTAACGGAGCCATTTCAGAGAGATAAAGAGGGGCATCTTCGGGGCTGGCTCCGCAAAGGGGTGGAGCCAACCATATTTTCGAAATACGGTTGGGGCCGGCTAAATCGATCGCCAGGTTTAGAGGAAATGGCTGGCTTCATTTTTCAGCCCTAATGGAAGCCGGGCCCGTCATCTCAAACCCGGCAAAATGCAAGCCCTTTGTTCGTGGAAGGAGCCAGCATTTGTAATGCACTGGCCCCCCTAACATGCCAGGACACCAACCAGGCACACTAGGGGGCACTTCTAAAAAATTAAAAAAATAAAATAAAAATAGCTCCCAGGTGCATAGCTCCCTTACCTTGGGTGCTGAGCCCCCCAAATCCCCCCAAACCCACTCCCCACAACTCTACACCATTACCATAGCCCTAAGGGGTGAAGGGGGGCACCTACATGTGGGTACAGTAGGTTTTGGGTTTTTTTTTGAGGGCTCAACATATACCACCACCAGTGTAACAGGTAGGGGGGTGGGCCTGGGTCCACCTGCCTGAAGTGCACTGCACCCATTAAATACTGCTCCAGGGACCTAAATACTGCTGTCAGGGAGCTGGGTATGACATTTGAGGCTGGCAAAAAAATGTTTTTTTTTTATTTTTTTTGGGTGGGAAGGGGTTGGTGACCACTGGGAGAGTAAGGGGAGATGATCCCCAATTCCCTCCGGTGGTCATCTGGTCAATTGGGGCACTTTTTTGTGACTTGGACCTAAAAATATATGGTCCAAGTGCAGCCGGTGAAATGCTCATCTGAGCCGGCCATCTTTTTTCCATTATGGGGTGAAGCCGGCCATCTCCTAACCACGCCCCTCCCCTCCCCATCTCCCACCCCGCCTTCTGTACTCTCCCTTGAAGGTTGGCCAGCTCCGCGACGAAAAGCAGTTGGGGCCGGCCAAAGTCGGCTTTCGATTATACCGAATTGTCCGGGATCAGGAGATCGCCGGCCATCTCTTTCGAAAATAAGCTCAGTAGTTTTTGTTTGTTTGTTTTTGCAAAAACAGACCTGCTTTGGCCTAGTTTTCAAATATTCTGCATTAAATGGCCCACGTAAGCTGATGAATGAGTAGGCTGGGGACCAATAACATGGCTGAGCCTGAGCCTATTCATTCAGGGTGGAATCAGGGGACTGGAGGAGAGTTTGAGTGGAAAAGAGGGAGAGGAGGAGCTTGCCAGGTATGAAACTTTTCAGCAGATGAAAGCGACAGCTGGCAGTGTGCAAACTGAAGGACTGAAAAGTCCTTCTGTCAGTTTTTGGGACTTCAGGCTCGAAATGCAAGGCTTGGTAGGACCCGTGTTAATCAAAGCTGAGAGCAAGGAGCTTTGGAGTGATGGTAGCATGTATACTCTGGAGGAAAGAAGGAACAGGGGTGATATGATACAGACGTTCAAATATTTGAAAGGTATTAATCCGCAAATGAATCTTTTCCGGAGATGGGAAGGCGGTAAAATGAGAGGACATGAAATGAGATTGAAGGGGGGGCAGACTCAGGAAAGATGTCAGGAAGTACTTCTTCACGGAGAGGGTGGTGAACGCTTGGAATGCCCTCCCGCGGGAGGTGGTGGAGATGAAAACGGTAACGGAATTCAAACATGTGTGGGACAGGCATAAAGGAATCCTGTGCAGAAGGAATGGATCCACAGAAGCTTAGCTGAAATTGGGTGGCGGGGTGAAGAGGGGTTGGTGGTTGAGAGGCTAGGATAGGGGAGGGCAGACTTATACGGGGTCTGTGCCGGAGCCGGTGATGGGAGGCGGGACTGGTGGTTGGGAGGCGGGAAATACTGCTGGACAGACTTATACGGTCTGTGCCCTGAAAAAGACAGGTACAAATCAAGGTAAGGTATACACATATGAGTTTATCGTGGGCAGACTAGATGGACCGTGCTGGTCTTTTTCTGCCATCATCTACTATGTTACTATGTTACTATGAGAAGGGAGAGAGAAAAGAGACAGCAGTGAAGATTAAGGCAGTCACGGTAGGAAAAGAGGGGATCTTTCAATAATTGATGTACACCACTTAAAGTGACCCATGCTAGGATGGGAAGGCTGTCTACAGACTCCTACCAAAGGGACTTCTGCTTCATCTAGAATCCTCTATCACTATTCTTGCACTCTCCATTACCATGAGCAGGACTCGAAGGGGGAGGGGGGGGGAGTCCAACTCTGATTTCAGAAGACAAAGGTAATCTATGTCTAAAAAGATGGATACCGGTATTTAGGCCTGGTACCTAGCACATCTAGGTTACAAAAAGTGGCTCCAATTGAGCAGCACTCCACTGGAAGGATTGAGGGAAGTTAGTTGCAGGCCCTCCCCATAAACTGGCAAGGGATACAGGACTCTGTGACAGCTTCAGGAATTATGGATGTTCATAGTACTAACATTTTTCTTATATATCACCTGCAAGCCTGAAGGCTATTGAAGCACTGTACATTCAGGTACAATAGATATTTTGTTTGTCCCTGGAGGGATCAAAATTAAAAGAAAAACACAAACAGCTGAAGTGGGGTTTGAACCCAGGTCCCTTGATTCTCAGCCCACTGCTCAAACCATTAGACTATTCCCCTACTCCACCTGGCTTTCTATGTGGGCATTTCATAACATATAAATTGGATATTCATGCTGTACTTCACCAGCACATGGACATCCATTTCTCAGTTATTTAGGTTTCAGCTCGCATAAGTCCTCGCGCCCAAACTTGAGTTCCAAATTCAGTGCTCAACACTATTCTATAAAGAATGTTCATCCTCATACCAGGGGCGTAGCCAGACCTTACGGTGGGAGGGGGCCAGAGCCCGAGGTTGGGAGCACATTTTGAGTACCGCCCCGCCACCCCCCTCGCCTCCCCACCACCTCACCTCGCCCACCCACCACCTCGCCTCACTCCCTCACAAACAAATACCTTTGCTGGCAGGGGTCCCCAACTCCCGCTAGCTGAAGCCTTCTTCAGCGCCGGTCTCCGGTGCAGCTGCGTTCGCTTTCTGCCCCCTGCTCTTCTTTCTTCTTGCTCCTCCTGTGCACGCTGACGCTGAGGAGGAGCAAGAAGAAAGAAAAGCAGGGGGCAGGCAGAGAACGTGGCTGCGCCAGAGACTGGCGCTGAAGAAGGCTTCAGCTGGTGGGGGTTGGGGACCCCAACCAGCCAAACCTGGGGCCCGGATGAAATTTGCGGGGGCCCAGGCCCCCGTGGCACCCCATAGCTACGTCCCTGCCTCATACATCCTTTATGGAATAGCATTGAAGACTATCACCCCCATGTTCAGCGCTATTTAACAGGTGAGACGGCTGCTGACTGGTTAAATAGCACTTAACCAGCTATCCGCCGATATTCAGCTGAGGATAAGTGGCTATCCCCCGCTGAATATCCCCAGTTAGAGGCTAGTGGACAGCCAGCTATA
Source organism: Microcaecilia unicolor (assembly GCF_901765095.1). Classification (NCBI taxonomy): domain Eukaryota; kingdom Metazoa; phylum Chordata; class Amphibia; order Gymnophiona; family Siphonopidae; genus Microcaecilia; species Microcaecilia unicolor. The sequence continues at coordinate 34,473,240 of NC_044036.1, forward strand.
TCACACCATATAACCGGCTATCTGCCAATTTTTAGACCGGGTTTAGCAGCCATATTTGGCCACGTCAACTACTGGAATATCTTTGCCCTGTTTGAAGATAACCAGCTAAGTCTGAATATCGACTTTGCCGGTCATCTTTAAACCGCCAAAAATAAACCAGATACTCAATACCGGTCACAGGAAAATTGAGTATCCGGGCTTAGCGCCGACCATGAGAGTTAGCCAGTCTAACTCCCACAGTCGGAATATCGGCCTCCAAATTCTCAGCACCATTTATAAAATCAGGCCCCAGTAAAAAGGTCCCTAGGTTTCTCTTTATAGAATTACCCCCATACAAAAATGCACGACCTAACCAACTTTCGAAGATCACTGAAGGCCAGCCTGTTCAATAAGGCATACCACACTGACCCATCCTAATCACCAGATAATGGAACTCAACCCTGAACTGGATAAAACCTACTCTCTGCACGTGACTACCAAAGTCTACTCAACCACGAAAGAACTTTAACGCAATACCACTTTATCTCTTATTCCGAATATGAACTCTTTATACTTGACTGTTTAATCTACCATGTCAGTCATGATCTTAATGTAATAATACCTGTATCTCTCACTCCTGAACTGGCGATCGCCATGACGGTACTATGTAAGCCACATTGAGCCTGCAAATAGGTGGGAAAATGTGGGATACAAATGCAACAAATAAATAGAAGACAAATGAAGTCCATCACAAGATGTAACATTGGGATTGCAAGTATTTTGCTGACTTTAACCTCTTGTATTAGTTGGTTTGGGTGAATGGAGCCCATACGATTTTACGGCGATAGTAGGGATAGTATATATACATGTATTTTCATTAATGCAAAATCACGCACAACATATAGTGATACATAACAGAGAGCACAGCAATTGCCAGTTAATTTCCCACCATTATTTCTAATCACAGCCCTAAACCGAAAGGCTGCTGTAATGTGCAGGAGCAGGACAGTGCACACATATTGAGATAAACAGCCACTAGGAAATAAAAGGCAGCTCATGGCAAAGAATGATGAAACAAAAAAGAAAAGAGAAGCTTTTTTTAAGCACGGCCAAAACCAAAATGCTATTTTCTGAAATCGCTGCTTTTTAAAGACTCCAAATGCAAACCCTAACTCAAAGTGAACAGTTTTCTCAGATATGATTTATTGGTTCACTGTTTTCCTTTTCTATACATTTGTATACTTTCTAGTGTACCATTTAAGTTTTAGGTGCTACCCACCGTTGTGAAATGAATTCTCTTATTTCTATTGTGCATTACAAAAAAAAAAAACACACTTCACAATGAAAGATACATTTTGAAACCAAAAAGATATGTATATAAAAACGAATGGCAGACAGTTTTAGAACCATTCAAATAAGTGCATATGGTTGGAATATGTCTAAAATACGACTTCCGGGTTCATGGGAATCCCATGAGGCTGAGAGAGGTCACCGTGGGGTTCCCACGGGTATGGGAGAAGTCACTGCAAGGTTCCTGGTGATGCAAAAACGAGGCTTGCGACACACTGAAAGAAGCTATTGGAGCATCAAAATGATGCTTGGAATACATTGAGAGAGGTACCGGAGCTCCAGAATGAGGTGTGGAATACACTGAGAGAAGGTCCTGGAGATCCAGAATGAGGTGTGGAATACACTGAGAGAAGGTCCTGGAGATCCAGAATGAGATGTGGAATACACTGAGAGAAGGTCCTGGAGATCCAGAATGAGGTGTGGAATACACTGAGAGAAGGTCCTGGAGCTCCAGAATGAGGTGTGGAATACACTGAGAGAAGGTACTGGAGCTCCAGAATGAGGTGGCTGTCGGAGCACTGGCTCCACTTCTACTTAAGAAATCAAGGTTTTGCTGCTCTGCAGGTACAACGTGCACGTTCGCTCTAAGCTATTTTGTCAAAAATGTCAATGTCAAAAGATTAATCTGAAATGGTTTGAACCTTTATGAATAATTGAATCTGCTCTAAAAATAAATTCCCCATCTTTGCATTGTTAGTGCTGGATGTATCTGCGGGTATAGGTGGGGAGGGAATGAAGCTTGGCGGGCCCATGTGGATATTGGATAGATTCTGGTGGGTTAAACAAATAGAGATACAGGAACCCCTCGAAAACAGGCAGTCAAACCAAATAAAGTTAGTGCTTTAATCCAATTAGTGGACCTTAAAGCATTCTTTCGTGCATTAAAGCATTTTTATTTACACAAACGTGTTAAATGGACCTAAAAATAGCCAAAAAGCATTTTAAAAAGTCCAAATGAACCAAAATCAAATCAAATAGTTGCCCTTTGTGCATATCCCAAAGACCACAATACTCTTTAATCACCTATTTCCGTTTTGTTTGATTAACCGCATTTGGTCTTATGTCTGTTTCCCATTTGTTGCTCCTGTATTCCCTTCCGTATTCTTTTATTAAGCTACTTATGCTATTGTCTTTGTTAATTTTTATATATCTATTTTATCCTGCTGTACTATGTAATTTCTTGTAACTTCGTTAGCCACATTGAGCCCACACAATATAAATAAATATATGGGTATCTTGCAGCCCCATACAACCTCCACCCCAGAAGCGTGTATGTATATACCACATGAAAGTATGCACTATTCATCAGAAGTACGTACTTTTACATGTTTATACTCCTGGGCAATTTCATAAGCCAAAACAAAAAAAGAGAGACGAGTAGGTTCAAATATAAAGAAAAGAAAACCTACTAATGACCAATGTGGGAAGGGATAGTAACCTCTTTCACAATAAAAATGGTGGACAGAAAGACCTCATTCAAAAAGGAGCTCTGTTACTTCCAACAACATCAACTCACAATAATCATTGGCCAGATAAGAACTCCAGTCTTAATAGTCAATATACATAACAAAATATCCCTATTCACCACTAACGCCTATGTTTACTAAGGTGTGTTACGGGTGCGTTGGCGTTTTTAACACGCGTAAATGGTTTACGTGTGTTAAACGCTAACAAACCCATAGAAATGTATAGTTGTGTTAGAGTTTAACACACCTTAAATTTAAAGGTGCGTTAGAAACGCTAACGCACCTTAGTAAACATACCCCTAAGGGTCCAAAACACTTGTGACTGTGCAAAGGAATCTTATAGCTGCATTACTCATGTACAGTCTTTCTCTTCCTGTCATTTCAACAACAAAATTTTCTAAACAGTCCTATAACTTGAAAAAAAACGTATCTGTATAGAAGCTGTTGACATCAGCAGGTAAAGCATTTCATCATTTACAGCAAATTTCATAAGCCCCCATTTCTTCATGTGTCAATGCTGTCCAACAGGGTGAGGCAAAAATAAAAGTAACCCCCTACAGTTTTTTTGCCATTTTCTCAGTAACTGCTTTGAATTTCAATGAGAAATTTTATGTACTTATTTAGTCATAATACTTAACGTATTACTATCAAACAACATCTAATTATCTTAAGCTATGTTGATGTTACTGACATTTTAGTGTTACTATCTAATGATTTTTGAACATTGCAAATGTTCGAGCTAAAACAGAGTAAAATAACACCATTCAAATGATACAATTAACAACGTGTCAGAATTCTGCAGTCACGCCGACAAATTTTCTTCACCGTGCTGCGCTTCTGGTTCCTGAGATGATACGCAGCCACTATCGCCTTTGCTCTGAAATCTTGTTCATGCAGTGTCCGGATTCTCATTTTTGGACGCTACCGACACCTCCCCCACGATTGCAATTCCAAACCAAATTTCTTTAAAAGCAATTATCTGTAAATTATCATATTATCAAATACAAACTACTTACAAAAGTCTACGTCACTGTGACATCATTAAAAGTAAACTAATACCCTTTTTTCAAATAATGGTAGTTTTACAGTGCAAATATTTTTGAATGCATGAAAATTGATAGGTGGTCTTTCTGAAAAGTCTGTAACTTTGCCTCATTTAAAAATAATCTCATTCTGCTTGGCACATAAACATAGATAGTAAAAACAAAGCTGTAAAATTTCATGGTTGCGCTATAGGCACGTTAGCGTTTTTAACGTGTGTAAATGGTTTATGCGCGTTAAACGCTAACACACCCATAGAAATGTATAGGCACATTAGCGTTTAACATGCCTTAAATTAAAAGGTGTGTTAGAAACGCTAACGCACCTTAGTAAACATACCCCTAGGACAGTGGTTCCCAAACCTGGTCCCAAAGGCACCCCAGCCGGTCAGGTTTTCAGGATACCCACAATGAATATTCATGAAAGAGATCTGCATGCACTGCCTCCTCTGTATGTAAATCTATCTCATGAATATTCATTGTGGGTATCTTGAAAATCTGACCTGCTGGGGTGCCTTCCAGGACCAGATTTGGGAACCACTGCCCTAGGAGTTTGGGGTTTTTTTTGCCTCACCCTTTACATGCAGAAATCGGCCTTATAAATCTATCCTCTATAAAAACCAATATTCAAAACACTAGGAACCTATCAGAGCAACAGTACCTGCCAAAACACTGTGGGCGCAATTCTATAAATGGCGCCTTAAAATTCAGAGCCAAAAAACTACACGGTTAGCATGATTCTATAAACTATGCCTAAAGTTACCCACAAATTTATAGAATATTCTCATGTGTCGTGCTTGCAACTAAAATTTAGGCGCACCCATTTAGGCCACTTAAAACCAGGCCTAAATACCTGCACCACAGGCACAGATTGGGTATATTCCATAATAGTGTGCATAGCTTTTTTTTTTAATGCCCAGAACCCACCCATGGCCACACCCCCTTTTTTCGACTGCACACATTAGAATTTACGCACACTGCATTGTAGAATACGCCTAGAAGTTGTGTTTGTACATTCTAATCTGAGTCTTTTAGAGCAGCTAATTGGCTAAGTACCAATTACTGCCACTGATTGGCTTGTTAATCAATTAAGTTGTCCATGCAATTTGGCCACGCGGCCAAATAAGCGCACACAACTTAAAGCGCCATATATAGAATTTGGAGGTGTGTCCTCCAGGCTCAGTTACGGATCTAGTCTGGAGAACCATGCATGTTATGGAGAAGGAAGCCATCAAGACACCCTCAGCTACACTTTAGTTTAATGTTTGTTGATCCAAACAGGAAAGCTTAGCCTTTCAGAAGTCCAAAAAAAAAATAACTCCAAGAATGAATTAAAAAGCAAAAACCTACCAGGTGTAGAAAGAGATGTCACTTCCTGACACAGTTCAAAAATTTGTAGGAATCATTCGAAACTACGGTGGTAAACCAAATTTCCTCAGATGAACATCACTGCCGTAGCTGAAGTTGACAGCTCCCTTCAAAAGTCCTATTATTCCTAATTATAGAGTGTGCATATCCTCTTCACTTGCAGTCAGTCTACTTCCTTCTTCCATTTCTCCTACTGCTGTCTGGCAACCATGAATAAGGCCCAAAAATAGAATTCTTCCATGCTAATTAGGAGCTGGATGATGCACAGCTAACACCTTGGCAACATGATTTTTTTTTTCTGTGCAAGTCAGAACCACGGAGAGCGCTCACACAGATAAAAACTCTGTAGACTGTGAAACTAGTTACCTCCCCCTTCAAACATTCACAGCCGCTATAAAGCACGGCCAGAGCCACCCTATTTGAAACACATCTGGCACAAAGAGTACTGCTCTATGGCATCTCTTCCCTCATCAGCACTAATACAAGTGCATCTTCCTTGCGTCATGCACTTTGTCTCGGCAATCGATGATCGGTGATTGTGTCCCACATTCCGTTGGTTTGAATAATAGCTGTAGCCTTCAATTACCTTAATAAGAGCATCATCGTAACCAATTATGCAACATAGCTCTACACTTTCTGCTGACAGCAATCTCTAGCATATACATCTTTATCTGGTTTGTGCTCTTCTCTGCCTTTATAAAAGCATAAAAGGGCACTTTGTGGAATGGCATATACACTGTGCTTAATGTATTGCACAAATGGGTCTTCCAACATTTTTTATACACTACATTTGTAATCGAAGGAGGTTATTCTCCCTCATTACACTTTTATTCAGGTGCATTCTTTTTAATCTAATAATCCGAGGTAGTCAGTTTTGTCATCTGTGAAAGTGGAGCATGCAAGGACTTTTTTTTTGGGGGGGGGGGGGTGATTTTAAGGATGGGCAGTCATTTGCAAAGACACAGTAAATTTCAGTGGCATATTGTCTTTGCATGTCGTTCAACAAAAATGAGCAAAAAGAAAAAACATTTTCTGGGAGATTCTATATATGCACCCCTGGTTTAATAAGATGCATTAGCGGCTGCCTTGTGGGCTGTGTCGGCATTAGCGCATAGCAGCCACTAACATGTCTTAGTAAACAGGAGGTAAACAGGACTAAAGTTGCATGCGCAAATCGGTGCACATTGCTGATTTGTGCATGCAAATTAATCAATTGAGCTAATCAGCGCCAATAATTGGCTAACAACCAATTATTGGCATTAGCCTTAATTGGGCTTTATGCATGATCATATTCTATAATGCATCACACATAAATCCTAGGATGCGTAAAATCAAGGGGCATGGCCAGGGGCATTTCAAGGGTGTTTCGGGAGCATTCCCGGAATTTACGCACATTGTTACAGAACAGACCCCCCACCAGCATTTACACCTGTTTTCAGCAGGCATAATTGCCAGCGCCTTAAGCTAGTCACTATTTATGCATTTACCACCAGATTCTATGTAGTGCACCTAGAGACCTGCGCCAAAATCTAAGCATATTCTGTAACAGCGTGTGTAAGTTAATTGGCTTAACAAGCCAATCAGCACTGTTAACAGCACTTAACAAGCAATAATGAGCATTAATTGGCAATAATTAGAATGTACGTGCACAACTCCCGAAGCATATTCTTTAATGCACTGCACCTACATGTTAATGCGTGCAGGCAAAAAATGGCCATGGTTATAGGTGGGGAAATGGGCATTGCAAAATTTACACACATAGTTATAGAATATGGCCCAGTACACATAAGTCTACACTCTGGGATTTACGCCACATTTTTGTTAGTGTAAATGAAGGCATCGTCACTCTTGTGCCCATGTTTTGTGCTCTCCTTCCTCTCACCACCTGGTGGCCAGTCCTGGTGGCTGCAATAGACTGTCTGGTTATTGTCACCCGTTCCAGATTTCAGCCCAGTCCGGTCCGGATCTTCCGGGCTGCCAGACTTGCTGGCTTTGGTTGAACCTACACAGCACCCGTAGTTGCCTGGTGATTGCTGCAGTGAGCCTCAGCTGCTGCTGGGCTTATTAGCCAGTTGGAAATTCTCTGCTTTGCCTTTGCATCGCCTAAGGCCCTGGTTTGTTGGTGCTTGTTGCTCTTCTGCCTAGCTTGGTTTTTATTCTAGTTCCTTGTCTGATGCTAGTTAGTCTGTGTGTATTTTAGCTTAGGGTTATTGTTTGTTTCCTAGACTTGTTCCTTGTTTGTCTTTTGTGTTTAGTGTCTGTTTGCCTGTGTTTCTTGTTCAGTGGCTGCCTGGCAGCTTTCAGTTCTGTCTCGTGTTTGTCAGTGTTTGTTCCCTGTTTTAGTGGCTGCTTGTAGCTTCCAGTTCCTACCCTGTCCTGTAAGTCCTGCCGGCTGCCTGCAGCCAGGGGCTCAACTCCTGGGGAAGGGTGGCTAGTGCAGGTGAAGTCTTGCTGTTCCTATCTGAGTTCTGTCTGGTTCCTGGTGTGGGGTGGCTTGCCTGCCACTGCTGCTCCTCGGCAGTGGCCCAAGGACTCACAAACTTAGTTCCTGCTTGAGAAACCTAACAGGCATACAATTTTAGGCGCTGTAATATCAACTAAGCATATTCTATATACCGCGCCTAAATCTAGGCGCCGCTCGTAGAATACACTTAGTCGGCAATGTTTTCCATGTGGATTTTTTAGGCACCATATATAGAATCTCCCCCTTAGTGCTATTCTATAAAAGGTGCAGATCCTTTACAGAATAGCACTCAGTACTTAAATTTTTCAATGATGATTTTTTGGCGTCATTAATAGAAACTAGTCCTTTGTATTTTTTGTATACAGTAAGTATTGCCGTGCATCAGTACTATTAACACCCACTGCTGTTACATAAAAGCTTCTACAAACAACTGTGTTTTTAACAGCTTCTTAAACTGAGCCACCTTGCTGCGTAGGTGAAGATGTCCCGGAAGGGCACTTCATACATGAACCCCAGCAACAGAAAAAGGCAGAGACGCTCGTTTCAACATAACGAACTTTCTCTACTGTGTCCAGAGACAGATGCATTGTGTTCTCTGAATGTAATGCATGTTGTGGACAGTAAACACGTATTACTTGAACAAATACTGTGGTGTTGCGGCATACAAGGCCTGATGGACGTATTCAGTATTATACGGTCAGATCTGGGAATCCCAACCACAAGTCTAGCTGTCGCATTCTGAACCAACTGCAATGCCCTGCACCTCAGACTACACAGCCCGAGGTATAACGCTTTGCTGTAATCCAAACTAGATAGAACCATACTCTGTAAAACTTTCCGAAAATCACCCAGGGACAACATCGGTTTCAATCTAAATAACACACGAAGCTGCCTAAAAGAGGCTTGAATAACCTCCATGATTTGATTCTGCATCGTTAACCTGGGATGAAAAATGACCACCAACAACTTCATGTTCCTTACAACCAGGGGCGTATCTGAGGTTCAGCGGTAGGGGGGGGCAGGGGCTAGAGTGAGGGGGGCACATTATAGCCCCCCCCCCAGGCCGCTGCCGCCGACCCCCCCACCGCCGTCAACCCCCCCCCCCGCCGTCGCCATCACCTACCCCCGCTGAGGTCCGCTTCCTCCTGCCTGCCGGTGCCTTTCACTTCAGCTGGCGGGGGACCCCAACCCCCGCCAGCCCAGCCGAGGTCTTGTTTAAGTTTTCTTCCTCGTGCTGTGCTGTTAAAAGCTGCATCCCTTCCCTTCCAGTTTTGGACGGAGTCTGACGTCGCAGCACGTTGATGTCCTGCACCCCATCAACCTGCCCCTGCTTACAACCAACTGCATCCCATCAACTGAAAACCTCATCTTTGGCTACATAGTTTGGAATGTTTGTTTCCGAGGCAAGGGAAAAACATATCAAAAACTGTCTGCCAGCTGTTTAAAAAAAAAATTTGAGATTCCAACATTATGTGAAGTCAAAGCCTTATCTTGGAGGATTATGGCTCAAATCAGCTACTAAATGTATATTTTTGACTTGTTAACATCTCAGCTTGCTTTCCTGTACACTGTGCAAAGATACACATTGTGTTGGAACATAATGCATTCCACAGTATGCAGAACTGCCGGGGACAGTGCCAGCAAGAGCAAATAAACCTTCCTTCGCTTTTCATCGATGTTATGGGCTCACAGGGAACAGTTTCAGGAATCCTGCCATATAGACTTGTGTTAGGTATGAAGAATTGTACCTTGTCACCCATCATCCTCTGCAATTAATCACTGACTGCAAGAGAAATGGCAGCAACCACTTTAGAAGCGAGATGAGTGTACGACTCTTAACTCCTGCAGAGTAATGCGCCTGCTGGTTTCAGGAGGTTCTCCCAACTACATCTGCATGGAAACAAACATACAGCTCATTTGTCACACCTGCAATTTTAAACAGGGTTTCAAGCAGCCTCTGCCTGACTACCCTGTGCGTTTCCTTCCTGAAGATAATATGTTTATTAAGATGTATGCATTGTTCACCTTAAATGATTGTTTGCCAGGATTCTTCTCCAGTCTCCTTCTCCCTCTCTTTCGTCCCTAATGAGCCCAAGACTTGAAAGTTCCTTATTTATTGAGAACTGATAATATATGTGGTTTGTGAAATGACATATCATCTAGGGAAATTGTTCAGTTAAACGTGAATATGCAGTTTTCAAAGGAGCTGTTTAGGGAATTGCCAGTGACTTTATAAATATTTTAAGTCAGAGTGAGTGTGTCAAATCAGCTCATTAAAATGTGAACTATAAGGTGGATTCTGGTTTACGGTGTTGAAGGTGTCCAGGTACCACACAGTGCTCTACACACACACACACACACACACACACACACACAATCATTCAAAATTTGCCAAAGATGCCACTGTACAGCTGTTAAAGAAATGGTACATCTATAACCATGAGATGCTGCCAGAGTGCTTGTTGACCCGCTAGGGAGGCGCCCCACTTTATACATTGGGCTCTTTGAGAAAACAAGCCCGAGGGTCGATGAACATAAGACTTGAATATTAAACTAATAAATAGGTTCTTGAACTATAGAAGACTTGGATCTGTGCAGAGAAAAGACGTTGCTATGTCTCAGCCCCGTGATTTAACAGGATTGGGAATTCTGTTATTATAAATAATTACATTTATGTTGAAGTTATACTTCTTGTCCAGCTGTATTATTTACCCAGCCACGCCCAAACCTGCTCAGGTGTCTATAAGACCTTAACCCTTTAGTGTCCAATGTTCCTATCAATCTGTTCCCATATGGCTTATTACGGGAACATTGGACACTAAATGTAATGTAATAATTGCTGTGTAAATGTTTGTGTGCTCTTTATAAAAATTTTCCTATAACTGGGTGCCACAAATTTGGCGCCTACATGCAGTGTGCCGAGCGAATCTGGGTACCCAGATTCTGCTATAGAATACAAGCATAGGTTGCCATCTACAGGCCCATATGCAGGCATGCCCACTTACACCATATTAATACATTATGCATAAATGTTGGGCACACACATGCCCTGTCCTTGTACATCCCCTACACATGCCACCTTGCATTGATACAATACACAAGTTGCGTACTAAAGTTATACAGTACCACATACCCCCAAATTCTACATACAGTGCTCAAAATTGTGAGCATAAATTTGGGCAGGCACCCAATCTGCATGAACAATTTAACTGAGTGAACCAATTAGGGCCAATAATTGGGCGCTATGAATTATAGGTGCTCATTGGCAACAATTACAAATTTACATGCGCATCTTCCTAAGTCGGGATTCTATAAAGATGCGCAAGTAAATGTTTCTGTGTGGATCCAACAAGGGGGTGTGGCCATGGGAGGGGCATGGGCAGATCATGGGTGTTCCTAGAATTTGCACCACAGCGCCACAGAATATGGTAGAGCTTCACCTAATTTTGCCGCAAGGATTTCGACCAGGTTTCAGTGGGGGTAAATCCTGGCACCCAAAACTGGTCGCAGATCTTAGTGATAAATGCTATTGTATAAACAGCGCCCAACTCAGCGTGCTATTTATTGAAAAGCAGTTAGCAGGGCTGTTTTTTGACACCCAAATTTACTGCGGTGGGTAAAAAGGCTGAAAAAAGAAATGGCCATGCGGAAAGATTGTTCTTACCATGTAGCCATGCAGGGGGAGCACTTACTGCCACTCACGGAGGTGGCGGTAAGGGCTCCCACGCTAACCTGGCAGTAACCAGGCAGCGATTACCGCCTAGTAACCCCCTGAGGAAATATTTTCTAAATATTTCCGCTAGCCCCAGAAATGCCACTTGCTGGGGTGGAACTACCACCGGCGTCTGCTTTGGGCAGGCGGTAGTTCTGGATTGCCAAGCAGTAAGCCTAGGCATTATTCTGCAAATACCTGTTTATCCTAGGCAGGGCACTCAATGAAGTTGCATGGAAACACTTTTAAAACAAATAGGAGGAAATACGTTTTCACTCAACAGAGGATGTGGTAACAGTGGTTGTATCTGGCTTTAAAAAAAGGTTTGGACAAGTTCCTGGAGGGAAAGTCCATAGTCTGCTATTGAGAAACAATGGGGGAAGCCACTGCTTGCCCTGGGATTGGTAGCATGAAATGTTGCTACTATTTGGGTTTCTGACCTGGATTGGCCACTGTTGGAAACAGGATACTGGGCTACACGGACCATTAGTCTGACCCAGTACGGCTATTCGTATTGTACTTATGACTTTGGACATTTACATGCCTAGGTGTGCACACAATGTGCACGTAATATGCACATAAATGGTATTGTTCTAAACAATCAACCAAAAATCGGCTTCGAAGTGAAATGTTATGCTGAATCTATATCAAAACAAAATTTCCTTCAGATATCCAATAAAACGTTTTGACTATCACATTAATCCAGCCAAAGAATGAAGATACAAGTTTTAGACAATGAACCTCGACAGTACTGCACTGCATCCACAAACTCTTACGCAGAGACTTATGCACTCAGATCGTCATCGATTCAGTGGCCTGCCACCTTCCTCTAATAATTGGTTTTAACATTTAGCATTCAGCGAAACACGTGCCGTGTCGAAGAGTTGCCCCTATAGCCGACTAAGAGCAAGAATTCTCATTCTTAAGATGAGTATCAAGTAAAAGTTAAATACAGCAAGATAAATAAGTTAGTTACTTGATTTAAATGCATGGTTGGATGTTTTAAAACCAATTATTAGAGGAAGGTGGCAGCCACTGAACCGATGACGATCTGAGTGCATAAGTCTCTGCGTAAGAGTTTGTGGATGCACTCAACGTGTAATTAAACTCTGGAATTCGTTGCCAGAGAATGTGGTAAAGGCGGTTAGCTTAGCGGAGTTTAAAAAAGGTTTGGACGGCTTCCTAAAGGAAAAGTCCATAGACCGTTATTAAATGGACTTGGGGAAAATCCACTATTTCTGGGATAAGCAGTATAAAATGTTTTGCACATTTTTGGGATCTTCAGGTATTTGTGACCTGGATTGGCCACTGTTGGAAACAGGATGCTGGGCTTAATGGACCTTTGGTCTTTCCCAGTATGGCTACTACTACTACTACTATTTAACATTTCTATAGCGCTACAAGGCCTACGCAGCACTGCACAAACATAGAAGAAAGACAGTCCCTGCTCAAAGAGCTTACAATCTAATAGACAAAAAATAAAGTAAGCAAATCAAATCAATTAATGTGTACAGGAAGGAGGAGAGGAGGTAGGTGGAGGCAAGTGGTTACGAGTCAAAAGCAATGTCAAAGAGGTGGGCTTTCAGTCTAGATTTAAAGGTATGGCAATACTTATGTACTTATGTTCATTGTCCAACACTTGTATACTGTATATCTTCACTTTTTGGCTGGATTAATGTGATATTCAAAAAGTTTTATTGTTCTAAACATTTACAAGTGTAATGCGTGTGTCAATGGTAGCACCTATGCTACAGAATTCTTCCACTAATGCATACTGTTGGCATATCTAGGAGATAAAAATGCAGGGAGCTCAGACTTGTGGAGGCAGGCTACTTGCTGAATCTGCACTGGCACATCATGTCTATGTCCCTGTAATGAAGGAAAACGTAAAGGGAATTAAAGAGAAGAAAGACAAGGGTCAGTATTCAGTTGATGCGGCGACTGTATGATTTTAAGCAACAGCTCTGAATACACGTGTCATGGCACTTTGCCGGCACAATCCCCTGGATTCTATAAAGGTTGCCCAAATTTGGGTGTGAACCCCAGATCTGCTTGTAAATTAATTAGTTAATGAGCTGTGCTTAGCTACAATTGGGTGGCAGAGCAGGTGGGGGGGAAGAGGGGTTGGTGGTTGGGAGGCGAGGATAGGGGAGGGCAGACTTTTATACGGTCTCTGCCAGAGCCGGTGATGGAAGGCGGGACAGGTGGTTGGGAGGCAGGAAAAACTGCTGGGCAGACTTATACGGTCTGTGCCCTGAGCAAGACAGGTACAAATCAAGGTAAGGTATACACATGAGTTTATCTTGGGCAGACTGGATGGACCGTGCAGGTCTTTTTCTGCCGTCATCTACTATGTTACTATGATGCTAACACTGTGTGGATCTGCTTATGGTCTATTCTATAACACTGTGCGTTTAGTCTTGCACACAACTCTACATGGGCCGTAGCCAGGGGACAGGCCTAGGTGGGCCAGGAGCATTACCAAAATTTAGGGGCAATGTTATAGAATAGGGGTCATTTACATGTCTGTCTGCCGGCTCCTCACCAGCATTTATACCAGATTTCAGCAGGCGAAATTCCTCACACTCAAAGTTGCTAAAGTTTGCATAGCGCAATATGTTTAATTTAGACTTACTATGCAGCAGGCCTAGACAAAAGGGGTAAATTTCCTGGGCAACCACTGAATATCACTGCTACGTAGGTAATTTTAAAGTCTAGCCTTACTCCACTTCAAACCAGGCTCTATATGATACAGATAGCTTTGGGCCCTTCAGTAAGGTTTTCTCTCTCTCTTTTTTTTTTAATCGTTATGAAAAGTTATTTTAAAAAATATCAAAACATAGACATCTTGAAAAGAAAATTTTCAAATAACATAGAGGCCCTTGTACAAAGCTGAGGTAAGCACTAACGTACGCTAAACCTTAGCAAACAAAAGACATACTACAGGGCACACTGAGGCATCCTGCGGTAATTTTGGGATGTGCACCTGCTACCCACGTGCTAAAAAAATGAATTTATTTTTTCATGGTGGGGGCATGTCTGGGGATAGAGTGGGCGTGTTCTGCAGTAATCAGTTAGTGCAGTTACGTTGCTGCACGCTAACCAATTAACGCATGATTAATAATAATAATGACATTTATTTCCAACCTACATTATCTAAAAATTCTAGGCAGGGAACAAAAGTAAATACAAATTAAAATAAAACAATACAAGTCCTACAACATGGAGCTTAATGACACAATCAACAACATAACAGAACCACTGACTTTCACTGCATAACAGCAAAAACAAAAACAGAACCATTATTCTAATGGCTTGAATAAACGTATGGGTTTTCAGGTCTTTCTTAAACTGAGCAATATTCTGCACAGAGCGAAGCTCTGCAGGTAGTACATTCCGCAACCTTATGCCTCTGATATAGAAAATGGAAGATCTATACTCCTCTAGATGCACCGGCTGAAATGGTAGAACCTCAACTAACTGGGCAAAAACAAATGAGACCCCAAATACAGTTCTCTTAGAGGCCCTTTTATAGAGCGGTGGTAAGCCCAACGTGGGCTTACCGCTCACTCTTCCGGGACTACTGCCGGCCCAACGTGTGCCCCAAGCACGCACCATTTCTGGGGGGGGGGGGATAAAGGAAAACCCCCGGAAATGGCTTGCATGGCAGCGACCTGGCAGTAATTGGCCATGAACTGCCTGGTTACTTCCGGGTTAGTGCGGGAGCCCTTATCACCACCTCAATGGGTGACAGTAAGGGCTCCTTGTCGCATGGCCATGCGGAAAGAGTTCTCTTACAACATGGCCATGTGTGCCTGGGGTCTTTTTACCCACTGCGGTAAAAGGGCCCTGGAGTGTGGAAAAAATGGGCCCTACCGCTAGCCCAGGACCCTTTTCCCCATCTTGGTTAAAGGACCCCTTCCTGACTAGTTCGCCAGAAGATTCCAGGAGATCAGCTGCAACCAAAGAAGTCCCAAATACGTCTCCAGATCTCCTATTTTGTCTAGAAGTTTTAAGATTATAAATATTACTCATGAGGAGCATAGTGGAGCCAGGAAGGCTCAGTATCTCCTTCAAATATCTATACAAAAATATTTAGGAGATACAGTTAGTGCTTGAGGAAAATTCAATATATTCTGTATTTTCAATCTTTCTGTGAATGACAGACTTAGGGCCCAGTTTACTAAGGTGCGTTAGTGTTTTTAGTGCACCTACCAGTGGCGTAGCTATGTGGGGCCACGGGGACCTGGGCCCCTGTAGATTTGGCCCTGGATCCCCTTGCCGATGACCCTCTCGACCCCCCCTCCCGCCACCAACCCGCCGTCGCCTACCTTTGCTGGCGGGGAACCCCAACTCCCACCAGCTGAGGTCCTCTTCTTCCGGCGCAAGGCTTCGTTCTGTTTCTGAGTCTGACGTCCTGACGTGCAGGATGTCAGACTCAGAAACAGAACGAAGCCTTGCGCCGGAAGAAGAGGACCTCGGCTGGCTGGGGTTGAGGTCCCCCGCCAGCAAAGGTAGGTGACGGGGGCGGCGGGAGGGGGAGTCGAGAGGGTCGTCAGCAGGGGGGGGTCAACGTGCATGTTAAAAATGTTAACGTGCCTATAACGCTGCTTAATAAACAGGGCCCTTATTCTCTATCATTGAAGACTGAACTTCTATACGAGTTTTATCCTCCTGCTCCGAAGTCTCTACCTTTTCAGATGTAGTCTGATTTAGCAACCAACTGTGATGAAAACTGAACAAAAAGAGAATAGACCTGATGAATAGAAGCCACTGTGCTCAGAATGTCCTCCATGGTTATCTCACTTGATCTTACTAACAGTGGCACTGTCGGTAGTACAGATGGATTACCAGTCTCGTTTTAACTACTTGCTGTTCTAGGGTTTGCGGATTAGCCAGGGAAATTACCTCCAATGACAATCAGAGAACACACTTCCTGATGTGGAACTATCTTGGTGTTGCCCCCCCCCCCCCCCCCCCCCCCAGCTACCGCAGAAACTTCCTGTAGCTTCTTCTGAGCCATATACTACTACCTGCAGTGGATTTGGAGTTGTCCTGATCGCTGGAATGCCTAAAATCTGATTAGCAATGAGGAAGCCCCATATCAAATACTGACCAGGGGTCAAAGCAGGAGTCAAAGATGGAGGGGAAATCCAAACCAGAATCAGAACTAAAAACACTGAGGAAAATGCAAAAGTGACTCCACAGTTATGCGACAGAGGTTGACTTATTGCTGAGAACAGCTGTTTCAAAATAATGAAAGCACTAATCATTTAGCGATAAATATTTGAGAGTAAGTGGCAGAAACATAATACCAGTAAATCACAGTGAACTCCTTTCGAAAGCATTAACATACTCAATGGCCATACTCTAGATATACAAAGTACAATGTTATAGGCTAATGTGTACTAGGGAAAAGCAGCCAGAATGTCATTTTCATATTGTTGCCCATGTGCTTTAAGGGGATGTTCATTTCCTTCGTTTTCATTTCTCCATTTTTCATCACAAGAGAAAGTCATTTACTCCTGGATTCTATATAGTATGCTTAGATTTAGGCGTCAAAATTGGTGTGCATTCTATAACACCGCATGTAATTTAATTGCCTTAACAAGCTAATGAACACTGATAACAGCACTTAACAAGCAATAATGAGCATTAATTAGAATGTATTTATTTATTTGTTACATTTGTACCCCGCGCTTTCCCACTCAAGGCAGGTTCAATGCGGCTTACATAGTAATAGGGGTTACAAGGTATTGCAGAGAGAGTTCAAGCTGTGGTATAACAGAATAATGATGGAGATATGCAGATAGGTGGGATGGGAAAGTAAGAAGGGGTAGGAGAGGCAGGAGGGGGGAAGGTTGAAATGAGCAAGGGATAAGGGGGTGGGAGTGGCCGGAGGAGGAAATAGTTTGAGGTATAGCATAGGGGGAGTTGATGGAAGATGTCGTCTAAGTCATAGTCATTGTCGAGTGATTAGGTATTGGGTAAAGGGTTCATAAGATTAGGTTAGATCATTTGGGTATGTTTAGGCACACAACTCACTAAGCGTATTCTGTGACAATGTGCGCCGAACTTCTAACACGCAGAGGCAAAAAGGGGTGTGGTAATGGGCAGGGAAATGGGCGTTTCATGGGCGTTCCAAAATTTAAGCACCTAGTTATAGAATATGGCCTAGTGTGACTAAATCTACGCGCTGAGATACATCAAGTTTTCATTGGTGTAAATGGATGTGCGCAGATATCGGCGCTGAAATATCAACTAAGTTTATTCTATAATCAGTGCCTAAAGCTAGCTGCCGATTATGTTCTGGCACTGCCCTAAGATCACTGACTTTTGGTCCCAGGTGTTTGCCCAAATATCAACTATGTGGTCGTGCAGAGTTGCCCTATCTCCATTAATACTATTTGACAGTTTTCAGTTGGCAAAAGCCAAGGGCTCCAGGCCTGGTTGGTTTCTTTTGAAGCGGGCTGTCCTGATGGGGAAGAAGGTAATCCTCATATGCTGGTTGGACTCGACAGTGGTGTCTCCATCGCTATGGCGAGCACAGATGATATCCTTGTTGACAATGGAGCGTTTTGGTATAAAAGACATTACTTCAGATAGAGGTGTTAGATTCCAGCGTGTTTGGAAGGGGTTCTGGGCCACTTTAATGCCGGTGGCGCGCAGTCGCATCCTGAACTGGTAAGCCCAGATCCTTCAGGCCTCAATGATTGTAATTTTTCGAAAGAGGGAGATGAAAGAGGGGTGAGGGAGGAGGGTAGGGCAGGTAGGGCAAGTTGTTTAGGGCTCTGTTTGGGAGTGGGATAGATTAGGATGTTATCAGAGATACATGATGACATTGTATCTACGCGGTTGTATGGTTTGTTTTATGTATGTCATCAATAAAAATGATTTATACATAGAATACTCTTAGCTGGCACTGATTTCAGCGCTGATTTTTTAGGCACCATATATTGAATCTACTCCTGAGTGTGCACTCAGTGCACATTATTTGCAAACAAAAAAAAACCATGAAGTGTTGTGTTTTTTCTGCTCATTTTCATTTCTTAATGACATGCAACAACATGGGATATGTCTTTTGACATGCCATAAACATCTCTAATACATATTAAAGATAAGTACAAGAAAATGAGTTAGATATCACAAAGGAATCCAGGTCCACCCTTGTTATTGCCTTATCTATTGAGGTCGATTTTACAGTTTTTTTTTCCTGTGGGTAAACCCTGTTTACAAAATTAACATATGTAGGTGTGCTCATAAGCATTATTTGGGCAGAGCACAGGCAAAGTCACAAAGTATGAACCAGGGGCATAGCCAAACGTCAACGTTTGGGGGGTCCGAAGCCCAAAGTGGGGAGGCACAGTTTGGCCTACTTGCATGCTGCAACCCCACATACCTTGGCTGGCAGGGGTCCCACAACCCCCGCCCACTGAAGCCTTCCCCCAGGGCTGTTCTCTGCATATTGCCTGCCCTGCTTCCTCTCATATTACGTGCATGCTCGGTTTTAGTGAAACTGAGCATGCGCAAAGTCGTACATACTCGGTTTTAGTGAAACTAAGCATGCGCAAAGTCGTACATGCTCGGTTTTAGTGAAACTGAGCATGCGCAAAGTCGTACAAGCTCAGTTTTAGTGAAACTGAGCATGCGCAAAGTCGTACAAACTTGGTTTTAGTGAAACTGAGCATGCGCAAAGTCGTACATGCTCGGTTTTAGTGAAACTGAGTATGTGAAAAGTCGTACATGATCTGTTTTAGTAAAACTGAGCATGCGCAGTCGTACATGCTTGGTTTTAGTGAAACTGAGCATGTGCAATGTCGTACATACTCAGTTTCGCTAAAACTACTACTACTACTACTACTTAACATTTCTAAAGCGCTGCCAGGGTTACGCAGTGCTGTACAATTTAACAAAGAAGGACAGTCCCTGGCTCAAAGGAGCTTACAATCTACAGGACAAGAGTGCAGTGAATCAAATTGGGGCAGTCTAGATTTCCTGAATGGAGGTATAATGGTTAGGTGCCGAAGGCGACATTGAAGAGGTGGGCTTTGAGCAAGGATTTGAAGATGGGCAGGGAGGGGCTTGCTGTATGGGCTCAGGGAGTTTATTCCAAGCATAGGGTGAGGCGAGGCAGAAAGGGCGGAGCCTGGAGTTGGCGGTGGTGGAGAAGGGTACTGAGAGGAGGGATTTGTCCTGTGAGCGGAGGTTACGGGTAGGAGTGTAAGGGGAGATGAGGGTAGAGAGGTATTGAGGGGCTGCAGATCGCGTGCATTTGTAGGTTAGTAGGAGAAGCTTGAACTGTATGTGGTACCTGATCGGGAGCCAGTGAAGAGACTTGAGGAGAGGGGTGATATGAGCATATCGGTCAAGGCGGAAGATAAGACGTGCTGCAGAGTTCTGAATGGATTGAAGGGGGGATAGATGGTTAAGTGGGAGGCCAGTGAGGAGTAGGTTGCAGTAGTCAAGGCGAGAGGTAATGAGAGAGTGGATGAGAGTACGGGTGGTGTGCTCAGAGAGGAAGGGGCGAATTTTGCTGATGTTATAGAGGAAGAAGCGACAGGTCTTGGCTGTCTGCTGGATATACGCAGAGAAGGAGAGGGAGGAGTTGAATTTTTTTTGGTGCCGATTTTTTAGGCATGATATATAGAATCCAGCTCCATGTGTCTATAACCCAGCCTCAAAATCTGTGCGTACTTGCATTTCCTACCTAGGCGTGCTCTTGGAAACGTACCTCTATTATGCGCTAAAAATTGCTTTTAGAGAGACTTTTATGTTCTGATATATGTCAAAGCCTGGTGTTATGTGCTTGTGCCAAACTCCTAGGCATGGCCTTGCCCCATCCATGTCCCTCCCACATCCATGCCCTCCAGAAGTTGTGCACAATAGAATTTGCATACACAGCTTGTAGAATAGTGACTAATGGCAGCGGCGCACACAACTACTAATTAGCACCAATTAACACTGTTAACTCCAATAAACTAATTAATACAATTCACTTGTGTGCAAAAATGATCTTAATCTATAAAATTGAGTATGCAAATTTGTACATTATGCCTAAAGTTGGGCACACATGTTTATAGAATTAATGGGGCATGAGTTCTCAATAGCCACAACCTATCAAAGCAAATACCTTCTGGATGCTGGAAAGCAATGCTCTCTCCTAAATACCAGATTAGTGTTTCTAAACTTTCTTTGTACTATCCCGGAGGCACATCTAACCAGTCTGGTCCTCTACATAGCCAATAATGAATATATACGAGTGATCCACATACCCTGGGTCTTCCATGCATGCAAATATATCTCATGCATGTTTACTATGGATATTTAAAATTCCAGATGGGTTTGGTGTGCCTCTAGACCAGAGTTTGTAAACCGCACTGCACAGAAGCACAACCATTCTTCCCATAATCCCCAGTAGGCAGAAATCCTATGGAATATACACCATAGACTGCTGTTTTCCCCATAAAAATGAAACAACATAGTTGTTTCATTTCAACATGATGTGGGTATTGAAAAGAGTAAAACCATTCCTCCCACAAAACACTTTCCGCAACCTAGTACAATCCACAGTACTCACCCATGCCGACTACTGCAACAGCATCTTCATCGGTTGCAAAGCCCAAATCCTGAAAAAACTCCAAACCGCCCAAAACACAGCAGCCAGACTCATTTTTGGCAAATCACGATTTGAAAGCACAACACCACTTCGTGAAAAACTTCACTGGCTCCCTATCAACGAACGAATAAAATTCAAAGCCCAGAAAATGATCCACAAGATCCTCCATGGCGAATCTCCAAGCTACATGACCAACTTGATTGATCTTCCAGCCAGAAATGGGTCCAAATCTTCTCGAACATTTCTCAATCTTCATCTCCCCAATTGCAAAGGTCTCAAATACAAAACCTACTATGCATCCAACTTCTCCGTTATAGGCAGCCAACTTTGGAACGCCATACCTCGACACATCCGAACAACCAAAAAACACCTACCTTTCCGAAAGCTGCTGAAAACTAACCTCTTCAAACAAGCCTACCCAAATGACCCAACTTAACTCTCGAACCTAATCCACAACACTAGCACTACACATGCACCAATTCTTCTCCCACATCTATTCCTATTGTCCTACTCTATATAACTATGTTATCTCTGTGATACTTTGTACCATACTTTATAAACCGCACTGAACCTGCTAACGAGCGGGAAAGAGCGGGGTATAAATGCCACAAATAAATAAATAAAATAAATGTAGGGTAACGTATCTATGCTTCCTGCCATTAACAGAAATTTTTGAGGATGAAAGTCATGTTTTTTGTTTTCATTTTGTTTTAAATAGATATTTTATGTTAGCTTCATAAAGATGTAAAACCAAAATTCAACAATTAACATAAATATTGCATACTTATTTTAACTGATAATTTAATATCCCATAATGCAAGTCTATATCTCTCTGCTCCCAATCCCAGAAATTACAGCTTTTGCAAAATACTGCAGCATGGATATTATAATGACCTGAACTGACCACACTGTGCCTGCATTAGCAGAATTGCGTTGGTTACCTGTTCCTTCTAGAATATCATTTCACATTTTATCCTTGGCATTTAAAGTCCTTTAGCAAGCTCCCTTGACTAAGGTCCAGACTGCAGCAACATCCTTGCAGCATGGCATTAAGATCTGCTCAGGATTTATTATCACTTTCCCCTAACACATGCTGATGGGAAATATCAGGATAAGTGGTAGCACGGTTTATTTTATGCGGCACCAAAATTACGCTATTCTTTGCAAAAACATTTGAGACTCACCAAGAATTATCTGACCTTTAAGAACCTATGGGGCCCTTTAGCTGCGCTAAAATGGGCCGTGAGCCACGATTAGCGTGTGGGTTTCCCCACATTCTGAGGCCACTTTTAGTATGGCTGTGAAATGGCCACATGTCCATTTGTTTTCTATTAATGGCCAGGTGCTAATTTCCAAATTAACTCATTGCCATTAGCGTGTGAGCCCTTACGGACACCTCTTTAGTAGGCAGAAAGGGCTCATGTGCTAATCGGTTGGCTTGTGGCAATGTAGCAGTGCTAACCAATTAGCATTGAGCATGCGTACTCTCCACCCCACCAAAACACCCCCCCCCCCTCCCGGCGCTAAAACAGAAGGGAAGCATGCGCAAATGCCTGAACTACCACAGGGCACCTGAGCGCACCCCAAACTAGTGCATTTTGGTGCATGGGAATGATGAGGTAGTTCCTACCGTCGCTTAGTAAAAGGACCCCTATCCACCTTATAATTGAAAGAGAAAAACGCCTAGATTTCGACCCAAATCGGGAGATAGACGTTTATCTCACAAAAACGAATAAATCGGTATAATGGAAAGCCGATTTTGGACGTTTTCAACTGCACTCCATCGCGGAAGCGGACAAAGTTGACGGGGGGTGTGTCGGAGGCGTGGCGAAGATGGAACTGGGGCGTGGTTATCGGCCGAGGAGAGATGGGCGCCTTTCGCCGATAATGGAAAAAACGTATGCATTTGTAGCTAGAATTTAGGGCACTTTTCCTGGACCCTGTTTTTTCACGAATAAGGCCCCAAAAAGTGCCCTAAATGACCAGATTACCACCAGAGGGAATCGGGGATGACCTCCCCTGACTCCCCCAGTGGTCACTAACCCCCTCCCACCACAAAACATGATGTTTCACAACTTTTTATTTTCACCCTCAAATGTCATACCCACCTCCCTGGCAGCAGTATGCAGGTCCCTGGAGCAGTTGTTAGGGAGTGCAGTGGACTTCAGGCTGGTGGACCCAGGCCTATCCCCCCCTACCTGTTACAATTGTGCTGCTTAATCCTCAGTCGTCCAACCCCCCCAAACCCACTGTACCCACATGTAGGTGCCCCCCTTCACCCCTTAGGGCTATAGTAATGGTGTAGACTTGTGGGCAGTGGGTTTTGAGGGGGATTTGGGGGGCTCAACACACAAGGGAAGGGTGCTATGCACCTGGGAGCTCTTTTACCTTTTTTTTTTGTTTTTGTAAAAGTGCCCCCTAGGGTGCCCGGTTGGTGTCCTGGCATGTGAGGGGGACCAGTGCACTACGAATCCTGGCCCCTCCCACGAACAAATGCCTTGGATTTATTCGTTTTTGAGCTGGGCGCTTTCATTTTCCATTATCACTGAAAAACAAAAACGCCCAGCTCACAAATTGTCGAATAAAACATGGACGTCTATTTTTTTCGAAAATACGGTTCGGTCCGCCCCTTCACGGACCCGTTCTCGGAGATAAACGCCCATGGAGATAGACGTTTTCATTCAATTATGCCCCTCCACGTATTTTAAAATCTTTTTATTGAATAAATTGCAAAGCATGGCCTTTTGAACAAGTTTTTGGTTGACTGCAGTTTTTCAAGCAACAGTCTTTTTTAAATTTTTCGTAATTATTTGTTATGTTGGGTTCATTTATATTGCATGTTTTTTAGGATGTCTGTCACCTATGGACGTGCTAAGGCCATTTTTACCGCTGGGATAATTTCCTATTTTTTGTATTAATGACCACATGCTAGTTTTCACACACCATATATAGCTCTGCAGTTTAAATTCTCCAATATTAAAATATATAGCTACCAGACCATCCAAGGTGAACTTCCACTGAGATAACTATCTAACTTTCTGGAAGCAGGCGTGACACCTTATACTGTCATCAGTCTGTATGGAATTTTTTAACTGACTGAAATAATTTTAACTATATTCACACCATTTTCCACTTTTTTTTAAAGTTTCATTACTTAATAATTACCATTTGTCACATCTATAATTTGAATTTATTGGAGAATTTAAACTGCAGAACTACATATAAGTACATAAGTGTTGCCAAACTGGGACAGAGTGAAGGTCCATCAAGGCCAGAATCCTGTTTCCATGAGTGGCCAATCCAGGTCACCTGTACCTGGCAAGATCCCCAAGAAGTACAATACATTTTATGCTGCTTATCGTAGAAATAAGCAGTGGATTTCCCCCAAGTCCATTTTAATAATGGTCGATGGACTTTTCCTTTAGGAAGCCATCCAAACCTTTTTTTTAAACCCCATTAAGAGTGGAGGAGTGGCCTAGTGGTTAGGGTGATGGACTTTGGTCCTGGGGAACTGAGGAACTGAGTTCAATTCCTGGCACAGGCAGCTCCTTGTGACTCTGGGCAAGTCACTTAACCCTCCATTGCCCCATGTAAGCTGCATTGAGCCTGCCATGAGTGGGAAAGCACAGGGTACAACTGTAACAAAAAACAAAACAAAACTGCTTTTACTATATATGGTGGGTAATTATATTGATTCATCTGCTCTTAATGTATTGAATATTAATAAGGCCTAATTGATACACATGCTAGTTTTGCCATTAGAATATGACCATTAAAATAGATTAGCATGTGAGCTCTTACCACCACCCATTTTGTAAGCGATAAGGGCTCAAACGCTAATCACATGCTAATTGGTTAGAGCATGGCAATGTAGCTGTGCTAACCGATTAACACAGAACATGCCCAATCTCCACCTACCCCAGACATGCCCCCACCATGAAAGCATTTCATTTTTTAGCACATGGGTAGCACACACTCATACCGAAATTACCGTGGGATGCCACAGCACACGTAGGGTTACCATATGTCCGGATTTATCCGGACATGTCCTGGTGGGTTTTGCCAGTCCGCCCGTTTGTCTGGATTTCTGGAAAACGGGCGGGCGGCGGACCTATCCTAGCCTCCCCGCCCCTTCCCTTACTTACTATCTACTGCCCTGGTGATCTAGTGACCTCTTCGGGGCAGGAAAGAGCGCCCTCTTTTCTACCTGGAGCGCTGCCCTTACCCTGCATCCTGTTGCTGTGACGGTCTCTGGATTCAAAATGGCCGCTGAGAGTTGAAGCGACCTCGTGAGACTTCAACTCTCGGCGGCCATTTTGAATCCC
The DNA here is from genome assembly GCF_901765095.1 of Microcaecilia unicolor. Classification (NCBI taxonomy): domain Eukaryota; kingdom Metazoa; phylum Chordata; class Amphibia; order Gymnophiona; family Siphonopidae; genus Microcaecilia; species Microcaecilia unicolor. The sequence goes on from NC_044036.1 coordinate 34,498,560, forward strand.
GAGACCGTCCCAGCAACAGGATGCAGGTCAAGGACAGAGCTCCGGGCAGGAAAGTGGGGGCTCTTTCCTGCCAAGAAGAGGTCACTAGACCATCGGGGCAGTAGATAGTAAGGGGAGAGGAGGTGACGGGGGGGCAGGGGAGGGGAATATGTGACCCGGGGGGAGGGGAGGGGAATATGTGACAGGGGGGTGGGGCGAGGATGCGAAAGGGGCGGGCATGGGCGAGGCAGGGGCGGGACATGTGTCCTCTTTTGAGAGGACAAAATATGGTAACCCTAAGCGCACCCCACAGTATACCATTCTTTTTTGCTGCAGTAAGCACAAGATGCCACAGCTTTGTAAAAGGGCCCCCATGTTAGGCCACATAGGGGTCCTTTTACTAAGCTGCAGTAAAAGGGGGCCTTGTGCTTTTGACTCATGCTGAGGCCCTCCTTTACCGCAGCAGATAAAAAGGCTGTCTCATTTTTTTCCCCATATAAAGAAATGCCCATGTGATAAGTGAACCACTTACCGTGTGGGCATTTCGGAGGGGGGAGGGGTGAAGCTCTTACCGGCACTACAAAAACCAGAAATGGTGTGCGCTGGGGGGAGGGGGGGGGGTGGGAACTACCAGCGGGCTCCTGCAATAACACACCAGCTAACAATACAAGTTAACTACACCTGATGCTTCCCTTTGCCTCAAGTACCCATGGACTCATTTTCCTCAATGGAGTGAGCTGGGAACTCTCCTGCCCCAACATTACTACTAAATTAGTGTACAATAACTGCAAAACCTCTGTATTAACTGTTGGTGACAATAGAGAATGACACGGGACGGGGAACCGCAGTAACTGCGGGGATGAGGACGGGGACAGAGCTCGTGAGGACGGGGACAAACTTTGTCCCCGTGTCATTTTCTACTTTGAAGCCTGTTAATGAACTGGACTGTTATTTATGTTTAAGTGATGTCTACAAAGATCTTTTGATTTTTTGGAAAAACAAGCAAAATACTGGCCACAACTAGCAAAATCTGCATGGGAGATCCTGTACATCCTGCTACCAGCACATCTTCTAAGAAGACAACTTCTATTCCAGGAAGGACTGTGGAAGACAGGAGAGCTAGATTGAATCCTGAGATTGTTGATGACTTCTTATTTATCCACAGATTAAAAAAACATAACAGTGCTTTATAGGGCATATTTTTTCCCTCTAGGGCTTATATAGAATGGGTTGCATTTTATACCCCTGGACATTTTAACAGTGTGAATTAGGATTCCTTGGTGTAGTAGAAATGACCTATTGTTGGGGTTGGAAGGGTAGAGGGTGGTGGTGGGAAGGAGGGTTATTATAGCTGCTCATTGTTATTATTGTTCTCGATTTGTAATTTATACACAACAGTTGCACAGCATATTGTTCCTTTTTACATTTTAATAAAAAGATTTAAATATAAAATCATAAGCGTTCGAGGCTTCTGCAGATGAGGACAGAGCCCACGGGGACGGGGTGGGGACACAACCTGCAGGGACGGGGCGGGGATGGAGACAGAACCTGTGGGGATGGGGTGGGGATGGAGACAGAACCCACGGGGACGGGGCAAGGAGGGAGACAAACATTGTCCCCGTTTCATTCTCTAGGTGACATTCCCTGCAGTTTCTATTTGGTTAACAAAGCGAAATACTTTTTTAATGCTTCAGTCAAGTGGATACCTTTCAGTGTATGATTTATGACTCTCCAATGCTGAAAAAGTTTTGATCTGAAGTCTGGGACATCCTTTTGCATATTATTCCCTTCAAGGTCTCTTTTTCTCCTAAGTTGATGAGGTTTCACTCACTAATATTACCAGATGATACCTCACCAGAGGTTAAGAAATGGTTCGATATTGCCATAGCAGTGGCCATAATGGTTATTCTTCTGCATTTGAAAGACATTGAATCTATTCATGTAAATCAATGGTGGGTATACCTTGTCTAGGGTTACCATATTTTGTCCTCTTAAAAAGAGGACACATGTCCCGCCCCTGTCCTGCCCATGCCCCACCCCTTTTTGCATCATCACCCCGCCCCCTGTCACATGTTCCCCTCCCCTGGGTCACATATTCCCCTCCCCCATCACCTCCCCTCCCCCTTGTCACATATTCCCCTCCCCTCCCTTACTATCTACTGCCCTGGTGGTCTAGTGACCTCTTTGGGGTAGGAAAGAGCCCCCTCTTTCCTGCCCGGAGCGCTGCCTTGCCCTGCATCCTTCTCGGTCTTGGCTAGGGATTCAAAATGGCCGCCGAGAGTTGAAGTCTCGCGAGGCCGCTTCAACTCTCGGCGGCCATTTTGAATCCCGAGCGGAGACTCAGAAGGATGCAGGGCAAGGGCAGGCAGCGCTCCGGGCAGGAAAGAGGGGGCTCTTTCCTGCCCCAAAGAGGTCACTAGACCACCAGGGCAGATAGTAAGTAAGGGGAGGGGAGACCCACAGCGCCGCTCGCCTGTCCGCCTACCCGCCCGCTTGTCCAGAAATACGGACAAACAGGTGGGCGGGCAAAACCTGCCGGGATGCCCCGGACATGTCCTCTTTACACATGGTAACCCTAACCTTGTCCTCATTACAAAGTTTGACTGCTATTTAGCTGAGCAGTCTAATATTATGGATAGATATAATCTGATTTGGCACCTCTTTGTCAATTTCTGCAATCAGTAGGTAGTGACTCTTTCTCTTTACCTGATGTTTTCAGTTTCGAAATTCGGTATGTTGCTGCTTTGTTATAGTCAGTTTCATTAATGATTAATCACTGTATTATCCTCTCAAGTGCTTATCCACTACTTGATGGGTTTTCCTTGTTGTTAACTTGTTCTGTGTAGCTGTATTGTTTTCCTATAACCTTAATTAAACAAATATTAATCAACTTAAAAAATGACTCATTTCCAGGGTCACTTTAACAACTTATGGGACCTGGGCAATCTTTTTTGGGGGGGGGAGGGTGCGGGGGGTGCCCCTCCCTGCCCCCTCCCCCCCCCCCCCCCCCCGATCCAGCAGTACTCTTCCTCCTACTTCCCTCCCCTTGGTTCAGCATTGAACTTCCCTCCCCCCCATCCCTGCTTGAGCAGTACTTTTTCCTAGTGGTCTCTCTAGACATAAATATTTGGGTTGTCAGGACACAAAGCTAAGTACTGGGGGTGCAAGGCAAAGTGAGATTTCCGCACATAGTCCCCCAAGTGTTTCAATGCATGAAGAACCCCCCTCTCCCTCCCTCCCCCTCCCCAGCTATTTTGAGCCAGCTAGTAAAATAACTTAAGTATTACCACACTGGGACAAGCCGAAGATCCAACAAGCCCAGCATCCTGTTTCCAACAGTGGCCAATCCAGGCCACAAATACCTGGCAAGATCCTAATGAAGTACAATACATTTTAAGATGCTTATCCTAGAAATAAGCAGTGGATTTTCCCCCAAGTCATTTTAATAATGGCAAATTATTACCAGTATTACTGACAGAATCCTTGTTCATATCGACCAATAGGCAAGTATGTTTTATATGTGACCTGTTATATTATTGTTAATGCTTAATGTTACCCACTTAGGAGTTTATAGATAGGCAAAATATAAATATAAATGACACAAATGAAATCATTCAGCAGATTCTTCTGTGTGGGAGTGAAGTATAACTTCTATATCGGATTGGACAGAATCGTAATATACAGGGCCGGTCTTAAGGCGAGGCGACCGAGGCGGCCGCATAGGGCCTCGCGCTCAGGGGGGCCCCGCGCAGCGCGCCTCAGGTCGCCCCGCCCCGACCGCCCGAGCACCACTCTCCCTCCCTCCCAAGTTCAACAACGCGCGACGGCGACGTGGTGGGGGCGGTCCGCCCCAGATGTCAGCGGCTGGTGGTGGGGGGGGTGCTCCGAGTCCGCTCCCGGTGCTGCTCGTCCTGTCCTGCCTTTAAAAACCCAATTTGAAGCGCTGAAGTAACAGGCAGCAGCGCCTCGCGTCTGCCCTTCTACTAAAAATCTCTTCGACGACGTCATTGGGCCTTCCCACATTGAGTCCCGCCCTCCTCTGAGGTAACTTCCAATTACCGCGAGGGCGGGCGGGACTCAATGTGGGAAGGCCCAATGACGTCGTTGAAGAGATTTTTAGTAGAAGGGCAGACGCGAGGCGCTGCTGCCTGCTACTCCAGCGCTTCAAATAGTTTTTTTTTAAAGGCAGTGAGGGTGGTGGGCCTGGGCGGCAGGAGAATGGAGCTGGTAGGTGGGGAGGGACTCAGATGGGAGAAGGGTGTGGGGCTCTCAGGTGGGGGAAGGGTGGGGTGGGGAGGGGGTTCTCAAATGGGAAGGAGACTGAGGTGGGGAGGGGTTCATGGATGGGAGAAGCAGAAGGGGGTGGGGAGGGGGTTCTTGGATAGTTGAAGGGGACGGGTGGGGAGGGGACTGGGGTTCTTGGATGGGAGAGACTGGGGAGGGGGTTCTCGGATGGGAGAAGGGGATGGGTGGGGAGAGGACTGGGGTTCTTGAATGGGAGAAGGGGACTGAGGTGGGGAGGGGGTTCAAGGATGCGAGAAGGGGATGGGGAGGGGGGTCTTGGATGCTTGAAGGGGACGGGTGGGGAGGGGACTGGGGTTTTGGATGGGAGAGACTGGGGAGGGGGTTCTCGGATGGGAGAAGGAGACGGGTGGGGAGAGGACTGGGGTTCTTGAATGGGAGAAGGGGACTGAGGTGGGGAGGGGGTTCAAGGATGCGAGAAGGGGATGGGGAGGGGGTTCTTGGATGCTTGAAGGGGACGGGTGGGGAGGGGACTGGGGTTTTTGGATGGGAGAGACTGGGGAGGGGGTTCTCGGATGGGAGAAGGGGACGGGTGGGGAGAGGACTGGGGTTCTTGAATGGGAGAAGGGGACTGAGGTGGGGAGGGGGTTCAAGGATGGGAGAAGGGGATGGGGAGGGGGTTCTTGGATGCTTGAAGGGGACGGGTGGGGAGGGGACTGGGGTTCTTGGATGGGAGAGACTGGGGAGGGGTTCTCAGATGGGAGAAGGGGACGGGTGGGGAGGAGACTGGGGTTCTTGGATGGGAGAAGGGGACTGAGGTGGAGAGGGGGTTCTTGGATGGTTGAAGGGGACAGGTGGGGAGGTGACTGGGGTTCTTGGATGGGAGAAGGGGACTGGGTCTGAGAAGGGGCAATATGGGAAAATGGGGGCCATGCCTGGGGCTGGTGGGAAATGGGGTATGCGTGGGTCAGGTGGGAGAATGGTTCTGAAAAGGGGGGCCCTAATACAAGGCATGTGGATGAAGGGGGCTGGAACTGGGGGCTGAAAAGGAGGTTAGGTGGGATAAGAGGCTGGAGACTGAAAAGGGGCAGGGGCTGAAACTGGGGACTGGGGGCTGAAAAGGGGACAGGGAGAAGTGGCTGGGGGGCTGAAGCTCGGGACTGGTGGAGAAAAGGGCTGGGGCTGAAATGGGGGACTAGTGGGATAGTGGGGCTGGAACTGGGGGCTGAAAAAAAGGGGCGGAGAGAGGGGCAGATCCTTGATGGGGGAGCAAGAGGGAGGGCAAACCCTGGATGGATGGGAGAGGGAGGGCAAATGGTGGATTGATGGAGCAGAGAGAAAGGGCAGACAGTGGATGGAAGGGATAGAAAGGGCAGACAGTGAATGGATGGGGGAGAGAGAGAGGGCAGACAGGGGCAGATGGTGGATGGAAGGAGCAGAGATAGAGGGCAGATGTGGATGGAAGGAGCAGAGATAGAGGGCAGATGTGGATGGAAGGGGCAGGAAGAGAGGGCAGACATTGGATGGAGGGAACAGCAGAGAGGGCAGACACTGGATGGCAGAGAGAGACCGAAGACAGATGCTGGATGGAAGGAAGACAGTGAAAAGAAGATGAGGAAAGCAGAAACCAGAGACAACAAACTGTAAATAAAATATATATTTAAATTTTTTTGCTTTAGGATAAAGTAGTAATGTAGATATGTTAATAAATGTTTATAATAGAACATGCAAACAAGGTAATCTTTTTATTGGACTAATTTTAATACATTTTGGCTAACTTTCGGAGAACAAAACCCCCTTCCTCAGGTCAGGATAGGATACTGTAACAGTACTATACTGTATTGACCTGAGGAAGGATGTTTTGGCCTCTGAAAGTTAAATATATTAGTTCAATAAAATGGTATTTTATTTTCTATATTTGTTTTATTTCTATTTGTTAATTTGTAAAGTGGTGATTGGTATTTGTTAGTTTTTTTCAAATTTACATCTGCTGTCTTTATATTTTGCACAGTACTAGGGGACATTTTCTGTTTCTGTGGTGTTGCATTGTATTCAGAGTCTGGCATCTTGGGGTTTCATTTTATTTTTTGTCTAGATAGAAAGTTTATGATTACTTATTCTATAGTGGATTAGGGTGTATCTGTGTTTGTGAAAAAGACATGGCTTTCAGTTGGCATTGACTGCAGGATCGACAAGCCCTGGAGCTGGGGGCCTTGGAGCTCGGAGGGAGGGATGGCGGGCCCTGGAGCTAGGGTGGGGGTGGAGTTAGGGTGGGGGCCGGGACGAGGGTGGGGCCCCATCAAATTGGTCTGCATAGGGCCCCGCACTTGCTAAGACTGGCCCTGGTAATATAGAACCTGCACACTATCCACACTGGAGCTAATAATCTCAATATAGAACCTGCAGCCATTCCACATTCCCTCAACAATGGAGTTAAGAATCTCAATATAGAAACTGAACCCGCTGCACATTCCATCAACAATGGCATTAAGAATCTCAATATAGAACCTGCAGCCACTCCACATTCCCTCAACAATGGAGCTAAGAATCTCAATATAGAACCTGCAGCCACTCCACATTCCCTCAACAATGGAGCTAAGAATCTCAATATAGAACCTGCAGCCACTCCACATTCCCTCAACAATGGAGTTAAGAATCTCAATATAGAAACTGAACCCGCTGCACATTCCATCAACAATGGCATTAAGAATCTCAATATAGAACCTGCAGCCACTCCACATTCCCTCAACAATGGAGCTAAGAATCTCAATATAGAACCTGCAGCCACTCCACATTCCCTCAACAATGGAGCTAAGAATCTCAATATAGAACCTGCAGCCACTCCACATTCCCTCAACAATGGAGTTAAGAATCTCAATATAGAAACTGAACCCGCTGCACATTCCATCAACAATGGCATTAAGAATCTCAATATAGAACCTGCAGCCACTCCACATTCCCTCAACAATGGAGCTAAGAATCTCAATATAGAACCTGCAGCCACTCCACATTCCCTCAACAATGGAGTTAAGAATCTCAATATAGAAACTGAACCCGCTGCACATTCCATCAACAATGGCATTAAGAATCTCAATATAGAACCTGCAGCCACTCCACATTCCCTCAACAATGGAGCTAAGAATCTCAATATAGAACCTGCAGCCACTCCACATTCCCTCAACAATGGAGCTAAGAATCTCAATATAGAAACTGAACCCGCTGCACATTCCATCAACAATGGCATTAAGAATCTCAATATAGAACCTGCAGCCACTCCACATTCCCTCAACAATGGAGTTAAGAATCTCAATATAGAAACTGAACCCGCTGCACATTCCATCAACAATGGCATTAAGAATCTCAATATAGAACCTGCAGCCACTCCACATTCCCTCAACAATGGAGCTAAGAATCTCAATATAGAACCTGCAGCCACTCCACATTCCCTCAACAATGGAGCTAAGAATCTCAATATAGAACCTGCAGCCATTCCACATTCCCTCAACAATGGAGCTAAGAATCTCAATATAGAACCTGCAGCCACTCCACATTCCCTCAACAATGGCGCTAAGAATCTCAGTATAGAAACTGCACACACACTGCACATTGCCTTAACCGTGCAGCTAAGACCTGTAGCATTTACAATTCTCCATAACAAAAACCAATATTTAAAATGTGGAATCACCTCAGGAACTGCAATACACTCTCCATCCACTGCAAGGCACTTTGTGAAATAACACAAAGCCCTGAATAAAGACATTCAAAACCTATAAAACAAAATCACCATAACTACCATGCTCCCAGGACTCAAACTGCAGCGACCCTAATTATGAAAAGACAGCAATATAAATATTACACCAGTTCCTATAACACCAGTGTACCACTACTGAGGAAACTAGAATGACCTACAGATCTCTCAGCACAGAAACTATGGCTCCAATGCACAAAGCTTACCATGCTTGCAACATTTGCTTTAGACTGGCTGTAGCTTCGGAGCAAGTGGAAGGGAGTGGCGCATCAAAAAACTACAAGCGCGGCACCACAGAACCCCCCCCCCCCCGGCACATCAAACACCCCCCTCCCCCCACCCAAAGCACAACAACACCCCCCCCCCCCCCGGCGCATCAAACCCCATCGCAACCCGCAGATGCCAGTAGTAATGCTTTCTGGCCGCTGCTGCTTCTCCTGTTCAGCCGCAGCAGCCGCTACAAAAAGAAAAGAAGCCATAAATGAGCGCAGTGACGTGACAGGCGAGAGGAGGAGCAGCTGCAGAGACTGCGTTGTAAGACTCGGGCATTTCCAAATGATTTGGGCTGGGTTTAAAAACATTTATCGCTTCTTTTCTTTTTGTAGCGGCCGCTGCTCAGACAGCGTTATCACTGGCAGCTGCGGGTGGCGAGGGGGTTTGAAGCACCGGTTGGGGGAGGGGAGGGTCGCTGGACATGGGTAGCTGCAGGGAGGGCAGGGGGAGAGGAGGGTCACTGGACATGGATGGCTGGAGGCGGGGCAGGGGAGAGGGAGGTGCGGAGGGGCTCCTGAGACCAGAGAGGTGGGTTGGGGAGGGGGGCCCTGCAAGAGGGGGGTGGGGGCTCACACTCACTCACTCACTCACTGTCTCTCACATACATTCTCTCTGACACACTCCCTGTCTATCACACTCTATCTCTCTGTCACACACACACACAGTCTCACACACACAGACACTCTGTCTCTCACACACTCATTTGTGTCAGAAACGGGCCTTTTTTACTAGTTATTACATATAGCAGTGGTTTCTACTTCTAGAGACATTTCTTTTTTCGTTAATTAAGGGGGGGACGTTACCAATGGGAGCTACCATTAAGACATGTTATTTTACTGTTACCTGGGTTATTGGTAACTAGATCTCACTGCATAAAATTGAACCTGTGCTAAAATAGACAAATTAATAGTAAAATAACACATTTTAACTGCAGTCCATGTATGTCCCTAAGCTTAAACACTAGTGCTCGCCTTTAACTTAATCTGGTGACTTTATCAGCTGAATGCTAATCCCCATATTGCAAAAAAAATCAACTTCATCGTAACTGAAAACATTATCACCAAGTGCAAGTGCCGGGCAGGTTTCCAGGGCAGAGCTATTCATTCACCTCAGTCTTAATTATATCCATCATGCCCTGTCAATCCTGGGCCGCTTCAGAGGCCACTCGGCTACCTTGGGGACGTAAACCATGCCTCGCTCTGCAATGGTTTGTGGAAGGGACAAAACCAGCATTAGAAACTGAACGCAAATCCAAGAGCAAAACAGGGTTTCAAACCAACTCTCTCCACTCCCCAAGAAGTTGTAATAAAACATTATTTCAGAACACTAACTAAATTCTCATTTAAAACAAAAAAAATGCTATGAGATATTTCTCTAGTTCTCGGCATTGTGGACGCCTTGGTTTTCATTAAGATGCAGTGCCGATAGTGTGCTAATTTAGCCCTTCAAAATTCAAGCAGTTCAGAAGCACATATTTGCATAGCATGGATTTGCATATTCAGTGATAATTAGCAGAACATACCATAGGGCAGCCAGTGGCTTGCTCCATTCTGTCAGTAATTCTTAGCAAATCATGCTGTTTGCAGCAGCAGAATACCTGTGAAGTGTTATTTTCAGGGTTCTCGATATTTTTAAGAGCAAAAGTTCCATTCTCATACGCTGATAGCCCCCCAGGGTACATTTAGAAGCATCTCTACTTTAGGCAACACTACATTTAAATAAGACTGCAAAAAAACTGATTTTTGTTCTCCTTAACTTTAGTGCTATTCAAAGACTTTAAACAGGGCTAGAATTGGTTTTGTGATCTCCCTGAGTCCTCTTTAAGAAAAACACTGCAGCCTGTTCAAAATTCTGCAGCGACATTATTAAATTCCTGCGCACTGCATGAGTGGATTACTTCAGCGCTGGCAGCCTTGCACTGGCTGCCAATCACTCAGCAATCAATACTTCAGATTTGCATCTTGATTTATCAAGCTTTGAATGCTGAAGGACCAAGTAAGTTTGAAAGACAGACTGTTCCCACTGTCTCAGTAGCCGGTACAGGAAGATTTCAACACTTATCTCTCTGGAAGTCTGGCTATGCTATCAGTTACCTGTAAAAGCCACAGGGCCACAGCTGTAGGATTTGCTTCCTGCTGTATGTATCCAAAAATTCGTTATTATGGAGGCAGTTAAAACATTACTGTTTTCTCAGGCTTTTGGTGACCCACGCCCTTTTACTAAGGTGCGCCGAAAAATGGGCTGCGCTAGTGGAGGCGCATGTTTTGGACATGCGCACATCCATTTTTTCAGCGCACCTGTAAAAAAAGGTCTTTTTAAATTTTTGCCAAAAATGGACGTGCGGCGAAATAAAAATTGGCGCGCGTCCATTTTGGGTCTGAGACCTTACCGCCAGCCATTGACTTAGCAGTAAGGTCTCACGCGGTAACCATGCGGTAATCATCTACACACATAGAATGATGATTACCGCCCAGTTTTTGCTGTGCACCAGAAAATAATTATTTCCCCACGCGCGCCAAAAATGAAATTACAAAAGTACATAAGTATTGCCACACTGGGACAGACCAAAGGTCCATCAAACCCAGCATCCTGTTTCCAACAGTGGCCAATCCAGGCCACAAATACCTGGCAAGATCCCAAAATGTTACAAGGGTCATGCGGTAGCCGGGCGGTAACTCAAAATTGACGCGTGTTGGGCATACACGGCTTAGTAAAAGGGCCCCTAAGGTTTGTTAGAAACTGGGGTTAGGGTGTCTTAGTGCAGGACTTTCCCACCCGCCAAGCCCAGATTCAACCGGGCACTTTTTAGGCCATTGTGAATCCTTTTTTTATTTCCGATTGCACGCTAATGTCATTATTTATTTGGATTTATTTACCACCTTTTTGAAGAAATTCACTCAAGGCGGGGTACAGCAAGAATAAGTCAAAACATAAGCAATAGACAATTACAACAGTAAAAATATTCAAACAACAAAGCAAAGTATGGCATAATATACTACATTACAATGTCAACACATTAGTGCATATTACTTGTCAAAACTTATCCTGGGAGCACTTACCATCTTCTATTTAACAGGTGCTAAGTGCTCCCATAACTCCACATTAGCCAATTAGCCTGTAGTAATCCAAACACGCTAGTTAGTTAACTCTTCCATGTCCATTCTCTACTCGTGACACCCCCCCTCAAAAAAACATTTTTGAAAAATACCTAATGCATGAGTTAGTGGTGGTTAAGGTGTTATTTAAATTAGGCTGTCTCCTATTTAAGATCATACCTACCCAGTGTACCTGAATGTCAAGGCCTCTTAAAGCGTAATATTCTTAAAGCTGTAATATCCAAGAAGTGTAACCTCGGCACATCAGCATACCCAGAAGTCTCTTTTCTTTTTCTGAAATTTACTTTATTGAATAAATGTACATAGTTTACTCACAGTCAGTAGATGTTCAGAACTTCGTGCCCCAAGGCAAGAGGCTTCGTAGTTCTGAGAGCTGCAAGGGTGGATGGAGGTAGAAATCTGAAGAAAGAAAGCTTGTTGCAGAGGTGGGAGGGTGATTAAATAGATGAAAGCAGTTCAGAGATGGAGTACTGGATTTGTGCAGTATTTTGTGAGATACCCAGTGTACCTGAATGTAACTCAGCTTGAGTTACTACTGAAAAAGGTGTGAGCAAAAATCCAAATAAATCAAAAAAAAATATCAAACATATAAATGGCAAGTGACCGACTCACCTGCAAATGTGCAGCAGAGTCGGAACGCTGAGAGTGTAGAAGTCCAAGCCCCGCCTCCACCAGCAGTACAGCCCAATAGGGAGGAGGGCTTGGACATGGGCGTAGAAATCGGAGGAGGAGGGAGCAGGGAGAGAAGAAGGGGGTGGAACTGAGAGAAACAGACGCTGGGGGGAGGGCAAGAGAGAAAGCAGGGTTGGTGGACGGGGGGAAGCCATAGGAAAACAAAAAACTAGCCCGTTGTTATGGGCTTAACGGCTAGTATATATATGGTCCAATTCCTTAATATATGATTTCTCTTGCATGTTTCTTAATATTAGGTCACTATTACAAAGCTCAAGGTTTATTTTCATTTTTTTCCCTAGTCCTTGGGGGATTACTTTGAAGAAATGTTTACTTGCTTGTTTGCATATCAGTCTATTTGTGTACCAGTCTGCTCCCTACTCTCCTTTCTGTCTATTCTCAGCTCCTTTGTTCACACCCTTAACTCCTCCCTACCTCTCCTTTTCCCCCTTTGCTGGTCTTCAGCCCATTTGTGGGCAGCTCTCACTTAAACTGGGTTTATTTTTATTTTTTTGTTACATTTGTACCCCGCGCTTTCCCACTCATGGCAGGCTCAGTGTGGCTTACATGGGGCAATGGAGGGTTAAGTGACTTACCCAGAGTCACAAGGAGCTGCCTGTGCCTGAAGTGGGAATCAAACTCAGTTCCTCAGGACCAAAGTCCACCACCCTAACCACTAGGCCACTCCTCCACTCCACTGCCTTGTTCTATACACAAATGTCAAACAAAAGTACTGCCAAATACATTTCCACCACAGTGCTGCCATATACTCTCTTCATTAATACAGCCATCTCAAGAAACAAAATGCCTGCACAAAAAAACTGAGTTTTTAACGTTTTCTTAAATTGTAAGATACTGGCACTCAAGCCCAGCTGACCAGGTAACACATTCCATATAAGTGGTCCAGAAATTGAAAATGCTGACACTCTTGTCACAGCAAAATGCATGGTGGTGACTAAGAAAAAGACCAAAGCCAATTCTTTGAGTCGCTCTACGGATGGACTTCATCAAACAGTGTTAAAGGAATTAATGAATGCTAAATGCTAAGAAGCCCATTCCTTAACACACAATAAGGCTCTCATGCTCATGTGGAATGGAGGAGTAGCCTAGTGGTTGGTGCAGTGGACTCTGATCCTGGTGAACTGGGTTTGATGCCCACTGTAGCTCCTTGTGACTCTGGGCAAGTCACAACCCTCCACTGTCCCAGGTACAAATAAGTATATAATATGTAAACTGCTTTGAATGTAGTTGGAAAAACCACAGAAAGGTGGTACATAAGTCCCATCCCCTTTCCTTTCTAACGCTGCTTGATGAATTCCCCCATAATCTCTTCAGTGTCTTGTTAACAGTCACATACAAAAATAATAAACCAGTCTACTCAATAGCAATTAACCTTCAGTAAGCTGGTAACCAAACAGCTATCACAAAAAAATATTTAAAGTGTGTAATCAAATTCAAACAGGTCATTCCTTGCTGTTTAAGAGTGTGATGTGAGTGGGAAAGCTTATGCTGGTCTTATTTGATTATTACAAATGATTAAACAATTAAAATTTTTTTTAATAGCTATTCTGTTACTTACCTTGTTAGCAGTCATAACTGGAGCAATGTATAGTAAATACCATCACATCTGTTCAAATATTGTAACAGCTTTCTGCAATTGAGTCTGAAAAGTTTTCTGCGATTTAATGCAGTCTCGGAAGCCCATCTGCAATAGCACTCCCAGTTCATTTTTATTTTGGGTCAACTAAGGGCCCTGTTTACTAAGCAGTGCTAAGGGCACACTAATGTTTTGAGCGCACACAAAACATATGAACAAAAACGTAGCCATACTGGGTCAGACCAATGGTCCATCTTGCCCAGCATCCTGTTTTCCAAACAGTGGCCAAGCCAGGTCACAAGTACCTGGCAGAAATCCAAATTGTGGCAACACTCCATACTACAAATCCCAGGGCAAGCAGTTGCTTCCCATGTCTGTCTCAATAGCAGACTATGCACTTTTCCTCCAGGAATTTGTCCACACCTTTTTTAAACCCAGATACACTAATTGCTGTTAGTACATCCTCTGGTAAAGAGGTCCAGAGCTTAACTATTCATTGAGTGAAAAAATATTTCCTCCTATTTGTTTTTAAAGTATTTCCATGTAACTTCCTTGAGTGTCCCCTACTCTTTGTATTTTTGGAATGAGTAAAAAATCAATTTACTTCTACTCGTTCTACACCACTCAGGATTTTGTGTACCTCAATCTTATCTCCCCTCATCCATCTCTTTTCCAAGCTGAAGAGCCCCAACCTCTTTAGCCTTTCCTCAGAGAAAAGGAGTTCCATCCCCTATCCAGCTTATAATTGAAAAAGAAAAACGCCTATATTGCGACCCAAATCGGGAGATAGACGTTTATCTCACAAAAACGAATAAAGCGGTATAATCGAAAGCCGAATTTGGACGTTTTCAACTGCACTCCGTCGCGGATGTGGACAAAGTTGATGGGGGCGTGTCGAAGGTGTGGTGAAGGCGGAACTGGGGCGTGGTTATCGGGCGATCAGAGATGGGCACCTTTCGCCGATAATGGAAGAAAAATATGCGTTTTTAGCGAGAATTTAGGGCACATTTCCTGGACCCTGTTTTTCGATGAATAAGGCCCCAAAAAGTGCCCTAAATGACCAGATGACCACTGGAGGAAATCGGGGATGACCTCCCCTGACTCCCCCAGTGGTCACAAACCCCCTCCCACCACAAAATATGCCGTTTCACAACTTTTTATTTTCACCCTCAAATGTCATACCCACCTCTCCCTGGCAGCAGTATGCAGGTCACTGGAGCAGTTATTAGGGGGTGCAGTGGACTTCAGGCAGGTGGACCCAGGCCCATCCCCCCCCCACCTGTTACACTTGTGCTGGTAAATGGGAGCCCTCCAAACCGCCCCCCCAAACCCACTGTACCCACATGTAGGTGCCCCCCTTCACCCCTTAGGGCTATAGTAATGGTGTAGACTTGTGGGCGGTGGGTTTTGAGGGGGATTTGGGGGGCTCAACACCCAAGGGAAGGGTGCTATGCACCTGGGAGCTCTTTTACCTTTTTTTTTTGTTTTGTAAAAGTGCCCCCTAGGGTGCCCGGTTGGTGTCCTGGCATGTGAGGGGGACCAGTGCACTCCGACTCCTGGCCCCTCCCACGAACAAATGCCTTGGATTTATTCGTTTTTGAGCTGGGCGCTTTCATTTTCCATTATCACTGAAAAACAAAAACGCCCAGCTCACAAATTGTCGAATAAAACATGGACGTCTATTTTTTCCGAAAATACGGTTCGGTCCGCCCCTTCACGGACCCATTCTCGGAGATAAACGCCCATGGAGATAGACGTTTTTGTTCAATTATGCCCCTCTATGTCATTTTGGTCACTCTTCTTTGAACCTTTTCTAATTCTGCTATATCTTTTTGGAGATAGGGCGACCAGAACAACACACTACTCAAGGTGCAGATGCACCATGGAGTGATACAAAGGCATTACATGGAGTGGAGGAGCGGCCTAGTGGTTAGAGCACCAGTCTTGCAATCCAGAGGTGACCAGTTCAAATCCCACTGCCACTCTTTGTGATCTTGGGCAAGTTACCTAACCCACCATTGCCTCAGGTACAAGCTTAGATTGTGAGCCCACCTGGGGCAGAGAAATATCCAGTGTACCTGAATGTAACTCACTTTGAGCTCCTACTGAAAAGGTGTGAGCAAAATCCAAATTAATAATAATTATAGTATTTTCAGTCTTATTCACCATCCCTTTCCTAATAATTCCTAGAATCCTGTTGGCTATTTTGGCCACCGCCGCACACTGAGCAGAAGATTTCAACTTATTATCTACAATGACACCCAGATCTTTTTCTTGAGTGCTGACCCCCAAGGTGGACCCTAGCATCAGGTAACTATGATTTGGATTATCCTCTCCAATGTGCATCACCTTGCATTTGTCCACATTAAGTTTCATCTGCCATTTGGATGCCCACTCTTCCAATTTCCTAAGTTCTTCCTGCAATATTTCATAGTCCGCACATGTTTTAATAACCTTGTATAGTTTTGTATCATCCACATAGGAATATATGAGTGTCTCTAGCGTTTAGCATGTGCTAAAAACCTTAGCGCGTCTTAGTAAACAGAGCCCTAAAGATTTTAAGGGTCCTTTTACTAAGATGTAGTAACAATGTGGCTGTAGCACACCCTTACACATGTTCTTTCTAATGTATTAAGGCGATTTTTACTGCAGCTGTAAAAATGACTTTTCCCTATTTTTGTATTAATGACCAAGCGCTAATGCATTTATTCATGACAGGACACCAACTTTCTCAGCAGTGATGGTAGTGCTCTGTAGGTCAAGAAAGAAGTTTCAATGCAGTTTTGCATGACGAATGCTAGCATTTTTATATCTCTACTGAACATTACAAATCCCTGATGTAGGCGCCACAAGCTGAAACACAGACCTGTCAGGTCTTTCATGTGCATTCTTTAAAATAAACTTTGGATCACATTGATTGGAACTTCCTGTGCAGCAGTCCCATCTCTTTGCTTGATGGTCATTGCTGGCGCCTTGTTTGTTTGCTCTTGTGGAGACCTTCCTCCTGTAATTTCCTTGTGCTAATGTTGTCATTAGCAAGTGGCCATTTTGTCAAATTACCTCATGTGCACTTACCACTACGCATTTTGCAGTCAGTAAGGGCCTCACGCTACCATGGGCTAATCAGCTGCACTAATTGGTTAACGTAGGAATGTAGAAAGAAAAAAAAAACGGGGGGGGGGGGGGGGAACCTCACTCAAAATCAACCTCAATAGTAATACAAAACAAGCGAGTAAAGACTATGAATGTGTCTAACACCACTCATGCAAAAAAAAAAAACCTGGGGGAAAAGACCTCATGACCTGCTGTTGCAAGCCTTAAGCAATCAGACCATCGTGGTCATCTATGTGCACTTTATAATCATCGGTCAAAAAACCCCCACCCAACCACAAAGGTTGTGTAAAATGCTCAATACGTTTTGGGGTTTTGATCTGAAAACTTTTTTTATATATATATTAATTTTGTCATTCATCAATTTGAAACAAACAAAGACATTGTAACTGTGTAACCACTGCCAAACAATCAAAAGAAAATTAAGATCCAGCTTATCTTAACTGACTGAGCTACACTGTATGCAATTCTCCTGAATGGAATCCGGACCCAACAGACCCGTTTCACCAAAAAGGCTTCCTCAGGGGGACACAGGATAACCAGTTCAGGCTCAGCAGTGGCGCTTCACCAGTACTCCATCTCTTGGGAGTATAGGAATGCCCGCTGTCTGCCCTCCCTGACAAGCCTCTTCAAAAGAAATTTAGTGTGCACATAATTAGCAGCAATTGCAGGATTGCAGGTCCCACAGTATGCCAGTTAAAGCTGTGTAAAGTACACAGTAATGCCTAACACAACTTAATAAAATTGCCCCTTAGTACCTGGAAAGAATCCAAGCCCATTAAAGCCACTGGAGCTCAGTGGCGTAGCCACAGGTGGGCCTGGGTGGGCCGGGGCCCACCCACTTAGGGCTCAGGCCCATCCAACAGTAGCACATGGTAATGAAAATGCTGCTCTCCACAATACTGGCCCCTTCGCGTGCTCAGTTTTCAGCACATGCCTGCTGCAGACTACCAAGGTAGAGACCGTAGAGAAGCATTTTCCCACCAGCTGAGATATTTTTTTGATGTGGGGATGGGGGAGAGAACATTTGGTGCCTACCCACTTCTTGCCTAGGCCCACCCAAAATCTGCTATCTGGCTACGCCCCTGCTGGAGCTGTCTCCTATCAAGTGTACTCCGTTAACAAAATCTTAAACCCTGACTTCCGTTAAAAACACGAGGCAAAAAGTCCTTCTAGTTTAAACATTAAAGCTGAGGGCACAACTAATGACGCAAGAGCAAGAACAGGTGCCTGAATCCTTGGTAATGAACTTTCAATGTCACTGGCATTAGTAAGATGAATACCTATTAGACGCCCTGAGCAAAACTGTTCTGAATCTATATTTGGAGTATCATTAGTAGACTCTCAGCCGGTTGTACGAGCAGAATGAAGAAGGACATTTTTCTGTCTGACTACAATCTGAAGGGGTACTTAGCTCTGTTTTTTGTATTGACACAAACAGATTCTACATATGGAGCCCAAAAGATCAAGCGGTATCAAGATCAGTGCACAACTCAATTGGTAAATAAGCTTTCAAGTATGAATTAATGAGCCTTAACAGTGAATAATTACAAAGGGGTCCTTTTGGCACAAAAAAACGGCCTGCGCTGGTGTAGACGCGTGTGTTGGATGCGCACAGGTCCATTTATCAGCGCACCTGCAGAAAAAGTCTTTTTGGGGGGACCAAAAACGGACGTCTGGCAAAGTGAAAATTGGCACACATCCATTTTGGGCCTGAGACCTTACCCCCACCCATTGACTTAGCGGTAAGGTCTCATGCGTGAACCATTATCAGCGAGCGTGCAATGCCGATTACTGCTGGGTTAGCGCCATGCGCCAGAGAATTTTCTGGAGCGTGTAAAACATGAATTACCGCCCGGTCCGTACGGTAGCCGGGCGGTAGTTCAAAATTGACGTACGTAGGATACACTTACGTGCCTACATGGCTTACTAAAAGGGTTCCTTAATTGGAACTAATTGGATTTTGCGCAGGCATCTTCTTGTGTGCTATTCTATAGCACCCTGAACCTAAATCCTCTAGCGCACAACTCAAAAGGGGGCATGGCCAGGGGAGGGGCATGGGTGTTCCAAAAAGCTGAATGAACTGGTATAGAATAGTGCCATTCATGTGTTGAAATGGGTGGGTTTCAGCTGGCATAAATTCTGGCACTCAACTTTAGGCACAGGAATTGGCTGTACATGCTATTGTATAAAGTGTGCTCATCCCGGAGCGCCCTTTACAGAATGATCCTTGGCAAATTTCATGACTTTTTGAAACCCCGTATTTTGGAACATAAAAGTACAATAGTGACCCAGAAAGAAAATTCAAATTTACCTCTGCATTGTAAACATCAACAGTATGAGTTTTCCTCTGCAAAACATATCGGTTTGGAATGGATTACACCGAGTAAAAGAGGGGGTGATAGACACAAACTTTTACTGTAAGCGGAGCAGCGATGAATTTTTTTTGTTGAATTTTTTGGAATTGGTTGGTTTAAATGGCAAGATTGAATAGCACCATTTTTTTTTCTGACTTAATCGATCTTATTTTGCTTATATGCAAGATCTTGACTTGCTTTTTGAATTTTCCTCCTCACTGGTTGTTAACCACTAGTTTTTAAAACCTATCTCCCTGATTGGTTCTCCACTGGGATGGTGTCTAATATAAATTTGGATGACATCATCTTGATGGGTATGGCCTGGAATTAGTAGCAGCAGTATGACATGAAGTCTTTCAGATGAAGAATATGCCAGTAAGTGTTATGTTTGATGATGCTTATTTTCAGCAAGAAAGATTCTTAATTCATTTTCTCCATTTCTAGCAGATTCCGCGTATCCCTGAAGCAGACTTCGAAATGCTGGCCATCGTCAGACAGTAGCGATAGCTTAATGAAGAAGGGCCTTTCTGAAGAAAGCTAAGTATCGTTAAAAACGTTTTGCCAAAAATTCAAGAATTTGAGTATATATAAGTAAAAAGTGATACGCAGTAGGTTTTTTTTCTGCCTATGATGACATTGTAGCCGCTCATTAGACTACAGTTAATACAGCAGCATTTGTGGTTCGTTGAGGCTTTTCCCTTCTAGTGTTATTCCATGTGGTGTTTTCTACTGTTGTGCAGTCAAGTCCGTGTGTGAGTTCGGTATATAACAAGAATAGCCATGCTGGGTCACACCAATGGTCTATCTAGCCCAGTAATCTGCTTCCAACATGGCCAATCCAGGTCACAAGTACCCGGCAGCATCATTCCATGCTACCAGTCCCGGGGCAAGCAGTGGCTTCCTCCATATCCATCACAATAACAACCTATGGACTTTTCCTCCAGGAACTTGTTCTAACCTCTTTTAAACCTAGATAAACTGCTGTTACCACATCCTCCAGCAGCGAGTTCCAGAGCGTAACTATTCTTGAGTAAAAAAATATTTCTTCCTATTTGTTTTAAGAGTATTTCCATGTGATTTGCAAGAGTGAAAAATCAATTACTTTTACCCATTCTATACCACTCAGGATTTTATAGACATCATATCCCCCCCCCCCCCCCCCCCCGTCATCTCTATTCCAAGCCGAAGAGTCCTAACCTCTTTAGCCTTTCCTCGTATGGAAGGAGTTCCATCCTCTTTATTATTTTGATTACTCTTCTTTGAACCTTTTCTAATTCCGTTATTATTTTTGAGATACGGCGACTAGAACCGAACGCAATAGTCAAGGTGAGATCGCACCATGGAGCGATACAGAGGCATTATAATATTCTTGGTCTTATTTAACATCTCTTTCCTAATAATTCCTAGAATCCTGTTTGCTTTTTGGCAGAAGATTTCAGCTTATTGAATACAATGATACCTAGATCTTTCTGAGTTCTTTCTGTACCCTGAGGTGTATACCATCCAGTCCAGGCGATTTATCACTCTTTAACTTGTCGAGTTGGCTCAGCATTTATATCCCACTTAGTTGATTGTTAGGGCCCAATTATCAGTGCTAATTGGCTCAGTATTCAATTAAACTGCACACACAATTTGTAGCACCATTTTTTAGAATTCAGGGGATACTGTATATATCCATCTCTCTCTCTCTCTCTCTCTCTCTCTCTCTCTCTCTCTCTCTTTACCCTAATGCCACATCTCTGTAAAAAACGCATAACTGGACATCATGCTTTTAAATATTAAATTGGCCCCCTGGTATCTTGACGTATACACAAAATGAGAACAAGTTCCAAAAAGTCATTTACCCAGGTAAATAGGCTAATTGGAAATTGCCTACTCTCTCCGTCCCTGCAGGTACAAATAGGCCCTAATGGTTCTTGGAATTAGCAGGGCTGTCAAGACATAAAGCTTTGCCCTGTCTACAGCTGCTGTTTGCTGGCCCTCAAAAAACTAGTGAGCTAAGCAACAGCTTAGTCTGGTTAACAGTGATGCCAGCCCTGCAAACTCCTGACCTATATATTTTCTTTTTAAGCTTTTCTACAATCAGGTAAACAACAGGAAGCACAGCAATTTAAGTACATAAGTCAAAAAGATTTTTGCATGATTAATGTTTGCATATGTTGATTAATGTTCTGTATAGATATAAAGATAAAATGTATCTTAACCAGCCACCTTGTCCAACGCAGAGCAGGACCGAACCGATGGTCCAGCAACCTAGACACTGCTGTGAAAGAGTTTTAGGTTTTATACCCTGCTTTGGCTTCTGTACTCCGGGACATCTGGACCTGGCACTGCTTTAGAAGCAGCGCGCACAGCACTTGGGAAGGACAGGGAGAACGATCAGCCATCACATAACAGTAGCACCTACCAACTGTACTCAAGATGTATATGTTATAGGTACCATGGGCCAAGCATTATTGCTGCAGTGGCTGGGCTAATGCATGTATGTATGGTGAGGGGATGTGAAATATATGCAACCTGGGTAGCTGTAAATACATGCTTATGGCACTATAGACCAACCGAGGCAGGCCGCAATTGAGATAGAAGCCCAGAGGGACAGGAGGAAACTGCTGGGTCAAAAAGAAAAACAAAGAACATGAGTAGCTTAAGGTTTGCTATTAATGACATTCAGCTCTGCTGGGCACCATTTTAGATATGTGTTTTATAAAGAAACAAGGCATCCATAAACAGAGTAATATTTTCTCCCTCATGGTACTTTTGAGACCTTTCCAAGAACCTGAATTTCCTGAATAAAACTTGCTTGGAAAAAAAGAGTATGCAGGCAATGTTATACTAAATATTGAAGACCTAAATCAATGCATTAACATGCATTTTTTTCTATTTAAGACACATTATTAGGAAATAGCCTCTACTAGCAACAATGGGGCTTGCGTTAAATGGCAAAACACAATTTGTTAATGCATCGACCTAGCTTAGTTTATTTTCTTGTGGTGTTTGAGGGTTTATTTTGTTTTGATGTTATAAATTGTTTTGTTTTGTTTCAGAGCAATTTTATTCTAACAAAGGGGTGGCTACAGCTGTTGCCCAAACTAAAAAAAAAAAAAAAACACTTGTGGCAGACCCCTCTTACCTTCCCCCATCACAATCTGAATCCCCAATGGCAACCTGCACCCCCTAAGAGAAATACCCAGCCCACCCATGATTCCCTCCAATCCCCCCCCCTGGTGCCAGCATTAGGTAACGTATCACCTCCCCACACAAGAGAAGCAGATGACCCCCCCCCCCGGCACTTAATGGAGTTATTATAGTAGCATAAAAGATAATTCTATAGTCGCATGTGTGCAAGTGCACAGAAAAGTGTCACGCACGCAAGTTCAATACCCACTATTCTATATGAAAGAGTGTAAGCGCTGCAGAGTCAGATTCAATAAATGGTGCCCAAAGATACGCACTGTTTTGATCCGCACTAAGGGGTCCTTTTACTAAGGTGCGCTGAAAAATGGTTTCCAGTAGTGTAGGTGTGGGTTTTGGGCACGCACCAATCCAGTTTTCAGCGCGCCTGTAAAAATCCCTTAAAAAATTTTTTTTGCCAAAAATGGACATGCAGCAAAATGAAAATTGCCACGCGGCCATTTTGGGTCTGAGACCTTACCACCAGCCACTGACCTAGCGGTAAAGTCCAATGCGGTAACCAGGCGGTAATGACCTACGCACACCAAATGCCACTTGGTGTGCGTAGCTGATGCGCGACAGAAAATAAAATATATTTTTCAGGCGTACATAGCGGACATGCGCAAGGGCCATAAAGTAACTGTGTGGTAACTCCATTTTTGTACAGAATACCAGAATACCAGTTTACTAGCTTAGCCTGCATTTTCCCCCTGGATTCTATATAGTGCAACAAGGGCCCTGTTCACTAAGCTGCGCTATAGGCGCATTAGCGTATTTAACATGTGCTAACCAATTAGTGCATGCTGTGCAGGCGTCGACAATATTCCTATGGGCGCCTACACAGTTAGCGCTCGCTAATTTTGTGCACGCGCTAAAAACGCTAGCGCACATTAGTAAACAGGGCCCCTAGTGTTTGCGCTGAAATCCAATGTATTCTATAATAGCATGCATTAACTTAATTGGCTTAATAAGCTTATCAGCGTTGACAACAGGTCTTAATGAGCAATAATGAGCACTAATCGGCAATAATTAGAATTTACACGCACAACTCGCTCAGCGTATTCTGTAACGCACTGCGCCTATATTCTAATGCACGCAGCCAAAAAGGGGCTATGGGTGGGGAAGTGGGCATTCTGTGGGAGTTCTAAAATTTACACACACTGTTATAGAATATGCCCCTGTGCACCTAAATCTACGCACCAGCTTTTACGCCACTTTTCTCCTTGGTGTAAATGGATGCACATAGTTTTAGGTGCTGTGAAATCAACTAAGTATATTCTATATGCTGTGCCTAAATCTAGGTGCCACTTACATGAGCACGCAGGACTGGAACGCGCTGCCGCGTGGCCTGAAAACGATCTGCGAACAAACCAACTTCCGCAAATTATTGAAAACACATCTTTTTGAGAAAATTTACGGAAAGAACCAAAACACATAAAATCCACACTCACCGTTCAGTAATACATCAACACATCCACTTATGAATTTTCTATCCTGAAACCTCACCACACTCATACCTCTACTCACAAAAAAAAAAAAAAAATGTATATCATATGTTTTCTGTTATGATATATTGCCCCTTAGCTCCTCGTTGTTTCCTTCCAATGTTTCAACGTTCTTTTCCATTGATATATTCCTTAACGATACTTTGATTTTGTCTCGTATAACTCTTACAATGTAATCCATAACCGAATTGTAACAAAATGTATTTGCATCATTCATAATGTATTGTAAGCCACACTGAGCCCGCAAAAAGGTGGGAAAATGTGGGATACAAATGCAATAAATAAATAAATAGAATACACTTAGGCAAAATGTTTTCCGTGCAGATTTTTTACACGCCATATATAGAATCTCCTCCATAGGGGTGAATTCTATATATGATGCTGAAAAAATCAGTGCTGAAAAAGTGCTATTCTATAAGCTTATAGAATAGCAACTATGCCTAGGAATACTTTAGGCACGGCCATTTGCACCAACTTAGGCACATATCCCCCCCCCCCCCCCCCCTTATTCTATAACAATGTACGCAAATACTAAAAACACCCCTGTTCCACCCGTGACACTCATTTTCGTGCCCCCTTTTTTATTCATGCATAAAATTTAAGTGCAAAAAGTTCAATTAATTTCAATTATTGCTTGCTACAAGGTCAATTATTGGACCTAATTAGCTTGTTATTTAATTAAATTATGCACGCAAATTGGGCACATATCCAAATTTGCATGCACAATGTTTGGTGACTTTTCCAGAATTAGGGGGTTAATGCATGAATTGGCACCCATTAACTACTACCGCACAAATGCGGTAACTACTTTTGCATTATTTTTATTTATTTATTTATTATTTATTCATTTATTCAAAAAACATTTACAAGAAACCTCTTGGTTAGAAAGTCTCTACAATCATAATAAGCTTTAACAAGGGAAATAATAAAATAATTCACTTTTAAAGAAAAGAGACTCAAGTCCATAATGCTAGAAATCCAATATGTAGGAAATCAACTGGAGAAATAAACAAAGGAAATAAACATCAGATATCACAGATTCACTAAGTGGAGATGCCTCATTCTTATCGCTTTTCCTTATTTACCGAGGCTATGAGTGCAGACACATGAGCTGGTTCCATAAATACATATTTCTTCCCCCCAAGTCTTATTATACACTTGCAGGGGTATCTTAAAAAAAAGGTACCCCCCAAGTGCAAGACTTCCGGCTTGAGGAGTAGGAATTGTTTCCTCCTTAGAGACATACTTTTGCATTATTTTACAATTACCTAATGCAAACATTAAAGCTGGCAGCGTTACTAGGTGAGGCGTAAGCAAAGAATGGGTGTGGTGCGCATATTGCAGGTAGCACATGGTGATTATTCTTTGTTGTATGAATGGCAGCAGAACCATGCATGAACACCACGGAGACATTTTAATGGAATAGTTTGCTTTATATTTTGGAACACAATGACAATAATAATAAGAATAACTGGAGGACTGCTGTGCTGATGCCTAGTAAAGCTGCGCTGAAAGAAGTAAATAAATCAAGCAATAATTTCATTTGATTTTTCTTGAAATTAGTACCGGCGAGCAGGAAAGTCTATTATGGCAACATCCCCATCACAATAGCCACCGTGGCAGACCAATGTAGACGAAATAACAAAAGCCTGTGGTAGTGATAGGTTAAACGCTGAAATTTATTTCACTAGTTCCATAAAACAACATTGTTATGTGCCAGCACAATAAAAGGTACAAGAAAATATGCAATCCTTGCGACACCCTTGAGAGATTCAATCATTGTCTACCTCTATTAGCACAAAAGGTCAGCTTGTCGAGAATAAATAATCCCCGTTTTTATTCTGTTTTAGTGCTTTTGGCATTTGTTTCCAGTTTATATGAAAACATCATCTTAAGCTCTTCCTCACTCGAAATTATTCAAATGGTCCTGATATAATCAAGGAAGAGAAGATCACACACGCAGCCCAGTGTGTGCCAAACTGTGTGATGTCGCTGCTGTGTCACCTGTAAGAAAAGCCTTAAATAAGCAGTATGGCAGCCTTTTAATAGCTAACAGAAAGATCAATGTGCTACATGAGTGCAGATACTGCGTCTTTGGATGTTCAGAATGTCTCTTCTTAAATTTCCTGTTCTAGCTATTCCTGTGTATATAGGGCCAGATTCAGCAAATAGGAGATTCTATATATAGCGCTTAAAAAAAAATCAGCGCCAACACCAGTACCGACTAAGTGTATACTATAAGCGGCACCTAGATTTAAGCGCCGATTATAGAATATGCTTAGTTGATATTTCAGCGCCAATATCTGCACACATCCATTTACGCCAACGAAAACATGGTGTAAATCTCAATGCGTAGATTTGGGCGCATTGGGCCATATTCTATAACTAGGCACCTAAATTTTGGAATGCCCATGAAATGCCCATATCCACTGCCCTTTTCGCCTCCACACCTTAGAAATTTGGCGCACATTGTTACAGAACATTCTTAGGGGTATGTTTACTAAGGTGCGTTAGCGTTTTTAATATGCCTTTAAAGTTAAAGTGCATTAAACGCTAACGCATTAGCATTTGATGTGCGTTAGCATTTAATGCATGTTAAAAATGCTAATGCGCCTACAGCATGCCTTTGTACACATATACATCAGTGAGTAATGCGCCTAAATTCTAATCAGTGCCAATTAGTGCTCATTGTTGCTTGTTAAGCGCTGTTATCAGCGCTCATTAGCTTGTTAAGACAATTAAGTTACATGCTGTGTTATAGAATCCACACCGAATCCGGGGGTTTGTGGCCAGATGTAGAGTAGAAGCATCAACAAGGGTAACCAGCAAGGTAACAATTAAATGCTGGGCAAAGACCAGCAAAAAATGATCAGAATAAATAATGGCAAGAATTTTTATCGAGACAAAAAAAAATACAAAAAGAAAGCATCAAAATAAAAATAAAAAAATCAACCCCCTCCAAATTTCCTCCCTACTGTTTCTATATTTATACGTTTGTATTTGCTCTGATCGTTTTTTAAATTGTCTGTCAATCATTTAGGGGATCTTTTACTACTGCATGCTAGCATTTTGAGCATGCGTTAATATTCAGGGCGCGCTAAATATTAGAGACGTCCATATATTCCAAAAATCTGATCTCGTATCCGGTCTTTTGTTCAAAGGACAAACCAAGGGTCATCAGATTCACATCCACCAATATCAATGAAAGTTTTATCCGTACAAGAAATTAGGTTACCCCCTGATGCAGGCAGTTGCTGAAACGTGGATGCATCAGGTGTTACGGTGAATTTGTAACAATAAGCATTGGTTTGGGACCATACTGTCAGCCCTTGGTTGTGACATTAGCTGGGCTTTTCTGGCCTGGTTATCTCCTGCTTTTCCAGATCTACCGGCCTCTTTTGGTTTACATCTATAAACATTCTATACATCTAGTAGCAATGTAAAGATAAGTACTAGATAGGAGCAATATCTCTTTTACTCCTCCTGTCCTTGCCTGAACAGCAGATGCCAAGTACTTAACAACTTTATTAATTACTATGCTAAGTTCAGTGAAGTGAACACCTCATTTAAGAGCTCCACCAGGGCATTTCAGCAATCTCACATATATATTCATTAGACGGTATGTTTTCAGCTCAGGTGTCATTATTCTGATAAACTGTTGGTGATACTGTGGAAGGTGCAAATTGAAAGCTAGAGATTACCTCAAGCCATGACTTGAAATAACACTTAGCAAAAGTACAACTGATAATGTAATATGGCATCAAATATCAACAGATGACCAGGCAATTATAGGGCTATGCTATTGACCTTTCTTTTAACACAACACATTCGCAAACAGGAATGACTACACTGGCTCCATCCACTGAAAAATCAGAACGTTAAGGATCAGCACTAGCAAAACCAATAAAATTCTCTCAGTTAAAATCACTGAGATCTACTCTTTATTTATTGTTAAAGTGATTCTAGTATCTTTTTTTTTATTATTATTTTTTGTTACATTTCTATCCCACATTTTCCCACCTTTTTGCAGGCTCAATGTGGCTTACATAGCACTGTTAACGGCGTTAGCCGATTCCGGTCTGAAACAAATACAAGGTATGAACAATACAAGATGATATTGTGGTAGAATGAGGTACATGTATGGTAGGTACAATTGGGGGGAACTTAGAGAGGGAGAGGAAGAGTCAGGTAATGTCCATTATGGTCTTTGGTTGCATTGTGTCGCAGGTATCTAGGTATTTTTATGTTGGGACGGTGGGGTATGCTCTTCTGAACAGGTCTGTCTTTAGTGCTTTCCAGAAATTTAGATAGTCAAACGTGCTTTTTATTTATTTATTTATTTATTTATTGCATTTGTATCTCACATTTTCCCATCTCTTTGCTGGCTCAATGTGGCTTACATTATGCCGAAATGGCAGTATCCATTTCCAGAGTGAGAAATACATATTATTATTATTATTAATTAACAATAAGTACAAAAAAGTATGAAGTACAATAGAAGTAAATGGATATATAATACATTTCATGAATTTGAAATCAAGGATAATGTATAACATTCAGTAAAGAAAAAGAAATTAAAGCAATTAAATAGAAGAGTTCACTGTTAACTTGTTCTAATTGAGTTTAGATGTCAGATCATTTATGATCATTTACTGCTTTTGGTAATGCGTTCCATAGTTGTGCACTTAAGTAGGAAAAGCTAGATGCATAGGTGGATTTATATTTGAGTCCTTTGCTGCTTGGGTAGTGGAGGTTTAGGTAATCATACTGACAATGTCTACTTAGCTCCTCCCACTAATAACACCAGGGTGAAATGCTATTGTGTTGGTCCTTATCAGAATCTTTGACAAGCATCACAGTGATACATGTATGAAAAAACAATGGGGACAATTCTATAACATAAAATGTTGTAAACTATTTTGATTTGATTACTCCCCAGATTCTTTATAGATTGGCCAAAGTTGGGCATGCAATTTTGGACGTGGAGTGCGGATCTGCATGCAAACTAACTGGCTAAATAGATGATAACAGTTATTGATGTTAACAAGCGCTAATTAGCTATCATTAGTGGTTACGCACAGATCTGCCCTACGCTCCTGTTTTATAACCTGCACACCTAACTTACCACATATTCAGCTCCGAAGGGTGTGTGGCCAGGGGAAGGGCATGGGCAGACCAAGGGCATTCCCAAGACTTAGATGCTGTCACAGTGTAGCACCTTTGATATGGAATAGAGTCTCAATTGCTCCGAGAGTGTAATCAGCATAGGACAACGCTGTCAGTCTATTTGGCGTTTTTTTTTAGACTGACAGCGTTGTCCTATGCTGATTATGCTTTCGGAGCAATTGAGACTCTATTCCATATCAAAGGTGCTACACTGTGACAGTACCACCTACAATTTTTTGATCAGGATTAGCTGACCCCTGAGGAAGTCGCCAGTGCGCCGAAACACGGCCAGTGTCGGGTCTATCCGTCAATTAATAAACAAGAGATTTTGATCATCTCAATCCTGAAGGCCCAGTGTTGCTTTTTTGTTTCTGTATTATTTTGTATGCTGTTTTACCCTCTCTTTTGTGTCTGTATAAATTGTGATAGTCACATCCAGGATAGTTGGGTTAAGGCAGTTTCAGTTTGAAATACAAGTCCCAGAAGGCATTGCAGGCAAGGAGACAGGGGGTGGGATGAAGAACCCGGACTGGACTCCTAGCTGCAATCAGGGAAGACATGGGTGTAAGCTGGCAGGAGGTGTAGAGTGGCTGTCACTAGGGGGAAAGAGAGTTAGGAAACCCTGTGTGCAGGAGCTCATCATTAGTCTAGTGCTTAACTCAGCTGGTATGGGTGTGAGGGAAGCTAGTGGAAGGAGAATGATTGGCTGTGAGAGCAGAAGCCAGGGATTGATTAGGCAGGTGGGAAGGAGTTCCAGGGGAGTTCAGTTCAGGAGGTAAGAAGCAGTTGCAGGCTGAAAATCCTTGGGCAAGAGAAGTCCCTAAAGTAGTGAAGCAGGCTGAAATCCCTTCGGGGTGGGAAGTCCCTAAAGTATTGAAACCTCCTGAAGGTAAAGGCTGCTTTGTGATTTAACTGAGATGATGAACTGAATGAACTGTTTGTCTTGGGAATTGAACTACTGTTTACTGTGCACTGGATAAAGAGCCCAGACTGAAGCTGACTGTGAGCCTGTATTGAATCCTGGTAGGTGCTGGTAGCCTACTGCTTAAAGGGGACTATTTGTCACACACTTTCAGGTGGCTTACATGTGTTTAAGATTGAAGGTG
The DNA here is from genome assembly GCF_901765095.1 of Microcaecilia unicolor. Lineage (NCBI taxonomy): Eukaryota > Metazoa > Chordata > Amphibia > Gymnophiona > Siphonopidae > Microcaecilia > Microcaecilia unicolor. The sequence goes on from NC_044036.1 coordinate 34,528,603, forward strand.
AATGCTGCTGTTGGAACCGTGTATCAGGTCTACTAGAAATCTGCATGGAATTGAAGCTGCTGGTGGACATTTGTTTCTTGATTGTACCGGGAGCGCTCTCCCTGGTGACAAAATAAACATAGACACTAACATTAATGTGCCCATTATCCCCCAGATTCTATATAGCGTGCCTAGAAATCCGTGCTGAAATCCAAGCATATTCTATAACAACGTGCATAACTTAATTGGCTTAACAGGTCAATCAGCGTTGATAACAGCTCTTAACAAGCAATAATGAGCACTAAGTGGCAATAATTAGAATTTACATGCTCAATTTGCTAAACACATTCTGTATTGCAGTGCACCAAAATTCTAATGCACACAGGCAAAAGGGGGTGTGGTTATGGGCAGGGAAATGGGCATTTTGTGGGAGTTCCAACATTTATAGCGTAGTTATAAAACATGGCCCAGTGCGCATAAATCTATGTGCCAGGATTTATGCCACATTTTCTCTGGTGTAAATGGAGGCTCACAGATTTAGGAGCTGATATATCAACTAAGCATATTCTATATACCATGCCTAAATCTAGACGCGGTTTATAGAATATGTTTAGTTGGTATTGATTTCTGTGCCGATATTTTATGCGCCATATATAGAATCTCCCCCTTGGGTGTATGTGGTTAGAATAATAGCATGTACATGTACATATATCTCATCACCTCTCGCTTGGACTACTGCAACTTGCTTCTCACAGGTCTTCCACTCAGCCATCTCTCTCCTCTTCAATCTGTTCAAAATTCTGCTGCAAGATTAATATTTCGCCAAAGTCGCTATGCCCATATCAGCCCTCTTCTGAAGTCACTTCACTGGCTCCATATCCGTTTCCGTATGCAGTTCAAGCTCCTCTTATTAACCTATAAGTGCATTCACTCTGCTGCCCCTCACTACCTCTCCACCCTCATTTATGCTCATAAATTTAGGAGCACAAATTATAGGAGCATACATTTAGGAGCCATAGGCGTAGACTGGGGGGGGGCGAGGGGGGGCAATGCCCCCCCAAACGACGAGGACGTGGACTGGCACTAGAATGAAAAAAAAAACAAAAAAACAAGCAGGCACGCGCTCGTCTCCGTCCGCTTCGCTGCTTCCCTGCCCTCTCTGTCTGCAATCCCGCCCGAAAGGAAATGACATCAGAGGAAGGCGGGACGCAGACAGAGAGGGCAGGGAAGCAGCGAAGCGGACGGAGACGAGCGTGTCTATCTATCCCCTCTCTTCCTACCCTCCGGCGCAGGCAGCACCAATCTTCTCTAAGCCTTTCTTGTTCCTGGCAGCGGTAGCGACGTACACGCTGCCTTCAGCTCTGCCCCGAAGCCTTCTCTTCAAGTTCCTGTTCCCGCATAGGTGGGAACAGGAACTTGAAGAGAAGGCTTCCGGGGCAGACCGAAGGCAGCGTGTACGTCGCTACCGCTGCCAGGAACACAGAAAGGCTGAAGAAGACTGCTGCCTGCACCGGAGGGAGGGAGGAAGAGAGGGGGTAAACGGAGTCACGATCCTGGACCTCGCGGGGGGGGGGGGGGGCAGCAGAGGGAAGATGAATGGGACTGGGAGGGTGGAGAGCAGAGGGAAGGAGTAAGAGATGGATGGGACTGGGAGGGGTGGGTGGGGAGCAGAGGGAAGGACCAGGAATTGGATTGGACTGGACTGGGAAAGGAGGTCAGAGGGAAGGAGCAGGAGATGGATGGGACTGGGAGGGGTGGGAAGCAGAGGGAAGGAGCAAGAGATGGATGGGACTGGGAGGGGTGGGGAGCAGAGGGAAGGAGCAGGAGATGGATGGGACTGGGAGGGTGAGAAGCAGAGTGAAGGAGCAGGAGATGGATGGGACTGGGAGGGTGGGAAGCAGAGGGAAGGAGCAAGAGATGGATGGGACTGGGAGGGGTGGGTAGCAGAGTGAAGGAGCAGGAGATGGATGGGATTGGGAGAGGTCAGGCACAGCAGAGGGAAGGAGCAGAAGATGGATGGGACGGAGGGATGGTGAGCAGAGGGAAGGAACAGAAGATGGATGGGACTGGGAGGGGTGGGGAGCAGAGAGAAGGAGCAAGAGATGGATGGGACTGGGAGGGTGGTGAGCAGAGGGAAGCCTACTGGAAAGAAGACACTGCATAAAACAGAAGACACTGGGATCAAAGCGAATAGAAAAACTACATGATCAGACAACAAAGGTAAATAAAAGTTTATTTTATTCATAATTTATTAATTGAAATGTGTCAGCTTTTTGAAATGTGCATCTGTGATATTTTGCCTGTAAATTTCATTTCCTTTCTCCATATTAGCATATTCATTTGCATATGTATATATGCAAATGATATGCTAATATGCTCCACCCATTTTTTGCCCCCCCAAATGAAACAGTCAAACTACGCCTATGTTAGGAGCATAACCTTTATAAAATAATGCCATAAATGCTAAGAAGTCCATTTTATGCCTATGGGCTTCTTAGCATTTAGGGCCTTCTTCTACAAAGGTTATGCTCCTAAATTTACACTCATAAATTTCGGAGCATAATTTATGCTCTTATGCTAAATCTATGAGCGTAACAGGCCCTAAATTAGGAGCTTAAATTTAAGAGCGTAAATTTAGGAGCATAACTTTTATAGAATAAGGCCCTTAGTGCATCGAAATGGCAAAATATAGACACGTATGTGGTGATTTTGCTATTTATCTATCTACAGTTAGGGCCAGATTCAGTAAATGGTGCTCAAAATTTGGCATTGTAAAAAATGGGCGCTAAGTGTGATTCTATAGAGGGCATGGGCTCTTTATAGAATCACACTTAGTGCCAATTGCTAAGCCTAACTTTAGGCATTAGGCTCACACCTGGTATACATGCTGGCACTCACGTTTGGCACACTGAGAGGGGCATAATCGAACGAAAACGTCTATCTCCATGGGCGTTTATCTCCGAGTTCGGGTCCGTGAAGGGGCGGACCGAACCGTATTTTCGCAAAAAAATAGACGTCCATGTTTTATTCGACAATGTGTGAGCTGGGCGTTTTTGTTTTTCAGCGATAATGGAAAATGAAAGCGCCCAGCTCAAAAATGAATAAATCCAAGGCATTTGTTCGTGGGAGGGGCCAGGATTCGTACTGCACTGGTCCCCCTCACATGCCAGGACACCAACCGGGCACCCTAGGGGGCACTTTTACAAAAACAAAAAAAAAGGTAAAAGAGCTCCCAGGTGCATAGTACCCTTCCCTTGTGTGTTGAGCCCCCCAAATCCCCCTCAAAACTCACTGCCCACAAGTCTACACCATTACTATAGCCCTAATGGGTGAAGGGGGGCACCTACATGTGGGTACAGTGGGTTTGGGGGGGTTGGACGACTAAGCATTAAGCAGCACAATTGTAACAGGTAGGGGGGGATGGACCTGGGTCCACCTGCCTGACGTCCACTGCACCCCCTAACAACTGCTCCAGGGACCTGCATACTGCTGCCTGGGAGGAGGGTATGACATTTGAGGGTGAAAATAAAAAGTTGTGAAACATAATTTTTTTGTGGTGGGTGGGGGTTAGTGACCACTGGGGGAGTCAGGGGAGGTCATCCCCGACTCCCTCTGGTGGTAATCTGGTCATTTAGGGCACTTTTTGGGGCCTTATTCGTGAAAAAACAGGGTCCAGGAAAAGTGCCCTAAATTCTACCTACAAACGCATACTTATTTTCCATTATCGGCGAAAGGCGCCCATCTCTGTTCGGGTGATAACCACGCCCCAGTTCCACCTTCACCACGCCTCCGACACGCCCCCGTCAACTTTGTCCGCATCCGCGACGGAGTGCAGTTGAAAACGTCCAAGTTCGGCTTTCGATTATACCGCTTTATTCGTTTTTGTGAGATAAACGTCCATCTCCCGATTTAGGTCGGAACTTGGGCGTTTTTCTCGTTCGATTATAAGCAGGTGAGGCTGTATTCTATAATTACGAGTGCAACTTTTCAGAATGCCTCTGACACGCCCATGGCCACATCCCCTTTTGAGCTGCACATTAGTAGAGTTAGGCGCCATGCCTTGTAGAATAGCAAACAGCCAGATACGTGCATGAATTTTAATGAGTGTCATCAATAATTGGTTGTTAGCACTCAATTATTGATAGTTAAGGGCTCATTATGCAACTAATTTGTGCGTGTATCTTGGGAGCAAATCTTAGTAAATAGAAAAGAGCACTTACAAAAAATGGAGATGCACTGATCCCTACGAGAGTCAAGTGAGATAAAGGAGAAGGGTAAGCTGGCTCTTTCCAAAGAAAGAGGAGGCGTATGTACAATTCTAGATCTTTAATGAAAAATACCAAATGACTCAACACATCTGCTATGTTTCTACGCCAAAGCACCTGCCTCAGAAGTCTTATGATGTAATGAGATGATGTTTCCTTGTTTTCTGGTTTTTAATGCAAGAAACAAAGCTAATGTTGAAAATTTAAAGTCACACAATATACTTCTGGGGTCCACCAAAGTGGTCCGAGTGTATAATTTTTTATAACTATTTTTCTAATTTTCTAGTGAAGTAGACATTTGTGTTGAAAGATGTCCATGTCAGGTCAATATTGAAAACCACTTATGAAATCAGTATCAGATGTCAACCACAGAAGTGGTTTTCTTGAAATCTGCCAGCATGAAGAAAGGATACATTTTGGACATATAAGTCACTTGGAGGGGCATAATTGAAAGGGACGCCCAAGTTTTGCTGAGGACGTCCTCACAAAACGTCTCGATGGAGGGGCGGGGAAACTCGTATTATCAAAACAAGATAGACGTCCATCTTTCGTTTTGATAATACGGTCGGGGATGCCCAAATCCTGAAATTTAGGTCGTCCTTAGAGATGGTCGTCCCTAGATTTGGTCGTTTCTCATATTCGGCGATAATGGAAACCAAGGACGCCCATCTCAGAAATGACCAAATGCAAGCCCTTTGGTCACGGGAGGAGCCAGCATTCTTAGTGTACTGGTCCCCCTCACACGCCAGGACACCCTAGGAGGCACTGCAGTGGACTTCACAAATTGCTCCCAGGTACATAGGTCCCTTACCTTGTATGCTGAGCCCCCCAAATCCCCCCAAAACCCACTACCCACAACTGTAGACCACTACCATAGTACTTATGGGTGAAGGGGGCACCTAAATGTGGGTACAGTGGGTTTCTGGAGGGTTTTGGAGGGCTCACATTTACCACCACAAGTGTAACAGGTAGGGGAGATGGGCCTGGGTCCGCCTGCCTGAAGTGCACTGCACCCACTAAAACTGATCCAGGGACCTGCATACTGCTGTCATGGACCTGAGTATGACATTTGAGGTTGGCATAGAGGCTGACAAAAAATATTTTTAAAGATTCTTTTTGAAGGTGGGAGGGAGTTAGTGACCATTGGGGGAGTAAGGGGAGGTCATCCCCGATTCTCTCCAGTGGTCATCTGGTCAGTTCGGGCACCTTTTTGTGCCTTGGTCGTAAAAAAAACAGGACCAGGTAAAGTTGTCCAAGTGACGTCAGGGACGCCCTTTTTTTTCCATTATGGGTTGAGGACGTTCATCTGTTAGGCATGCCCAAGTCCCGCCTTCGCTATGCATCCACCACGCCCCGTGAACTTCGGTCATCTCTGCGATGGAAAGCAGTTGGAGACGCCCAAAATCGACTTTCGATTATACCGATTTGGGCGACCCTGTGAGAAGGACGCCCATCTTCTGATTTGTGTCGAAAGATGGGCATCCTTCTCTTTGAAAATGAGCCTGTATATGGTCCAAACATATCTGTATAACTTGGGACAGGGCCTGAAGTTATATGGATATAGGTGATATTGAGCCACTATCCCCCAGATTCCATATAGTGCGGCTTAAGTTGCGCATGCAAATCCGGTTGTATTCTGGATTTGCACATGCAACTTAATTAGTTAACGAGCCAATCAGTCCTGATAATTTCCAACTAACAAGCAATTATTGACACTAATTGGCATTAATTACAATTTACATGCACAACTCTCTAAGCATATTCTGTAAATTGTAAGTTGCATAATTGAAATGGTAGCATGGCCAAGGGCGTGGAATGGGCAGGTCATGGGCATTTCTAAAATCTATGCGCATTGCTATAGAATACACCCGGTCTGCGCCTAATTTTGACATTGGCATTTACACCAAGTTTTAGTTGGCGTAACTGTCCATGACTAAATTTAGTCATGCAGATGAGTGCTCAGCGTATTCTATAAACTGTGCGGAAATGTAGGCATATTCTATAAAGTATGCCTAAATTTAGGCGTGCTTTATAGAATACCCCTAGGCGTGTTTTTTTCGGCACTGATTTTTTCGGCATAATATATAGAATCTAGTCCTATCTGTCACAGTCTGTCATGAGCAACCTGGATACAGCCGCCGGTTGTGAACCCTCGTGCTGATCCAAGAGTAGAAGTTCCAGGCCCAAAGGCATGGGATCAGTTCTAGAATAAGCAGTCGGAAAGCCCAGTGCTTCACCTGCGATAGCTGCCATTCCCCAGAAGTTGAGCCCCTGGATGCAGGCGACCAGCAGGACTTCTGGAGGATCTGGGCAGGAAGGACTACCAAGAAGGGAACCAAACTATACAGCAAGGGTGCGAGGCAGACAGCCACCGCAGAAAGGGTCAGGTCTCAGTAGAGATCCAGGCGGCCAGCAAGCAGGAAGCACGGTCAGGACCAAACAGAGGTCCAGGCAGGCAGCAATCAGGAATCAGGGTCAGGACCGAACAGGGGTCTAAGGTCAGGTCCAAGCAGAGGTCTAGGCAAGTGGCAATCAGGAAGCAAGGTCAGGTTCAAAGCAGAGGTCTGGCTAGGCAGCAAGCAACAAGAGAGAATGCACCAGTGCAACCAACAAGGTAGTATCCGAGGCAAAGAAGCAGTGCAAGGTTCCTGATTTTAAGCTGAAGGCGTCTGACGTCACTGTAAATGCACCCAGACGTAGACGCGCTCAGAATGTAGGCGCCCTGGAGGAAAGGGATAAACAGAGTCATGGGTGTATGCATCTGGCTCCGCACGTAACACTCCAGGTTTGTGACACTTACTGTATAACTTATGCAGATAAGTCTGCATACAAATATAGCAAGGATAAACATATGGCTAGGTTATCTTTATATCTTTGTCTATGTATATTCAGCAGTCCGACTTATCCATATAAATCACCAGAATATCTGCAAAAAAAATGTATGGACAGTTTATTCATATATCTTTATCCTATTCTCTTTAGCCTTTAAGACTTGATGGACCATGCTGCTCTTTATCTGACATCATTTACTACGCAATACGTATTAATCTCTGCTGGCTCATTAGATTATTTTCGTTTCTACTCAATTATTTTTATTGTAATTTCTACTCTATTATTTTTATTGTTTCTCTTTTTGTCTTACTGCTGTGTGTGATAAAAGAGACTCCATTGTATATTATTTGCAAGCTGTTTGAGGTATTTTCTGCACAGTAGTTCTCATTAAGCTGAAAGTAATGCCATTATGTACTGCTTCCTTTTCTTTTTTACATCATTTTTCAGTGCCATAAATAAGCAAATAATAGAGCATCTGCTATTTTTAAAATATGCTTAGCTACGGAAAACCAAACTTGAATGACCAGAAAATGTTCCTTTTGCATTATCTTAAGTATCACAGTGTTCTACAAGGAGAAGGGGGTATTGTTTTTACAGATATTTAAAAGATGAATAGTGGGGGAGGGTTTTGTCTGCTGTAGCATTTCTCAAGGTGTAGGTAGTATAGTGTCACCTCTGCCCCAGCTGTGAGGTTTTCTGCCAACACACTGCGGAACTGTAATAGTGTCATATGTCTTTCCTGCTGATTTGTAAGTGAGGAAGCATTTTAAACATGGTGTGCTGCAAAGACAGAGGAACTGTTCTGAGCTCTGGGTCTCGTGAAGTACTTCATTGTAGAAAGAGTGTGTTTGGCTCTTCAGAGCAAGTTTGATGAAGAGGAGTCCGAAGGGGGCAGCATGCAGCGGAAGCTGAAGATCGAGGGGCCTAAGCCGCACAAGCGTCTACACACGCCTAACACATGCCAAAATGGAGTTACCGCCGGCTACCGCATGGCTCTTGCAGTAATTTCATTTTTGGCATGTGTCCGATACATGCGTCCAAAACGTTTCGGACGTGTGTATCGGACACGCACCAAGTGGCATTTGACGTGCATAGGTCATTAGCATGTGAGACTTTACCGCTAGGTCAATGGCTGGTGGTAAGGTCGCAGACCCAACATGGACGCGCGGTAATTTTGATTTTGTCGCACGTCCATTTTCACCCAAAATTTAAAAAGGCCTTTTTTTACAGGCGCACTGAAAAATGGATCGACGCGCGCCCAAAACCCATGCCTACACTACCAGAAGCCAATTTTCAGTGCACCTTAGTAAAAGGACTCCTGAGTGTTACAGGTGGCCCTTCTAAAGTGAAAAACTGTCCAGGTCCTGGTGAAATTATAGCTCTCAGAAGGACTATCAAGCCTATTAGTAGAGTGTCTCTCCTCCTCCCCCCACCCACTTCCCACCACCTGGTGAAATTTTAGCTCTATGAAGCCCCTCAGTACAGTATCTCTCATACCCACTTCCCACCTCCCTTCCCACCAAGCTGTGAACTGTAACAATGGAGGAACTGAGTTCTGGTAACACCAAACTAGACATGATCCACTGGGGGAATCCACTAAAGAGAAACTGGAGCGAAGTATCCCAAGGTAGGGTAGGGCTTGATATTCATAAGGATTTATGAAGTTAAATTTGGATTTAACCACATGAATATGCTGTTTATTTTGGGGGTTGGCTAAAGGATAACTATATACAGCTGATCAAGACAAATGGAGAAAGCGTGTTTGTTTGTTTATTAAGTAGAGGAGTGTGGTAGCCGTGTTAGTCCACTCTTAAGGTTATCAATAGAAATCAAACAAAATAAAACATGGAAAAGAAAATAAGATGATACCTTTTTTATTGGACATAACTTAATACATTTCTTGATTAGCTTTCGAAGGTTGCCCTTCTTCCTCAGATCGGAAATAAGCAAATGTGCTAGCTGACAGTGTATATAAGTGAAAACATTCAAGCATTACTATGACAGTAAAATAGATACCATTGGAGATTCTACATGGAATGTTGCTACTATTGGAGATTCTACATGGAATGTTGCTATTCCACTAGCAACATTCCATGTAGAAGGCTGCGCAGGCTTCTGTTTCTGCGAGTCTGACGTCCTGCACGTACGTGCAGGACGTCAGACTCACAGAAGCAGAAGCCTGCGCGGCCACATTGGTGATCTACAAGGACTGACTTCTACATGGAATGTTGCTAGTGGAATAGCAACATTCCATGTAGAATCTATAGAAATCAAACAAAATAAAACATGGAAAAGAAAATAAGATGATACCTTTTTTATTGGACATAACTTAATACATTTCTTGATTAGCTTTCGAAGGTTGCCCTTCTTCCTCAGATCGGAAAGAAGCAAATGTGCTAGCTGACAGTGTATATAAGTGAAAACATTCAAGCATTACTATGACAGTAAAATAGATACCATTGGAGATTCTACATGGAATGTTGCTACTATTGGAGATTCTACATGGAATGTTGCTATTCCACTAGCAACATTCCATGTAGAAGGCTGCGCAGGCTTCTGTTTCTGCGAGTCTGACGTCCTGCACGTACGTGCAGGACGTCAGACTCACAGAAGCAGAAGCCTGCGCGGCCACATTGGTGATCTACAAGGACTGACTTCTACATGGAATGTTGCTAGTGGAATAGCAACATTCCATGTAGAATCTATAGAAATCAAACAAAATAAAACATGGAAAAGAAAATAAGATGATACCTTTTTTATTGGACATAACTTAATACATTTCTTGATTAGCTTTCGAAGGTTGCCCTTCTTCCGATCTGACGAAGAAGGGCAACCTTCGAAAGCTAATCAAGAAATGTATTAAGTTATGTCCAATAAGAAAGGTATCATCTTATTTTCTTTTCCATGTTTTATTTTGTTTGATTTCTATTTGTTTATTAAGAACTTACTATACCATCCCAGTTGCAAAAGCAAGTCTAGGCGGTTTACAGTTCACAAAAGGACCTAAGAAGAAGAAGAAATGCTAACTATTCGCTGGATAACTCGATGTCCAGCCATGAAGAAGAGGGTGGAGTTGAAGGCATTCTGGTATGGAGCTTCAACCAGATAGCAACAGCTTTCAGCCACTCTCCAGGAGTTTATCCATTTAAGAGAATCATTTAAATACTCAACTGTAATGGTTCATAAATGCTAGGAACACCCCCGTTCCACCCCCCGACCCTCCCATTTCTGTGCCCTTTTTTTTACTCATGCATAAAATGTAGGCGCATAAATTCCCATTAAATCTAATTAATGCTAATAATTGCTTGTTAAAAAGCCAATTACTGGTGATAATTAGCTTGTTATTCAATTAAGGTGTGTGCATGAGCAATCTTTGGTGACTTTTATAGAATTAGGGTGTATATGTAGGTACTTTTTCTATCCCTAGAGAGCTCATAATCTTTGTACCTGGGGCAATGGAGGGTTAAGTGACTTGCCCAAGGTCACAAAGACCTGCAGTAGGACTCAAACCCAGGTGACCAGGATCAAAGCCTGCTACACTAACCATTAGGCTACTCCACCACTCCTCATGGGATATAGTGTCTGAGCTATGCAGTAAAGAGGTTGAGAGTAGGATTAACTTGCGCAGCATACATAGCCGCATATTGCATTCAAATGAATGCATATGAGGCCATTAAGTATGCCATGGCAATGCAGAAAAGGAAACAGTGGCCTCCAATGCATGGCTGCTGCCTGAATTTTTTTGCCAGATCCAGGGCAGCATAGATTAATTTAACACCCCTCCCAAACAGCTTTCTGCATTAGCACCATCCACCCCCCACCCTTACTGGACTCAACCCGACCACCGTCCTTCCTTCTCCCTGACTTAAAAATTTTACCTGGTCTCTACTGTCACACCCCACCCTGCCAACCCGACCCTCTTGCCCCAGCTTCATAAAAAAATCATCTCTGGTATCTTGGGCACCTGCCAAACTGACACTCCCCCTTCCCACTACTTAAGAAATCACTGGTGTCTAGGGCAACCCCCCACCCTACATAACCACCCTTCTCCTCCTCTAACTACAAAAAAAAGCTGGTGTCTAGTGGCACCCCCCACCCCAGTTGTATCTTAATGAAGGCAGGAGCAATACCCACTTAGTCTTGCCTCTAGTGCCGCCATCTTGGAAAATGGCAGAGCCCAGCCTCATGCAGTACATCCTAGGATGCACTGGGTGGGGTCAGTGTGCCATATAAAGGACTTTTCCCTTTATTTGATAGTTGAGCAGCAGAACATTATGAAAGCAACAAACTGCTGCTCCTTGTGATCTTGGGTAAGTCACTTAACCCTACATTGCCTCAGGTACAAACTTAGATTGTGAGCCCTCACAGAGAAATATCCAGTGTACCTGAATGTAACTCACCTTGAGCTACTACTGAAAAAGCTGTGAGCAAAATCTAAATAAATATTCTTGGGGTTCTAAATGGAATGTTGCTACTCTTTGAGATTCTGAATGGAATCTTGGGAGTGGAGGAGTGCCCTAGTGGCTAGAGTACCACCAGTCCTGCAATCCAGAGGCGGTCAGTTCAAATCCCACTGCTGCTCCTTGTGATCTTGGGCAAGTCACTTAACCCTACATTGCCTCAGGTACATACTTAGGTTGTGAGCCCTCACAGAGAAATATCCAGTGTACTTGAATGTAACTCACCTTGAGCTACTACTGAAAAAGGTGTGAGCAAAATCTAAATAAATAAATACATAAATAAATAAATAATCAATAACAACTTGTTCACAAACTATCCAGCATATACAGAGTCATTAGCACAAAACAGTAATAATAAGGACAGAGTTTCTTAATCTAGGGTATAGAACTTTTTATCCCAATTTCACTCAACTACTAAACTAAAAAAAACAAACTCCTTTACTCAGTAAACTGTGGGATAGTGTTATGAAAGCCCTTTACAATGGCTGTATTACCCCTAAATAGTTTGCAATAGGGTAGTAGCTTGCTGTGAGAAGATAACAAGGAGTCTTGTCTATAAAGCAATGACCAGCAGTGATTTCTTCCCTCCTACCCGCTCTTGGCCCATTCATTTCCCTAATTCTGAGATTAAGAGGAAAATTATTCACTGGAGCCATATAGGGAATTACATTCGCAGTGAGTAGCCCTGATTTTAGCAATAAACTAATTGTTGCCCTTTTAAAGATCATTAAATCATCACACACTAACCCAACACTATTCAAACATTTGACAGTCTCTACAACATAATTTTTAGGCTGTATCCACAATTAGATAATCTCTTCTAACGTACAAGATTTATCAAGGAGCCTAAGCTGGTGACTCGTTTCACACAAGGATCTCAGCCTCGTGGCTCACCAATAACGTCACTGGCGTCCCAGGTTATAAATTTCTCAAACGTTTTTTCAAAAATAGCTTTACTAATCTCTCCGTTAAAATGAATAGAGTTAGGCTGAATGCCAAAAGACCCAGTGCTGACATGAGCCATGTTTCACTGCATCAAGGCATAGTCCTGAACCGTGACATAACCTGGTTCTGCATTAGTCGCAGGACCATACCTTGATTTTATTTATTTTATTTATTTAACACATTTATACCCCACATTTTCCCACCTAGTTGCAGGCTCAATGTGGCTTACACAATGTCGAAAAATTAAAATACAAATAGACAATATAATACTAATCCTGTAAGTAACTTGAATATAAAGCAACAGATGTAATAAAAAAGTGCAGTAATGGTCCATGAATTTTGCTAAATGATAAGAAGTAGTAAATTAAGTTGGGTCTGAGGGGTAAGCCTTCTTCAACAGTGTGGTTTTCAGTGACTTCCTGAAGTTGAGATGGCTATGAATTGATCTGACGGTTTTAGGTAATGCATTCCACAGTTTTGTACCTATATAAGAAAAGCTGGATGCATAGGTTGACTTGTAGGTTGATACAGCGTAGTTGCAGCAAAACATGGCCCACGTCGGCACAGGGTATTTTTGCATTCAGCCCAAATAAGCTATCTTTATTCAATTTAATGGAGAGATAAGTAAAGCTATTTTTGGAAAACAATTTGAGAAATTCATATTATGGGAAGCCAATGACAATATTGGTGAACTATGAGGCTGAGATCCTTGTCTGAAACGACTCATCAGTTGTGCCTCCTTGATAAATCTTGTACATTAAATGAGATTATCTAATAATGGATAATGTATAAAAGTCACATGGTAGAGACTGTCAAGTCATTGAATAGCATTGGGTTATGGTGTGATGATTTACTGATTACCCCCACTATAAATATATGATTGCTCTAACTTTTACAGATCATTGGCAAACTAGCATAAAACACACAAAATAAGGGACTTTAGATTCTATTAAGCATTTATTTATTTATACCCCACATTATCCCACAAACATACTGGCTCAATGTGGCTTACATAAACCGGAGAGAGAGAGAGAGAACTCCGGGCGATATCAGATACAAATGCGAATAGTGGAGTAGAAGGGCAAGAAAGAAAGGATACTTTACATATAACAGTACATAAGAATAGAACTAAACAGGATCCACATATGCCAGCTGGTAGAGGCTATAGTCCTACATTGTTCCCGGAGAAAATGCTTTGGTAAACAGATGCGTTTTTAGTGCCTTGCGAAAGGTAAGGTAGTCTCTCTGACTGGTTATGTCTCTAGGAAGTGCATTCCATAGTTGTGCACTGATGAAGGGAAAGCTTGACGCCTGAATAGATCCATGCTTACAGCCTTTCCAGCTGGGGTAGTGCAGGGTGAGATATAATCTTGAGGACGGGTCAGCATTTCTGGCTGGCAAGTCAGTCATATTCAGCATGAAACTTGGGACATCCCCGTTGACGATCTTGTGAACCATGGTGCAAATTTTGAATTCAATGCGCTCCTTGATCGGAAGCCAGTGAAGTTTAGCAAGAAGCATCCCTCACTCCGAACAAATTTAAATAACACCTCAACAATATTAAGATGCAGACAGCAGTCCAGTCATGAGATGCAGGCTACAGTACACGTTTTCAATCTCAGCAAAAGGCTAAGGAGAGAACACCTTCAACTCGTTGATCCTATGTGGGAACCAAAGCCAAATAAATTACCTGCAGGGTCTTCAAGACAATTGTTGTAAAACCAGTGGCGTTCCTAGGGGGACTGACACCTGGGGTGGATCGCCAATGTGCCCCGCCCCCCGGGTGCAGTGCCCCCCTGGGTGCAGCGTAACCCCCCCCCCCCCCCCCCGGTGAAAGAACCCCCCCAGGTGCACGCCGCTGGGAGGGATGCCGTGCGCCTGTCCGCTTCATTCGTTTCCATGCTCCCTCTGTCCCAGAACAGGAAGTAACCTGTTCTGGGGCAGAGGGAGCACAGAACGAACGTAGCAGACAGGCGCGTGGCACCCCCCCCCCCCCCAGCGGCGTGCACCCAGGGCGGACCGCACCCACCGCCTTCCCCTTGGTATGCCACTGTGTAAAACACCCTAGTTTAGTCCTCTGTGTAAATGTAAATAAACTAAAAATGAACCGTTCACTCACTTCAAACAGGAGGAAAAGAACTCATATGGTGCAAAGAAATCAAACTGGCACTGTCTATGACAGGTCCGAAAATTAACTTTTTAGTGACTGTTGTAATCATGGGTCAAAAAAACTCCTCCCTCAACCAAAGTCTTTTTTAATTTTTTTATTTTAACACATGTAGGGCCCTGTTTACTAAGCCACGCTGTAAGTGCACTAGTGTTTTTCGCATGTACTAACGCTAGAGACACAAAGGAATATACGGGTGTCTCTGGCATTAGCGCTAATTTTTAGGGCGCACTAAAAATGCCTAGCGAACCTTGCTGTCTCAGCGCAAAATGTCCAACTGTGCTTTCACTTAATGCTAGAATTATTCAAAACGCTTTTTCACAATTGCTCCTTGAAATAACAGCAGCACCGTCAGTGCCAGTATTGCAAAAAAGTGACACTTCAAATTGAGACCCAAACAGGCACCCGTTTTGCCATTGCTTCTTCGGGGGATCATCAAAGAGTCACATGAAATACTTGCACTCGCTCTTGCAAACTCACTCTATGTCGCTAAAAATTTATTATTCGGACCTGTCATAGTGCCGATTGGATTTCTTTGCGACATACGAGGTCTTGTCCTGCTGTTTGAAGTGAGTGAACGGATCATTTGTAGTTCACTTTTGGGTACTATTTAGGATATAAGTGTGACCATTATTAGCCAATTTTTTGTGTGTGATAAATGTAAAATAAATACATAAAATCCCCCAAATCTTGTTTTCACAAGTACTTCAGTTACCCTGCTGTTTCCTGTGATAGAATAAATATTCAGAAATCCACAATATTTTTCTGTGATTGACAAGCTTGTTTTTGAAGTAAAACAGTCTATATCCCCTTTCAGAAATATATTAAACATTGAATGAAGTAAAAAGCCCTGGAAGAATAGGTGGGTTTGCTCTTGAAATGCACATCTTTCATTGTGAATAACTGTTTCAGTCGAAGTAAGCCCATTTCAAGCAGACATTAGCCAAGATTTCATATTTCTCCAATTCATTGCAATCATTAAAGAATGGCATTGGCTGGCTGTAACATTTCTGCAATAGTTATGATGCTGGCAGGATCATTGGCTCGTTGTGACCATATGGCTGCAGCAATGTCCTCTCACTAATTACTCAAAATAAACTTGTCTAAATCTTAGTAGCTCTAAGTCTCATTCTCAGGTCTTCATTCTTTTATATACCCCTTAAAATGACTTAAAAAAAAGAAGCAGCTAATCAGTGCTACCGTGTTTCCCCAAAAATAAGACACTGTCTTATATTAAATTTTGCTCCCCAAGACCTGCTAGGTCTTATTTTCAGGGGAGGCCTTATTTTTCGTGGAAACATCGGGATCACCCCCCCACCCGAGATCGCCGGCTCCCCCCCTCGATCGGCGGCTCCCCCTGCCCTCAGTCGCTCCCGGAACTAACCTCTTAAATGCTTCCTTTCACCATTCATCTTCGCACTCGCCGCAAGCAGCAGGGCAGGCCACTCCTTCCTTCCGTGTCCCGCCCTCGCCTGACGTAACGTAACGTCAGGCGAGGGCGGGACACGGAAGGAAGGAGTGGCCAGCCCTGCTGCTTGCGGCGAGTGCGAAGGTGAAAGGAAGCGGTTAAGAGGTTAGTTCCGGGAGCGACTGAGGGCGGGGGGAGCCGCTGATCGAGGGGGAGAGCCGGCAATCTCAGGTGGGGGTGGTGACCCCGATGTTTCCCCGAAAAATAAGGCCTCCCCTGCTAGGTCTTATTTTCGGGGGAGGCCTTATATTTTCAAATTGCAGCAAGACCTCTACTAGGTCTTACTTTCGGAGGATGTCCTATTTTCGGGGAACCACGGTATATAAAGCTTATTTGTTTGGCTGAGCACCACATTATACTTGATTTTACTGAAATTCCAGCTAAGGGGTCCTTTTACTAAGCTGCCAGTAAAAGGAGGACTGAGCTAGCATCAATGCATGTTTTTTGACATGCGCTGAGGCCTCCTTTTACCACAGCAGGTAAAAGGCTGACCATTATAGGGGGGGGGGGGGAATGGCAATGCAGTAAGTGAACCACTTACCGCACGGCCTTATCACATGCACACTGCGGTTGGGAACCCTTACTGCCACCCATTGAGATGGCGGTAAAGGCTCTCGCGCTAACCTGGCGGTAACAGGGCAGCATATGGTGCAGGACGTCAGACTCACAGAAACAGAAGCCTGCGCGGCCGCATTGCTGATCTGCAAGGGCAGGCTTCTACATGGAATGTTGCTAGTGGAGGAGTAGCCTAGTGCTTAGTGCAGTGGACCTTGATCCTGGGGAACTGAGATTGATTCCCACTGCAGCTCCTTGTGACTCTGGACAAGTCACTTAACCCTCCATTGCCCCAGATACAAAATAAGTACCTGAATATGTGTAAACTGCTTTGAATGTAGTTGCAAAAACTTCAGAAAGGTGGTATATCAAGTCCCATTTCCCTTTCCCTATTTGAGATTCTAGATGGAATGTTGCAACTATTGAGATTCTGTTGCTACTATTGGAGATTCTAGATGGAATGTCGCTACTATTGACATTCTGTTGCTACTATTGGAGATTCTAGATGGAATGTTGCTACTATTGAGATTCTGTTGCTACTATTTGAGATTCTACATGGAATGTTGATATTCCACTAGCAACATTCCATGTAGAAGCCTGCCCTTGCAGATCAGCAACGCGGCTGCGCAGGCTTCTGTTTTCTAGATGTGTGAATTAAAAAAGAAGGCAGTTATCTGAGCACGGAAGTTTATTCCAAACCCACAGATAGAAAATTTTTTTAGCATATAAAAGTATGTATCTGGTTCATCTTAAGAACAGTTGTCCCTTTTCACAATTTTAAAAACAAAAGGCATAAATTCCATTTGCTTGTAGCACATTAACGGCATCCCCAAGCCCTGTCACGATAGAAATATCTGCTTCTGAAACCAGAAGCTAAGCTACAGCTGCAGTCCCATGAATTGTAAAATAGAACAGAATGCACCATGTCGAGATGTTTCTTGCTGACTGCATCTCTACATCCACAGGTCACTTCAGATTTGACTAGAATTCTGAATACATTGACTCAAATATAAGCAGCTCATGTTGGCATTGGGGATTGGGTAGAGAAGAAAAATATTTATATGCTTGGGAAGGAGTAGAAGACAGCATTGAATCTCAATGTTTTCATTAACCTATCCCTTCATTCTATAAACTGGCAAGATTGTGCATGCAGGTTATCGAATAGTGCCAGATATATGCTTAAATTGTTAAATTAGCAGCTAATTGGCATTAACAACCAATAATTGGTTATAATTAGTGTTAATGTTAAGATGGCCACCGAGCACAAACCTCTGCAGTGTGCTTTCCAGAGACTGTCAACGTAAACATAATTCTGGCAAGGATAAAACCGTGGTGCAACCCCAGACAAACCGCAACGCGATCCCCAGAAACTTTCCAAGCGGAAACTGAAGGAAATGAATGAAACGCAAGAGCAATTCGCCAGTAGGATGCCCAACCATCACCCCCATGGCGGACCTGGACCGTGACCTCTGAGCAACTTGGATCTCAGTCAGGCCGAGCAAGGTCCGAAACCCCAAGGGACTCAAAATAAAGCTCGGGTGAATGACGCGCCCCGCCGCTGGCTGAATACACAAGGCATCACAGGAGAGAGACCTCAACAGCTCCAAAGGCAAATATATCGCAGGTAGCATTCTAGTCACCCACCCTGGACAGACAGAGGCAAGGAAACGGAGGGATACTGGAGGCAGTCCAGCCTTGGCACATCGGTTGCCACCACCCTGCTAAACCCAAGAAGACTGGCCAGACCAAAACAGCTGCTGGCTACCCAGGTGTCCGGAGTCTTACAAAGCGAGGACCTCGCTGAAGCTCGCCGGCTGCTGGAGCACCAACCTCTTGCGCCACATCGTTACTGCTTCCTGTGCGCAGATCTCCCCCCGAGACCAGAGCCGCATGGAGAAACTCGACTAACGCAGCCAACGGTTGCACGGAGAGCTTTGGTTGAGATCACGGAGAGCCTCCTCAACCAACAACGCACAACAAAATGAATCCGGAGACTCCAACGAGCATGCAGAGGACGATCCCCACACTCGGTTGCAGACACGCTACCTCCCACTATTGGGAACAGAAGGGAGCCGCTGCATAGCTCCAGGAGAAGCTACACAGAGATTCCCCTGAGCCCACAGACACTGAAAATGGCCACAAACAGCAAAGAGGACAAACCGCCCAGCCCAGAACAGGCAGAACAGGTAGATCTTCTATGTCACAGCTATACTCTGTCTCTCCCTCATGCACTGCATCATACCCTGTCACCTCGAGACATAATAGACTCGTACAGCTCTATTAAGATATTTTTCAATCATCACAAACGTGACTGTGAGGTCACCACAGGTCTGTTTTCTAATATATATCAACATTAAGAATAACAGATAGATGGTCCAGGTCATGTGAAGGACTATTGCTCAATTCACTATATACACTTTGGCACACTCCAAAAATGGCTAAAATAAGGGCATGGTTTTTCTACTATATGTTAATAATATGGATAACTGGGTTACAAGTCGCTTCACTTCATGATTGGAACAAAATCCCTGTATTTGTTTCTGAGAAACGACGCACACACAGTCAACTGGAAGGGCCAAACTACAAAACAGAGAACAACATGTTAACCAAGGGGAAAAAAATCAAACTTGAATAACAATCACAATGAACACAAACTCAATAAAGAAAAAATGCACAGACATTACAAACTATTGAACATACCAACATTAAATATGATATTTATGTTCCTATTTCCATAGGCTACATAAACACAAGGTCAGCTGTTAATAAACCAGCTATAATCAGCTAGGATTACTGTTCTCAACACATAGCTGCACCTTAAAGATGACCCAGTATTGCCTGACTTATGCCTTGATTTAAAATGTCAGACAGACAATGGTGAGGGTGCTGTGTATTACTTCCGCCAGGGTCGCTTTACTCATACTACCCCTCTCCTCAAGACCCTTCACTGGCTTCCTATCCATTTTCGCATCCTGTTCAAACTTCTTCTACTAACCTATAAATGTACTCACTCTGCTGCTCCCCAGTATCTCTCCACACTCGTCCTTCCCTACACCCCTTCCCGTGCACTCCACTCCATGGATAAATCCTTCTTATCTGTTCCCTTCTCCACTACTGCCAACTCCAGACTTCGCGCCTTCTGTCTCGCTGCACCCTACGCCTGGAATAAACTTCCTGAGCCCCTACGTCTTGCCCCATCCTTGACCACCTTTAAATCTAGACTGAAAGCCCACCTCTTTAACATTGCTTTTGACTCGTAACCACTTGTAACCACTCGCCTCCACCTACCCTCCTCTCTTCCTTCCCGTTCGCATTAATTGATTTGATTTGCTTACTTTATTTTATTTTTTGTCTATTAGATTGTAAGCTCTTTGAGCATGGACTGTCTTTCTTCTATGTTTGTGCAGCACTGCGTAAGCCTTGTAGCGCTATAGAAATGCTAAATAGTAGTAGTAGTAGTAGACTCGTAACCACTTGTAACCACTCGCCTCCACCTACCCTCCTCTCTTCCTTCCCGTTCACATTAATTGATTTGATTTGCTTACTTTATTTATTTTTTGTCTATTAGATTGTAAGCTCTTTGAGCAGGGACTGTCTTTCTTCTATGTTTGTGCAGCGCTGCGTACGCCTTGTAGCGCTATAGAAATGCTGAATAGTAGTAGTAGTAGTAGAAAGCAGTTAAATTGATTCATGAAAGGCATAATTAGCAACTTTGTGTCTAGTATAAACATTCAGACATCAAAAACTTTAGTGAAAGTCATTAATTAAAAGCACGTAAGTTAAGGAATCTCAAAACTGTGAGCACATGCTGTGTACTTACTATAAGCTAAATGTGTTAATAATATAACCCTAAAGAAAGCGATGCTGCTTTTAACTCCTAACCCCTATTCACTTGCTCAGTACCCATGTTTGTTTTATCATTCCCACCTTAGTAATTCCCTTATCCCTTATTTGTCCTGTTTGTCTGTCCTGATTAGATTGTAAGCTCTGTGGAGCAGGGACTGTCTCTTCATGTTCAAGTGTACAGCGCTGCGTACGTCTAGTAGCGCTATAGAAATGATAAGTAGCAGTAGCAGTAGTAGTGGTAAAAGGCATATAATTTTACCATGGGTCCGTACAATACCATAACTCCTGTTATATAAATTAACCGCTTAACCAGTAACTTCTTCCTTTATCTTTGTCAACTTCCTTAATTAGTATGTCCTCATTTTGTTAGAAATTTCGCATGAGTTTGTAGTGGAAATGCCAACCTCAGAAGATCTAATAAACGTTCCTGCAACCAGAGACAAAAGTCAGTGCAATCACTAAGAAAATTAACTTGATCATCATTGAGAGCGTGTACCACACCCATATCATGAAGTATGTATCTAGCTAATCATCGAGTATGTATTTTAATAAGCAATGTTAATAATAAATAAGGAATGTATGTAAAGGGTCTTAGCTATCTGTGTAAATCATGACAGTATATATTGAGACTAACAATTATTCCCTACTTATCACTAAATAGTTTCAGGCCCTATTGCAAGCCCCAACAACATCCTGCTGACCGCGCTGGATTGCTTCCTAATCTGGTATAACTCTTAATAGAATATTAATTTGTATGTAAGTAATTAATAATGGTTATCATCCATACTTATGCTTTAAAATATGAGAGTGCATGTAATAAATATTCAACCTTTATAAATAATTCTCAAGGTAGGAAATAAATGATAAACCAATTAATAATAATTCAGGAATGTATGTAATGAGTATTAGCCATGTATAAATCATGACCATAAATAATGAAACTCATAGTTATTCTGCATATTATGTGTAAATAGTATCAGTGCCCCACTCCCAATTTTGTTTTTATCATAGTTTCTCCAATGCAGAATGGAAAGGCAGCTGGGTAAGTGACGTCACACCTATCCCTGTTATGATATGGCCGACCCAATAGGAATTGATTAATGACCATGCCTCCGGATTGTACACATGGCACTGAAGTCAGATGGAAAGTAAATACGGGAGTTGCCCTTAACAAAGATGGCTGGTCGTAACTGGCACATGGAGAATAAATAATAAGGATAACCTCACATCCAATATGAGTTCTACCACCATCCTGCTATAGCTATCGAGGCCCTAGACCAGAACAGTCAAGATCTATGGTTCTCATCTGGGAGGGGATCACATATAGGAATCCCGTGTCTGTGACTCTGAGCAAAGGGAAGGGGTATTTGAGGGCTGCACATGCCCGGATGCAATGGTGGGGTGGCAGTTATCCATCCCACTAAGGAACACAATGGCACACCCTTTGTTCAGAAGCGCACTCTAGGAGGTTGATGTCCTCATCACTCGGTTCTCTCAGCATGCTCCCGACGGACAACACTACCCTTTCAAGCGCTCCCCATGTGCCAGAAACTCTCAAACTAACCAGGCAGCCCTGCCATAACACCGAATGGCCCGCATGCACTCACCCAATATGACTGCCCATGATAGAAAACACCCAACCAACCACCATGCAAAATAGCTCCGGAACAGAATCAAGTCAACAGAAAACTTACAGTAGGGTGCCTCCAACATGTCATTTCCACAGAAACAAGAAGTAATGTGACCATGCAGCGCTGTTCAGCAAACAGCAAGCAGGATTTCCAAGGTGACGCTGCCACACCCTATTCACTTGGAGAAGCAAAAACACCAGAGAGCCCTGCACAACCGTTGATCTCAAGGGTGAGCCTGCAATGTGCCACCCAAAATGGCAAGCACAAATATTTATTTATTTTATTAATTTTTTTAAATGAATTATCAGCAGGTTAACACCAAACTGCAGAACCAGTGGCGCAGCCCGCAAGATGCGCACCTGCCTGACACCAGCACCAGCCCCACTCAGCATTCCCTGCTGGGACCCTATGATATTCGACCAACTGTGAGCACTGGCACGCACCTCGGCACTGCGTTTCCACCTGGGAGCTTTTGAGTCCGCCGTTCCTCACAACCAACTTGCCCGAGGCCCAAGGAAGGGAGCAACCGCAGCCTGCTTGATCTTCCCATCAACCAGGGGAAATTCCAAGAAACAATCCCACACATGTGCATGGCCAAACAGTCAAAATTCAAGGCTTGCCGGACGGAATGACACTACATGAGCATACTTGCCCTCCAGAGCAGCACTTCTGGCATCAACACCAATGCAGGAGTCGGAGGTGACCAAGCTCTGCGTCTCTGGCGCAGTCCAGCTCCAGACTGCATAACAATGATCCTGAAGCTCCATGGCCGTCTCACCTATGGGAGCATCCGTGCCGGCCACGATGCGAGCTGCAAGCTCAAATCCTTCAGCCTCCGAAGTAGCACAGAGCCCTATCAATCCCATGAGGTGACTCAGGGGGGGCAGGCTTAAGAAAAACTGAAAGGTAAGGTAGGTCAAAAGCGCCTTTAAAATTGTAGCATTCAAGGGATGAGCTGTGCCTGCTGGAGCTGTCTGCACAATGGCAACTACAACCTTGCCAATGCCTTACTTGCTTCCTTCATGGCCACCTCATCTCTCTGCCCCCAGGTCTTCCCTTCCTATTACCTATATATACAACCCTTCCCCCTTCTAACCCTTACTGCCTCCCATTCTACTACTCTTGATCTTTCCTGCCTACTGCTACCTGCACACCCTACCTACCTGACCCCTTCCCTCCTCCCTCCCTCCCTCCTAGCACCATTTCCTCTAGCCATGCTGGGCCACTGCTCATTTATGCCGCTGACCGTCTAGTCATCTGGGGCAGCTTCCTTTTTCAAAATACTATTTGGCATGTCTCCTGAATACATGCTAGACCTGAGTGAATTATCACCAAGAAATGCGAATCCAAGATCCAGAGGCTACCTACTACTCCACCTACCCAGCTGCAGAAATGTTATCTACAAATCCATCTACACAGCTGGATTTAATTATCTGATCTCTAAATGGTAAAATTCAATACCCAAGCTCATAAAAAGCATCATGAACTATCTTAAGTTCAGAAAAAGACTAAAAACCTCTTTAAAAACTGTTATGGTTAATCATACATGCTACTGATGTCAACACTACTTTGTAATGGTAATGCATAAATGTAATCAAACATATAAACAGCAAGTGACCATACTCACTTGCAAATGCGCAGTACAGACTTCCCTCTCTGTCCCGCCCTCGCGTCATGACGTCAAGAGGGTGGAACAGAGAGGGAAACGGAGTTGAATTGTCGGACGCTGCCACTGCCTGGAAAGGAACATCGCGCGAAACAACCTCCACCCTCCCCCCATCCCCGCCGCCGCTCCCGCCCCCCTCCGTATCGGGCCCCCTGAACTGACCTGACAGCGCCTCTCTCACCTCTGTGTGGAAGCGCTGCAGGCAGCAGCAGAGCGATCTGCTGCTGCCTGTAGCGCTTTCACACGGAGGTGAGAGAGGCGCTGTCAGGTCAGTGCAGGGGGCCCAGCACCGAGGGGGGAGGGAGCGGCGGCGATGAGGGTAGCTGGACATGGGAGGAGGGCAGGGGGGAGAGGCCATGGTTGGACTTGGGGTGAGAGCAGGGCACAGAGGAGGGTTGCTGGACATGGGGGGAGGGGGGATGCCAAGGGAAAGAGGAGGGTCGCTGCATATGGGGGGGGGGAGGAATCGGTGGACGGGGTGAGGCCAGGGGAGAGAGGAGGGCTGCAATACTCGCCCGTTTTTACGGGCTTAATGGCTAGTTTCTCATAAATGCTAACTAAGCCACATTGAACTGAAACTTGTTTTTGGATAATGTGGGATACAAGAAAGAATAAATTGGTGATAATTGGCACTAATTTGAAGTCACGTGCGTAACTGCTCTAACTGGCACTCTAAAAATTAAGCATGAGGGGCCCTTTTACTAAGCTGTGGTAAAAAGGGCCCTGAGCTAGCAGCGGGGGCTGTTTTTGCCACGTGCTGAGGCCCTTTTTACCACAGCAGGTAAAAAGGTTGAAAAAAGACAACGCTGTGGGGGCCCATTAGAAGGCAAGAACAGGCTAGAGAAAAGACAATTAGCGTGGTTAGCCTTACAGTAGTGTACACACTAAGGAGCGCGACCTGCTCCTTTAACAGGTGGTTACCGCACATTATTAGGCTGCAGCAGAAACAAGTTAAAGCATTGTGGTAGTTTGTCTGTTTGTGAACAATAACTCGCATGTTAACGCTTTTTTATAAATAATTTTGGAGGGAGCATGTCAGGGGCAGAAAGTGGGTGTTCCCACATTATCCATCTAGCGCATTATGATTAGCACTCACTAACTGGATAATGCAGAGTTAACGCAGGAGCAGCATCCAACACCAGATGAACATTGAGACTTAGACCACCTTTAAATCATGAATAAGTGCTTTTGCAGCACATCCATGTGACTGACTGCACTGATGCTGACAGCAAAAGAGCAGAGAGAGACCTGTGAGCCCGATTGCCGTTTCGGTCCACCCAGGTCTGTCATCTGAAATCCCCCTGTCTCCACTTCCAATACCATGCCAAATACCTCCTGCCCCTCATTTGTCCCCTTCTCCCTTTCTGGGGGTACAGCAGGACACTTCTGTGATCCTGTCTGGTTCTCAGCACATTCATCATTCTGCTCTTTGTACCATCTGAGGTGTGGTTTCTCTTGTCGAACAATAACTGACTCTGCCATAGATTGTAAAATGGCAAGCATTTTTTTTAAAATTTGCATTTGGGAAATGTAAATTTCATAAATGCATGTAAAATGGCAAGCATAACATTTACATATGCCTTAAAAAATGTTTAGGTTGGAAGGCTGTAAATGTTGCTAATTGGTACATCTAAGTTTCTGAATTTTTCGGCAGCTTTGAACATTTAGGTTTACAAAACGTCTATGCCTGCCATTTTACAAAGCCGGCAGCTTCTCTGGTTCAGTGTTGAAATGTGAGACAGAATTATTTATAGAAGATTTAGGTGGTATAATATTCTTTTTATTTTAATTGCTTTTTTGTGATTTGGTGCCCTTTATATAGTATTTGCTAATGGATATGTACCTTGTTCCATTTCTGTGCAGTGCTGAGTAAATAAAGGTTAAACCCCAAAAGTGCCCACTGTTAAATGCTTACACTGCCTGAGGAGGATATGAGCCACTGGTGCTGTAACCACTAAGCTACTCCTCCACTGAGGGCCAATGTACAAAATGTTTTGGCCTGCTTCAAGGTGCAATATGTTTCCCACTGAACTCTGAGGTATAAAAGGTTTTGCCCTGCTCCGAGGTACAATACATGTTGTCCTGATCTGAGGTGCAAAAGGTATTGTACCCTAGAGCAGGGCAAAATGTTTTGCAACTCGAAGCAGGCTAAATGTTTTGCCATGTAGAATGGCATGGAGGAGAAGCTTAATGCTTAGAGCACTGGGCTTAACATCCTGAGATTCTGGCTTCAAAATCTGCTCCTTATGACCTTGGATACATCACTTAACCCTGTATTGTCTCAGGTAGAAAATTAGGTTGTGAGCTCTCCAAAGACCGGGAAATTCCTAGTGTACCTGAATGTAACTCGCCTTAATCTACTACTGAAAAAGGAGTGAGTAAAATATAAATAAATACAAATATTTTACCCCAGGTCAGTGAAAAAGTTTTGCAGTGCTAGGCATGCTCCCCTACAGGCATTGAATGGACACCAGAGACTCAGCAGGCAGGGGCATAGCTACTATGGGGCCACAGGGGCCTGGGCCCCCGATTTGGCCCTGGACCCCCCTGCCACGACCCTCTCGACCCCCCTTCCCGCCGCCAAACCTCTCCCGCCGCCGTCACGTACCTTTGCTGGCGGGGGACCCCCAACCCCCGCCAGCCCAAGTTCTCTCCTCGGCCGCGCGGTGTTGCTTGTTGAATGATCTGATCACGTTTCTGTGCATTGTACGTGCAGGACATCAGACACACGCACAGAAACAGATTCAAACTTGATCAGATCATTCAGTAACGCTGTGCGGCCAAGAAGAGGACGTCGGCTGGCGGAGGTTGGGGTCCCCCACCAGCAAAGGTACACGGTGGGAGAGGGTTGGCGATGGGAAGGGGGGTCGAGAGGGTTGCAGCCATGGCGGTGGTGGCGGCATTGGGGGTGAAAGTTGGCGGTGGGGGTGGGCGTCAGCGGAGCCAGGGGGGGCTAAAATGTGCCCCCTCTCCTTGGGCTCTGGACCCCCCTCCCGTTGAAGTCTGGCTACGCCCCTGGTAGCAGGGATCTCTCTGATGCTATGTAATTGTCCTACGTGGGCAGAGCATGATGGTGTGAGCTTGTTTGGGTGCTTTCCTGCTTTATAGACTCCCTTGGGTTCACTTTTTTTTCTGACGTTTTATATTAACACATTTTGAGACATTGTCATTGATGTGCTATATGTTTAGTCCTGCATTGGAACATTCTACGTCAAAGGCTCTATAAGTTTTTCCTAAAAAGTATATATGCTGAAAATGGTGCTGCACATGAACTAGGCTCAACAGGCTCTATTTATTAAGATTTATCATGTAATAATGGGATTATTGCATGATACCTGTTACTAAGCCTATTGCATAAAATGGTCTTTTGAGTGATAACACTATTATTGTGTTCTAAGCATTAGTAAATAGGGGTCATAATGATCCCATGTAGGGTTACCATATGGCTCTAGAAAAAGGAGGACAGATTGAGCCAGTCCGGGTTTTATTTCCATTGCTTTCAATCGAAGTAAAATCCGGACTGACTCAATCTGTCCTCTTTTTTCTGGAGCCATATGGTAACCCTGATCCCATGGGAGTTATGAACATTTGCCACATGCTGTGGGCATTCTTTGACTTACACCCAGGGGCGTAGCCAGACTTCAACAGTAGGGGGGTCCAGAGCCAAGGAGAGGGGGCACATTTTAGCCTCCCCCCGTGCTGCCAACCCCTGCCTGCCCGCCATTGCCAACACCTCCAACAACTTTGACCCCCCCCGGCCGATGACCCTCTCGACCCCCCGCCATCACCCACCTTTGTTGGCGGGGGACCCCCAACTTCTGCCAGCTGAAGTCTTCTTCCTTCGTTTGTTTTCTGACTGAGTCTGACGTCCTGCACTCAGTCAGAAACCAAACGAAAGAAGAAGACTTCAGCTGGCGCCTGGTGGGGGTTGGGGTCCCCCGCAGGCAAAGGTAGCAGGCGGCGGGAGGGGTGGTTGAGAGGGTCGCCGGCAGGGGGGTCCAGGGCCAAATCTATGGGGGCCCAGGCCCCCGTGGCCCCATAGCAGCTACGCCCCTGCTTACACCAGCAATTTTGTTGGGAGTGGGACCGTGGGAAGGGAAAGGAAAGAAACGCTACAAAATGGTTAAACACTCACCCTTCCAATCTAGATCAAATGTGGCATGGTAATGGAGACGGGCATGTATATCTAATACATTTCATTTAATGAAACTGATTGGAATGAGTCATTCACTTCCAAGCCATCCCCCATTAAGAGGCTTCTGCTATGTTCAATTGCTCCGACAGTTTTACATTTTGTTGGTGGTTGTCTGAAGCATTTAAGAGACTACTAAATATTGGGTATTTGGTCTCTCTGCCACAGCTGTCCTGTGACTCTCCAGCTTCATTAAAATAAAATCATCTGGTAAAATATGAGGCTTCTTTTTTAACCTCTTAAAATAATTGGTTCCATAGCTGATGTAGTTTTACTTAACATTTGTTCTGTTTTAAGTAAGAGTTACTTGAAATGTTTTTCTCCTATACAAAAACATATTATATATACCTACGTCTGTTGCCATAGTAACAGCATAGCTTGTCACACTTAAATCAGACTGCAGTTTACCAGTAGCGAGCACACTGTTAATGTTAACTTCTCTCTAGAAATACAGATAGAATTACTAATAAGCCTTTTAGGGGACAATTCTATAAAAGGTCACACATCCAATAAGATGCCCGGAAAGTGCACAGTACAAGCCTATTCTCTAAAAAAAAAGAAAAACCTAAGTTCATGGCCTAGTTATAGAAGGTTAGTGGAACTGAGTATTAACGCGCCTATAATTTAGGCCCTTGCACTAGATTAACTCGTTATTGGTGTCCCTCATTCTTGAATACGTGGGCTCCGATTGATACAAAACGCTGAAATTAAGCTCATTTATGGCGATAAGAAATATGATCATGTAACTCCCTGAACACTGGCTCCTGGTATCCTACAAAATCCTTTACAAACTGATTCCTCTGTTCCATCAGATTCAATCCTCTGGCCTTCCCTGTTTCGTGGCCAGCTTCCTTACCCCTGTCTCCCCAGCCAGGCTAACTCTGAGGCCCTTTTACAAAGGCGTGTCAAAAAGTGGCCTGCGGTAGTGTGGGCGTGCATAGTGACACACGCTAGACCATTTCTCCAGTGCGTCTGGAAAAAAGGGTTTTTTTTTAAATTTTGGGCCAGGAAACGGATGTGCGGCAAAATGAAACCAGCGCGTGTCCATTTACGGTCTGAGCCCTTAATGCCACCCACTGACTTTGTGATAAGGGCTCACGCATTACCTGCACAGTAACCATCCAGCACATGTTAACTGCTGATTACCGACAGGAACGCCCCTGTGGTAGAAAACAGAAAATAATTTTCTACCGTGGGTTTTCGGCATGCGCCAAACTCAGAATTACCGCCAGGTGCACATGCTAGCTGGGCAGTAATACCGATTTGACACTCACTGCACACGCATAGGCCCTTATGTGCCTTTGCAAAAGGGTCTCTTTGTGAGGAAGGTCCCACCTTTTAGCTGTGGCTCTTCTGGTGGAAACCTCTGGAAAATCACAATAAGAATATATCCCCCTTCTTTTATGCAGTGCCCTTGCCTTTCCCATGTTTTAAACTTGTATCCTTTTTCCCCCTTTTTTCATTTTGTGTGCGTTCTTCGTGGTCATCTATTCTAAAATATGTTTCATTATTTATTTAGTTATTTGTTCTTAAATCCCACATTATCTGAAAATTAATTTCAGCTCAATGTGGCTTACATTTAATGGAACTCAATTACATTAACAGTACACTGAACAAAGTTACAATGAACAAGAATCTGTCATAAATATACAATTCTCTAATTTTACAATTCAATATAAATTAAAGAATTTCTTAAAAAGATAAGTTCCCAGGTTCTTGTGAAGTAGTAAGTAATTATTTTTACCTCTTATTTCCTTGGGAACTTGATTCCACCATTTGGATCTCAAATAACTTAGGGCCCTGTTTATTAATCCGCGTGTTTTTAGCACACACTAAAAACGCTAGCGCACCTTAGTAAACAGGACCCTTAGTGTTGCTGTGTGAGCTGACTTATAAGTTTTTGCAACTGGGGAGGTGGAGAAGTAGATAGTCTTTGGATCCAAGTGAGTAAGTAGATTTCTGGCTTGGCATGCTCCTGGGAGAGATGGGGGAATAGAAGGCTAGGAAAGGAGAACCAGTGAGGGAATG
Source organism: Microcaecilia unicolor (assembly GCF_901765095.1). Classification (NCBI taxonomy): domain Eukaryota; kingdom Metazoa; phylum Chordata; class Amphibia; order Gymnophiona; family Siphonopidae; genus Microcaecilia; species Microcaecilia unicolor. The sequence continues at coordinate 34,558,637 of NC_044036.1, forward strand.
TAAGGATAGTGGAAAGGATGAGAGTAGGAGATGGAAAGCTGGTAGGTAGGTGAGTTGTGAAGAGGAAGACTGGAGGGTGAGAGAAGGAGAAAATGAGGAATTAAATCTAGCCATGGCTGGACAGAGGAAAGAAAAGAGAGAAATTAAAAAAAAAAAAAAAAAGAGATGAAAGGGAAATCACTGAGTACATACAAAAATTCTCCATCCTACATGAATCACAATCAGGCTTCCGCCAAGCCCATAGCACAGAAACTGTATTACTCACTTTAATATCCGAATTAAAGCAAAAAATATAAGTACATAAGTACATAAGTAATGCCACACTGGGAAAAGACCAAGGGTCCATCGAGCCCAGCATCCTGTCCACGACAGCGGCCAATCCAGGTCAAGGGCACCTGGCAAGCTTCCCAAACGTACAAACATTCTATACATGTTATTCCTGGAATTGTGGATTTTTCCCAAGTCCATTTAGTAGCAGTTTATGGACTTGTCCTTTAGGAAACCATCTAACCCCTTTTTAAACTCTGCCAAGCTAACCGCCTTCACCACGTTCTCCAGCAATGAATTCCAGAGTTTAATTACGCGTTGGGTGAAGAAGAATTTTCTCCGATTTGTTTTAAAATTTACTACACTGTAGTTTCATCGCATGCCCCCTAGTCCTAGTATTTTTGGAAAGCGTGAACAGACGCTTCACATCCACCTGTTCCACTCCACTCATTATTTTATATACCTCTATCATGTCTCCCCTCAGCCGTCTCTTCTCCAAGCTGAAAAGCCCTAGTCTCCTTAGTCTTTCTTCATAGGGAAGTCGTCCCATCCCCACTATCATTTTAGTCGCCCTTCGCTGCACCTTTTCCAATTCCACTGTATCTTTCTTGAGATGCGGCGACCAGAATTGAACACAATACTCAAGGTGCGGTCGCACCATGGAGCGATACAACGGCATTATAACATCCTCACACCTGTTTTCCATACCTTTCCTAATAATACCCAACATTCTATTCAGTTTCAGTGTATTATCGACGATGACACCCAGATCCCTTTCTTGGTCCGTAACTCCTAACGTGGAACCTTGCATGACGTAGCTATAATTCGGGTTCTTTTTTCCCACAAGCAGCCGGAAACAACATTCTCCTTTTACAATTCGATATATCCAGCGTGTTTGACATGGTTGATCACAACATTCTAACAAAATTACTGGATAAACTCGGGATCAGTGGAAATATCATCAAATGGGTAAAGGGCTTTGTCACCTCAAGATCCTACCAAGTGAAATCAACAACTACACTTTCATCTCCTTGGTCCCCTGACTGCGGTGTGCCACAAGGATCCCCTCTCTCACCAATCCTCTTCAACCTTAGCCAAGTCTCTATTTAGACATGACCTCAACCCATTCATTTACACCGATGACGTCACCATATTCATTCCCTTCAAATCCAACCTATCGGAAATCTTCACTAAAATTACTACGGGCATGAATACCATGACCTCCTGGGCCAACGCCTTCAAGATGAAGCTAAACAATGAGAAAACGCAATGCCTCATCATCTCATCCCCCTATTCTACTCCACTTTCAGCTACTCTCACCACCCCCGAGGTCACAATACCCATTTCTGACAACCTGAAAATTCTCAGAGTGACACTAGACAAAAATCTATCGCTAGAAAACCATGCAACAACCATCACAAAGTAAATGTTCAATATGATGTGGGTACTGAAACGCGTGAAACCCTACCTCCCCTCAAAATCCTTCCGCAATTTGATTCAGTCCACTGTACTTACCCACGCTGACTACTGCAATAGTATCTTCATCGGCTGCAAAGTCCAAATCCTGAAGAAACTCGAAACTGCCCAGAATACGGCAGCTAGACTTATCTTTGGCAAATCACGCTTTGAGAGCGCGACACCTCTCCGTGAAAAACTACACTGGCTCCCAATTAAAGAACGAATAAACTTCAAAATTCATACAATGACCCACAAAATTATACACGGAGAAGCTCCAAGCTACATGAACAACTTGATCGACCTCCCAACCAGAAACATGTCTGAATCGTTGCGAACATACTTCAATCTACACTACCCCAAGTGCAAAGGAATCAAGTACAAGTCCTTTTATGATCCACCTTCTCCTTTGTAGGCAGCCAACTCTGGAACACTCTTCCTCGGTCTATTCGCTCAATCAATGGCCTACTTCCATTCAGGAAGTCACTGAAAACACACCTTTTCAAACAGGCCTACCCCAATGCTCCATCCTAATCACCTAAATGTAAGAAAAAGTCATGGTCAAAGACTTCGCTCTCCCCGTTCGCCCTATAAGCATCCCTCACCCCTTCCCCAGCACCCCTACCCTCCCCTAACCCACCTTCCCACCTACTGTACTTCCACTGTTGTTCTGTCTCTACAACATGCCTTATTTATAAAATGCTATGTAAGCCGCATTGAACCTGCCGAGGAGTGGGAAAGTGCGGGGTATAAATATAACAAATAAATAAATAAATAAATAAATTAGTGTCAGAGACAGATGGAGGGAAAAGACAGGAGAGGAAATGAAAAATGAAAAGATGATTCTTGAAAAGAACTTAGGAGAAGATCAACAAGAGGAGAGTGGAAAAGAGAGACTGGGACCAGTGTGATTATGAAAATAAGATGCCCAAAAAGCAGAGGTAGAAAACTCAGGGTTTTTTTGAGATTGGAATATGTCAGCTATGGGAAATCAATTAATTATGTTATTTTTCTTTTGCTTTGCTTTCAACGGTAATATTTTAGTGGTTCCCATCCCAGGTCTCTGCTGAAAAATTACCGTTGAAAGCAAAGCAAATGAAAACTAACAAAATTAATTAATTTTTCTTTTATTTTAGTTTCAAAATGAAACGGAATGAAACAGGAAATCTCCCGTAGTACTGGTTCCTATTCCTCAGGGTCCTCAATATCATCCCTGAGTGAGTAATTGCCTGGGTTTCTTTGCCCGCTGTAATAGACGTTCCTCTGGGCAAACCTCCAATTCCATTACCCACTTCCCTGGAAGAGAAGCAGCAGCAGGGACTGATTCATCCATTTCACCTGCTGCCTTGAGCACAGAAACTGTAAAAATCACAGGCACTAACAGCGTCTTTCTTTCTTTCTAGTTTCAACAAACTGAACGCACAGAATTCTGGCCAGGGCTTAATTCACAGACAAAAAAAAGTGGAACTGTGGAGACAGGGAAGAGGCAGGCAGACCAGGACAGCTACGACAGGAGAAGGGCTGCATTAGAGAGCAGACTGACTGTTCTTTGCTCTGCTCCAGGCTTGCTCTCTCCTGCCCTCTTCCCTGCAGGCTGCTTGGAAGAGCGGAGCTGTAACAGAACACTCCAGCAGCTCTAGAGACTGAAAAGAAGTGGCAGGAATTGTGTTCCAGGCTGTTTCCCCAGAAAATAAGCCCTAGTCCTTGCATTGACAACTTGTATGCAACCTTACGGTCATTGCTCATTATTGTTTTCATTTTTATATGATTTCCTTTTTTTTTTTTTCCTTCCAAGAGGAGAACCATTATACTGTATTCAAAATGTAAAATTGCAAACTGAGAGGGTCTTTTACTGAGGCGCGCTCACGTTTTTGGCGCTCGCTAAACTTGTGGGTGCGCTAAACATTAGAGATGCCAACGCATTCCTATAGGCGTCTCTAACATTTAGCACACTAAAAACGTGAGTGCGCCTTAGTAAAAGACACCCTGAACTTACTATAATCCTACATACAGGGAGGAAAATTTTCAAAGTCATTTCTGACAGCAAAGCAGTACTTGAAGAAATCGGCTCTCTACAAAATCACCCAGCTTACATGTGGGTAAAACTGCATGTGAACAGCTTGCATGAGCGTAACTTTTCCTGCTGTTTGAAGAAAGGGTTCCTGAGGAGGGGGTTGGGGAGGAGGTTGCACTTGAAAATTCAAACATAGGCATGACCTAGAATCCAGAAAACTTGTGCATCCCAAACGGCAGGTGTATATATAAGCACACAGTTTTCCTAGTGAGATATGCTAAGAGTGATTAGCGTATCTGAGTTTTAAAAAGGTTTGGACAAGTTCCTGGAGGAAAAGTCCATATTCTGCTATTGAGACAGACATGGGGAAGCCACTATTTGCTCTGGGATTAGTAGTACTTTTTACATTTGCTTTTATTGGTGTGCGGGGTACAAGGTCCTAATGGTTTAGTCCTTTAAGGAATTTAATCAAAGGAAACATGTAGTTGATGCTCAGACATCTGAAATCTCTTACTCTATGTGTGAATTGCCGTTCCTTATTTTATTGGAGTTCCTTCCTGATAACGTTTAAATTATAAATCACCCTGATGTGCACTGTAAAAAAAGGTGATTTTAGCAAACACTAACAAACAATAAATAAAAATGATTCAAGTGTGTATGTCAGCTATTTTGCAAACCCGTATGTGTGAATGCTGATAAGTAAATACAGAGGCTAGAATCTTTATTTTCTTTCAATCCGGAAGTGGAAAAAAACAACAGGGGATAAAGGAAGATAACTCCTGTGATCCTTCCTCTATAGGACTGGTCAAAACAAGCAGTTATTTTTAAAAACAATATGTGCCAGGGATCAGCTGTAAATCCTCACATGAAATTATTAGGACAAATGCCATGTGCATTACATGTACATTTTTGACCAACCCAGGCCATTCCCAGATCACACCCCCAACACGCCCCCTTTTGCAATTTCCATGTATTATGGATTACATGTGTAAACAGAGCCCTTTCTAAAATTGCAATTTACGTGTAGTTGCTGTTTGCACGTGCAAAAATGGAAGTATTTCAAGCAAATCATAAATATTTATTTATTTGTTACATTTGTATCCCACATTTCCCCACATATTTGCAGACTCAATGTGGCTTACGTGTACCTTGGTGGTGGTCACCATTTCTGGTATGAAAAATATAGAGTGGTAACTGATTCAAAGTACATGAGTTATAGAGTGAATTAAGTGGTTAAGAGGAGAATTTAAGTGTCCTGGTTTGGTAGCAAGTTTCATTGTGTTGCATGATTCAGGTGTTTAGGTTGGATCGTTATGGTACGCCTTCTTGAATAAATTGGTCTTTAGTGATTTCCGGAAGATTGTTATGTATTGATTTCAGGTTGTTTGGTAATGCATTCCATATTTGTGTGCTTAAATAGGAGAAGCTGGTTGCATATCTTGATTTATATTTTAGTCCTTTGCAACTTGGGTGGTGGAGGTTTAGGTATGTGCGTGTTGAAGTTTTTGTGTTTCTGGTTGGTAGATCTACTAGGTCTGCCATGTAGGTCGGAGTCTCGCCGTGGATAATTTTGTGGACCAGGGTGCAGATTTTGAATGCAATCTGTTCTTTGATTGGGAGCCAGTGTAGTTTTTCATGTAGGGGCTTAGCGCGTTCATATTTTGTTTTTTCCAAATATGAGTCTGGCTGCGGTGTTTTGGGCTGTTTGAAGTTTCCTCTTAATTTGTTCTTTGCATCCGGCGTAGATTGCGTTACAGTAGTCTAGGTGACTTAGCACCATTGATTGTACCAATCTTCGGAATATTTCCCTCTGGAAGAAAGGTTTTACTTGTTTAAGTTTCCACATTGAGCGGAACATTTTCTTTGTTGTATTTTTTGCCTGGTTTTCTAGCGTTAAGTTTCGATCGATGGTGACTCCGAGTATTTTCAGGCTGTCTGAGACAGGTAGAGTATAGTCTGGAGTTTTTATACTAGTTGGTTTGTTCATATTGTATTGTGATGAGAGGATGAGACAGTGTGTTTTTTCTGCATTGAGTTTTAGTTGAAATGCATCCGCCCATGAGTTCATGATTTGAAGGCTGAGTTTGATTTTGTTTGTGATTTCTGTTAGATTGTGTTTATACGGGATGTAAATCGTGACATCATCTGCGTAGATGTATGGGTTGAGGCCTTGGTTGGATAGGGATTTGGTTAGTGGGGTCATCATTAGATTAAAGAGGGTCGGCGATAATGGTGAGCCTTGGGGTACTCCACATTCTGATTTCCATGGTGGTGAGATGTTCGAATTGGATATCACTTGGTATGTTCTTGTGGTTAGGAATCCCTTAATCCAACTGAGTACCTTTCCACCGATCCCAAAATAATCTAGGATGTTTAGTAGTATTTTGTGGTTTACCATATCAAATGCACTTGACATATCGAATTGTAGTATGCCTATGCCAAACCAGAAGTGTTTGATACAGACTAAGTTCCAGTGTGTGCGAGACAGGAAAGTGTGATGTAAGACAAAAAGAGCCGGATTCTATAAATGGCACTCAAAATAAGGTGCTGGAAAAAAATCGGAGCAAAGAACTATTCTGTGCCTAACTGAGTGTCAGACTTACACTTTCAAACGCTTACGTGACATCTGTTTCTGAAATAACGAATGGAAGGCTTGTCTACCTTTCATGCTAGATGTAAGGAACAATATGTTAGAAGACTTCCATTTATAAGACTCCTGAAGCAGGCCATTGTGGCCGAAACACGATTCGTATCGGATCTTTGGATGTTTTAAATAAAAATTTGTGTGTTCTGTTCATCACCTAGCCTTATCCTTTTTGGTGTCATCTTTGCCTTGTTTGCTATATCTGTAAATGCTGGCACCCAATTAGGTGCGCTGACCCATTATTCTATATAACTACACAGGCAAAATTTCAGGCTGCCACTATTATGCCCATGCTCCTCCCATGGCCACACCCCATTTTGAGATACGCACTCCGGGGATCTGAGCCAGCAGCAATGGCTGTTTCTGCCACATGCCAGGGCCCCTTTTACTGCAGCATGTGAAAAGGCCAAATAAAATAAATGGTCGTGCAGTAAGTTTGCACTTGCCATAGAGCAATTTTGTGGGGGAACACTTACCGTCATCCATTGAGGTGGGGTAAGGGCTCCTGCGTTAACCCGGAGGTAACCGGGCAGCGCACAGCATTGTCTGACTGCCACCAGGTAACCCCTGTGCTAGAAAATCAGACCTGATTTTCTATAACACCGGAAATGGCGTGCGCTGGGGGCGGAACTACCACTGGAGCCCGCGTTAGGCCTGCGGTATTTCCAGTTTGGCGCTTAGCAAGCCTGTTGCCATGTGCCAACTCTTTAGTAAAAGGGCCCCTTAGAGAATAGCATGTAGCCAGCTGTGCGTGCAAATATTCAGTGCCAATTAAACAAGAATTGGTTGTTAGCACTCAATTATTGATGTCATTGAGCTCGTTAAGCAATCAAGTTGCGTGTGCATCTTGGGCACGACCCAAAGTGTGTATGCTACGACTGTGTGTAAATCAGAGACAGGCAGTGTACGAAACAGAAGTTAAAACTGAGGGAGGCTGAGGCCCGGATGCACAAAAGCTAACGAACCAGCAACGTGCTTTTTACACTGGATCTAGCTAGTTTAGTGAGCACAGAGTTCAGCGAGACGTACACAAAAGGGTTCTGTGAGCTCTTTTCCTGTCATGGTAGCAGCTAACGAAAATCGTATGCAAAGGTATTATAATGAGCTAATTATTATACAAATATGCATGCAAAGCGATGCACAGCCATTTTATGAGCAATTCACAGAAGCAGTCCCTACCTTTAGAGTGGAAAATTTAGCGGGTGGTCAGGATCTGCCGGTACTACAAGAGTGATAGCTGAAACATAAGAATTCATCCGGGGTGGAGGGAAGAAGCCCATCATAGCAGAGATCTGGACGTGCGTCTTGGGAGAACGTTCATCCTGTTGTTAAAAGAAGTCATCAAGTGGAGGGAAGAATTCACCTGGGGTGGAGGGAAGAAGCCTGTCAGAGCAGAGATCTGGAATGTGCCTTGGGAGAACTTTGATCCTGTTGTTAAAATAAGACATCAAGTGGAGGGAAGAACTCATCCGGGTTGGAGGGAAGAAGCCCATCAGAGCAGAGATCCGGACGTGCGCCTTGGGAGAACCTTTTTTTTTTTTTTTAAAGAAGCCATCCTCTGTGGTGCTGATCCAAATGATCCTTTTAACTTTACTACCGACTTCTGCCCTGGATGTCCTGCAGCAGGGATCGCAGGCTGCTCAGAATGGATCTGCTTTCTGGAAGAACATCTCCAACCCCGAGCACAACAGAAAAAAAAAAGCTACACCGGCCTCCATACATGCAGCTTCTTTGTGTGTATGAAAGCTATATACAAGTGCCACTCTGAGCATGTGCAGAGCAGCCACGTTTAGCGACTGGCTGTTCTACACATGCTCAGCTGTCCAACTGGCTTCCCCCCACCTATCACATGCAAATGAGCTGATCGCAAAAGCAGCAACCAGCTCATTTGCATGCAATTCGCTTTGGGAATCGCTCTGCATTTCCAAATCTGTAATTTTTGCTGAGACAGAAATACAGAGTATTCTTTACCAGGACCTTTGTGCATCTGGGTGTGAGTGTCTGGGAGGGACAGCACGAACACAGTCACATATTGAGTGCATTGCAGCAATGCTCTATTCAGCCTGGGTGTGTGTGTTTTGGTGGGGGGGGGGGGGGGTCTGGGGAGGGGTGGGAAGCAAAGATACACTGAGCCCTGATGCTGAAAACTCCAGTGCTAATCCGAATAGCGCCATAACAATACCTCAGGAACAGTGCAGAACAGCAATGCCCTAATATTCAATGCTAACGAGATGCAAATAAAGGTGCGCTCATAGCATTGAGCATTAGGGAGTTTGGCGGCAGGACTGTGCTTTAGCATAGGAGGATTGTGCCTGGCACATGCACTGAAGAGTTCTGTGGTAAGCTCAGCTCCTGTGCACATGCGCCTGTTAAAACCTAAACGTGAAGCACACATTGGCGTCTGTTTTCTGCTTATATTTAGATGCAGGAAATAGACGCCAATGTGTGCTTTCACCGGGTGTTTTTAATTTTTTTTCTTTTTTTTTAGCATGGACACTTTAAATTTATTTAGATGTAGGAAACAGATGCCGTGTGCTTTCGCTTTGATCTGCTGTTTCTCATGACCAGCGCTTAAGGGCTTGCACGGGCTTACTTCTGCTTCCAAAATCAATCAAAACTGGCAGATTTTGCAGAAAGAATCATAAGAGAAGCATAAGAATCATGGGAAATCTTCTCTTCCAACACCCTAATACCCGCTCCGACCTAGCATTATTTTTCGCAGCGGTAAGGCAGTTTTGTTTCAGGCGCTCTTTTCTGAGCATTGGGGGGGGGGGAATACGAAATCACCTCATTTACATGAGCTTGACTACATTTGCGTGCTATCTGCGCCAGTGCCTGGCGCGCTCATTGGTTCCTGCGCTAGACCCCTCTGAACATTCAGCACAGGTAAATGTGGGTGTTAGTACAGCACTAATGGTCTCTAGTGCTCATGTTTACTTTTGAGTATCGTGGCCTGAAGAAATTAAAATGCTAAACGTGAGTGTCTCACTCTAAAATTCCTGCTTCACTGCCTTCTTTAAAAATGTATTGAATATTCAGGTGAGAAAACCACTTGAAATAACATGTCATAAGCCAAAGGAACTGGTTGATATTCTATGTGCCTGTTGTTTTATGCCTTTGTCTTGCATTTCAAAATTCCCTAAAGTGAATTTTGTTACTCTTTCACTGTGATATTCATTCTTTGTGCAAAGCCCTTACTGGATAGCTTCTACACAGTTTCTGAAATATGTTGAATTTGCCTTCTGTTATTTCTGTTGAGTACGGTAGATTAATGCTGCAGTCATGTATTGATGCCCCTTCCCAAATGTCTGCATTATAACACGTAGCATTCAGTACGTGTCATGTAGAAATATCCTTCTCTTCATTATGGGGCAATTAGAAAACTGTTGGTTGGGCTTTGAAGCCAGCCTTGCATTTAGGACTGCCAACCAGCATCAACTCGTAAGGAACAGGCCAATCCAATCCTACATCTAGCCCTACAGGGTGGATGGACTCGTAGTTGTATATTTCCTCATTGCTTTGCCCAAGGAAATCAGAGGTACAAACCAATGCATTTGGTAGGACTCAAGCAACACTGGATTAGCCAGGTTTCTTGCGATATTTATCCAGTTGGCAATTGTGTTGTGCAAACTTAATTCATGTTTTGGCTCGTGTTGCTCAGTGAGCCAGATTCGACCCTTTGGCTTTGCTCTGGCTTGGCTCTCGTTTTGAATTGTCTGATAGGATCGGCTCGAATGCCTTAATGTTGACTAAGACTGTCCTTATTGGATCAATAGGATATTAAGGGTTTGTAAGCATGCAGATGGCTAATGAGCTAATTCTGGAACCACATATTTTATTACAGCAACGGTATAAGTTATTATTGTAATAGGAATGCCATGAGACTTCTGCTTGTCTCTTAGGGGTCCTTTTACTAAGCTGTGGAAAAATGGGGCCCTGCGGTAGCGGCGGGGGCCGTTTTTCCAGCACACCAGGGCCCTTTTTACCGCAGCAGGTAAAAAGCCCCCAAAAATGGCCACGTAGTCATATAACCCTTACCACGTGGCTATGTGGCGGGGAGCACTAGAGGTGGCAGTAAGGGCTCCCGTGGTAACCAGGCAGTAACGGGGCAGCATGCGGCAAAGCCTGATTACCGCCGGGTTAGCGCCGCACTAGAGAAAAAAGTTTTTCTGTAGCGCCAAATGGCACAAGCTGGAACTACCACCGGCGCCCCCATTTAGTGTGTGGTAAGCCCGCACTGAGCCTGCCGCTGCTTTGCAAAAGACTCCCTTAGTGCCTGTTTTGAGTTTTATATCGTCACCTTCATATCCCAAACTGAACCATCTGACACCACCATAGCGGAGACGAATTCCACAATCATTGATGAATGAGTTTATATATATATATATATTGTAAAGATAAAGCTACTGGGATGAGGAAGCTCCCACCTCAGGATCCCAGGTCCCTCTTTCACTCAGGGTGAGCTGGTTCTCAGTATGCAGATTTATGCAAATTAATCTACCACCCTTTTCTGCTCAGGGTGACCTGCTTCTCAAAAAGCAAACATAGTCAGGTTTCACCAATCAGGCTAGTTTCATACACAACTTTATTCCAGCCCCTGGGGCACACTTCTTTTAGCTTAAAACACTTTCATTTCTTCCTACTCAGTGCAATCTTCCCTTTTAAACATTTCTTCTTGCACAGTTCAATATCCATGGATTTCTTCCCCCTGAGCCCTCTCACACAAGCAGTTGGGCTCAGTACTAACTCAGTCCCTGGACACACAGTCCCTCCTTGTAGCACCCAGCTCTAGACACACAGTCTTTTCTCCTGGGACACACATTACCTCTTCACTGTTCTAGACACAGCCTTTTCCAGACACACAGTCTTTTCTCCTGGGACACACAGTACCTCTTCACTGTTCTAGACACAGCCTTCTCATCTGGGACACACAGTACCTCTTTGAACACTCAGTTCTACCACCAGTCCAAAGGGCACAGCCAGTACTCCTCCTGGGGATCCTCCTGCCTCAGCTACCAGTCTTCCTCTGCAGCTGCTGGCTCTCTCCTCCCCCTCACAACTCAGGTGGGGTATTAAAATGGTTAATAGCCAAACAGGACCCAGCCCATAACCTGCTGCACCTGTTTCTATCCCCAGGACTCTCCCCGGTCCTAGCGACCTCCTACTATACATCCCCTTACTGGCTCCCTTTTGTGACTCACCCAGCCCTTCAGCAACTCACCTAGCCCTTCTCCCTGGACATTTTTAGGGGATCTGCGCCCTCTAGGGGCCTAACCAGGGTAGGACAGCCTCTTCCTTATCACAATATATATATATATATATATATATATATATATATATATATATATATATATATATAGACACTGAGGGGTCGATATTCAAAGCGATTAAATCAGCAAGAAATGGCTCCTGGCCAGTTAAATTGCCTGTTCAGTGCTACCGCTCATTTTCAGCAGCACTTAACCATTTTTAAAAATTTTAACTTTTTTATTTTCAGCACTTGATATACCCACAAGTGATCCCTGGGGCAACTATGAAGTTTACAATTTCTTTCACAGGTACTTTGCACTGTCCCTAATGGGTTCACAATCTCAGTGCCATTGAAAATAACTGCCACTAAAAACAGTGCTGAACAGAAGCCCCCCCCCCCCCTATTTTGGGGGCGGAGTCAACATTTGGCTGTTTAAGTGGCAATATTCAGGACTTAACCAGCCAGGTTAACCACATAGAATACAGAGGAAAGGGAGTCCAAAAGAATGAAGCGAAGGCTAATAGCCAAAAAAGCACAAGGAGACTTCAAAATTGAGAGTGTCTCAACTTCATTTTATTGATCAGACCCAACACGGTCTGTGTTTCGGCAACAAATGGCTGCGTCAGGGTTCTATATAGGTGATATCTGATTCCAAAGAAACAAATAATCCAGTAATGAAAGACAAACTTTTCTTTAAAAAGATAGGTCCACTAGGAGCTTAATGAAGAGAAGCCAAAAAAACACGGAAATGACATGTGAACTTGGAGGAGTATCCCGCACTGTAAATAACTGCCAGACACCGGCGCAATTAATGCTGAATCCAGGTTAACCACATCCTGCATAAAAGTCAGTCCTGTCTTTATGCAGTAACCCACAGCCTATTAACTGCTGAATATCGTACTTAACCAGCTATGTGTTAGCCAGCACTGGAAACCCTGAAATTCAATGCTACTGCCTGGACATGGCCTGACACCGAACTTCTAAGTTTAACACCGATGGCGATCAGCAAAACGCTGATTGTCACCGGCTGAATATTGGGCCCTTATATATATACCCATAATTCACATACCCACAAACAAGATTATGAATCAGGCTCTCGTTCTTATGAATTCCCTCTTTCCACACTACCAATCAATGGTGTTCAAACTGGTCTCCACTCTCTCCCATCCACCATAGCCGGTTGGGTTTTTATCTCTAACAATAGATGTGTGAAGTACTGTAGATTTCCATAAACTGGAAATCTCTCTTTGGAATTCAGTAGGCATATGTTGAAAGCCTGACTGGTTGAAAGGAGGAGGAGAGCCAAGAACTGTTTTGCGCACCACTGCACTAAATACTTACGCTCACTCAAGGACTATGGAAAGAACCACTTATAAAACATTAATAAGTCGATATTCAGCCACCACAGTCAACATTTTTTGTAAATGCCAGCTCTTGAAAGAGTGTACACTATTATCAGCAAATGTCTGGTAACAACATGCAATGACACGGGATATGTCATTGACTTTTCTGATATCATTGCAAATGAATGCCCATCCCTACCACTATTCGAAAGTGGCTAGCATTGAATATCCCAATAAGGTAGTTTACTTTGGAATGATATTTTTTTTTTATTTATAATTTCAAAATTTACAATTCAAGCAACAGAGCTTGTATAGAAAAGCAGTTTGAATACAATATTTGTTTTACAGGAAATATAATAAAGAAATATAATGAATACAAATTGTTAAGATCCATTGTATTTATAAATTCAACTGCACAAGTCCACAAAAACTTTGGAATGATATTTAATTTTGACAATTTATAATCTGCTTAACCATCAAGTTCAAGGCAGAGAACAATCACACACTATGAGTAGGTACTTTCTCTATCCCTTGGCAATAGAGGGTTAAATGACTTGCCTAAGGTCACACAGAGCTGCAGTGGGAATTGAACACTGAATGCCAGCATCAAAGCCTGCTGCACTAACCATCAGGCCACTCCTCCCAGCCTAGTCAACCTTCTAACTGAATGTCACCACTATACACTTAAGTTCCGGAACTGCTCTGGCCCCGCCCTGGCACTATCCACATTGTGCAGAGGTGCTGTGTAGGGATAGTCAGTGGCACTATCTGGAGAGCACCTCTGAGGATCCCTCTTAGAAGCAGCGCACAACTGGTTAATAGGTGCTGTTTTCCAGATAAGCAATACTCTCTGGAGACCTATCTTTTAGAAAAGCTACAATATGATAGAGGTCTATAAGATAATGAATGGAATGGAACGGATCAATGTGGAGCGTCTGTTTACGCTTTCCAAAAATACTAGGACAAGGGGGCATGTGATGAAGCTGCAGTGTGGTAAATTTAAAATGAATCGGAGGAAATGTTTCTTCACTCAACGTTTAGTTAAACTCTGGAATTCGCTGCCGGAAAAGGTGGTTAAGGCGGTTAACTTAGCGGACTTCAAAAAAGGGTTGGACGGCTTCCTGGAGGAAAAAGCCGTAGAATGTTATTGAATGGATGAGGGAATAATACAGTGTTTCTAGGATGGGCGGGACAAATTGCTTGTTCTTTTGGCCGCTGGCAGGTAAAAGGGTACTGGGCTCGATGGACCCTTGGTCTGTACCAGCATGGCGATGCTTATGTACTTATCCATACTTATAATAAATAACATATATTTTTTTCCATCTGCACTAATGAAACATTTGTCTACTTCCTCAAAATGGTCTTAGTTTCTGTGGCCAAGAGCCTGGCAGTTGCCATAGGAATGAATCTGTTTGAAAAGATTATAATTTTGTTTATGTTGTATGATAGGATACCCCATGCTGAGTATAACATGACAGAAAAAGCAATTGTCAGCATTTAGCAAACAGGTATATCTTCACTGATATATGAGGTTTCTTTCGCTCTTTTTTGTCTCACTCTTCGTTTAATTGCTAGGTCTTCCCACTTGTGCAATAAACTAAGACCGGTTTGTCACAAAACCAAAGTACTCAGCAGCGATGAAACAGCTATTTAGTGATAGAGAGATGAGGGACCAAAGCATAAAACTACAGGATTTCTCTTAGAGAGAAAAAGAAATAAATCAGTTTGGGGTTCTAATTTCTAAATACATGGAGGGGCATAATTGAACGAAAACGCCTATCTCCATGGGCGTTTATCTCCAAGAACGGGTCCGTGAAGGGGCGGACCGAACCGTATTTTGGGAAAAAATAGACGCCCATGTTTTATTCAACAATGTGTGAGCTGGGCGTTTTTGTTTTTCAGCGATAATGGAAAATGAAAGCGCCCAGCTCAAAAACGAATACATCCAAGGCATTTGTTCGTGGGAGGGGCCAGGATTCGTAGTGCACTGGTCCCCCTCACATGCCAGGACACCAACCGGGCACCCTAGGGGGCACTTTTACAAAAACAAAAAAAAAGGTAAAAGAGCTCCCAGGTGCATAGCACCCTTCCCTTGGGTGTTGAGCCCCCCAAATCCCCCTCAAAACCCACTGCCCACAAGTCTACACCATTACTATAGCCCTAAGGGGTGAAGGGGGGCACCTACATGTGGGTACAGTGGGTTTGGGGGGGGGGGGTTGGACGACTAAGCATTAAGCAGCACAATTGTAACAGGTAGGGGGGATGGGCCTGGGTCCACCTGCCTGAAGTCCACTGCACCCCCTAACAACTGCTCCAGTGACCTGCATACTGCTGCCAGGGAGCTGGGTATGACATTTGAGGGTGAAAATAAAAGTTGTGAAACGGCATATTTTGTGGTGGGAGGGGGTTTGTGACCACTGGGGGAGTCAGGGGAGGTTATCCCCGATTCCCTCCAGTGGTCATCTGGTCATTTAGGGCACTTTTTGGGGCCTTATTCGTGAAAAAACAGGGTCCAGGAAAAGTGTCCTAAATTCTAGCTAAAAAAGCATACTTTTTTCCCATTATCGGTGAAATGCGCCCATCTCTGTTCGGCAGATAACCACGCCCCAGTTCCACCTTCACCACACCTCTGACACGCCCCCATCAACTTTGTCCGCATCCGCGACGGATTGCAGTTGAAAACGTCCAAAAATCGGCTTTCGATTATACCGCTTTATTCGTTTTTGTGAGATAAACGTCCATCTCCCGATTTAGGTCGGAACTTGGGCGTTTTTCTCATTCGATTATAAGCAGGATAGTAACATAGTAGATGACGGCAGAAAAAAGACCTGCACGGTCCATCCAGTCTGCCCAACAAGATAACTCATATTTGCTATATTTTTGTGTATACCCTACTTTGATTTGTACCTGTGCTTTTCAGGGCACAGACTGTACAAGTCTGCCCAGCACTATCCCCACCTCCCAACCACCGGCTCTGGCACAGACCGTATAAGTCTGCCCAGCACTACCCCCGCCTCCCAACCACCAGTCCCGCTTCCCACCACCGGCTCTGGCACAGACCGTATAAGTCTGCCCAGCCCTATCCCCGCCTCCCAACCACCAGCCCCGCCTCCCGATCTTGACTAAGCTCCTGAGGATCCATTCCTTCGGCACAGGATTCCTTTATGCTTATCCCACGCATGTTTGAATTCCGTTACCGTTTTCATTTCCACCACCTCCCGCAGGAGGGCATTCCAAGCATCCACTACTCTCTCCGTGAAAAAATACTTCCTGACATTTTTCTTGAGTCTGCCCCCCTTCAATCTCAATCAGTGGCATTTGGCATATAGGCGCCCAAATTGGGGCACTGAAAGAATGAGTGCTGAGCGCTATTCAATAAACGGCACACCGAGCTGGGAACTGTTTATAGAATAGCACATACTGCCAGGATTTACATCAACTGAAACCTAGTGTAAATCCTAGCATGTAAATTTAGCACGGATCTTTTTGGTTGGAGGAGCCAAATAAATCTCTTGCCCCCCCCCCCCCCCCAAATGGGCCTTATAGAACCACAGGCATAGGCCATGGCCCTAGTGTCTGCCTATGCCTGTGGTTCTATAAGGCTGTTTCACTACTGGGCACTTACTGTGGAGTCCATGTGGAAAGATCCTGAAAAGAGACAGAGGGTGATGGAAAAAGTGACTCCAATTAAAAACTCCCAAGTTATGAAGAGAAACTTGGTCTGTGGGTATATAGTGCCAGACCCTGAGCTTTCAGTCCCATATTTCCACTGTTGTCAAGACTTTCTTCTATTAACTTAGAAAAATATATTCAATCTGGTACCTCTTCACCAAGAATGCCATTCATATTCTCATCCACTCATCACTTGTCTAGATTACTGCAATGCTCGCTTTAATGCAAGGCTTCCCAAACTGTGGATCACAAAGTTTAATAGCTTACAGGTCAGTGATATTTGATATCTCCAAATAGTATAAAATATGGCTGTGAAGTTTGTAACAGGTTCAAAAAATTTGACCACGTGACCCTTGTGCTATGTGACGAACACTAGCAGCTAGAATCACATAGAATTATATTGAAAACTCTCACATTAGCTCACAAAATCCATCATTCTGATTCCCTTCCATCTCTTTCCTGTCTCCTAATACCTTACACTTCGGCAAGAAATTTAAGGTTTTCACAACAAAATTGTTTAGCTGTTCGGTCTACTTAACACCTCACATTAGATGTCATCAGGATGAAAACATTCAGTGTAATGGCCCCTCCCTTTGGAGCACCCCTCCACACTATCTTCGATTCGAACATTTTTTTTGAGAAATTTAAATCCATAAGAACATAAGCGTTGCCATTCTGGAACAGACTGAAGGTCCATCGAGCACAGCATCCTGTCTCCAAAAGTGGCCAATCCAGGTCACAAGTACCTGGCAAAATCCCAGAACAACAGATTTTATGCTGCTTATCCTAGAATATGAAGTAGTTTCCCAAGTCCATCTTAATAATGGCTTATGGAGTTTTCTTTTAGGAAATTATCCAAACCTTTTTTAAACCCTGCTAAGATAATTGCTTTTACCATATTCTCTGGAAACAAATTCCAGAGTTTAATTACCCATTGAATGAAGAAATATTTTCTCTGATTCACTTTAAATTTACTTCACAGACACTTCTTTTCATGTCCCCTAGTCCTAGTATTTTTGGAAACAGTAAACAAGCAATTCACATCCAGATTCAAGACTTTTCTTTTTTTTTTTAGGATGCCTTTAGATAACATATCCCCTCTCTCATTCGCTCTTCGCCCGACTGCTCAGGGAATGATACTGGGGAGATACCGCGAGGTTAATGAATTCACATTATTGTTACTACTAATCTGCTTGTAATTCTTTTCTGGCTTGTTTTCATACTCATTTGTACACCGTTCAGAATGATTCCTAATAGGCGGCATATCAAATCCTTAATAAATTTGAAACTTAAACTTTATGGTGCTTCGGATTTAGTGCACTATAGAGTGGCACTATACACCCACAGGGAACAATAAAACATGACAAGATCTGAAGTAAACTGTGCTGAAGTGCTGTTTTAATACACAGGAATATTGAGTTGGTACAGGAGAACAGAAAGAGCTATGTTAGCATTAACCAACTGACTTTGGAAATTAAAAGAGTGACGTTGTCTTCTCTTTTCTGAACATCAGAGAACCCCCTAAGCAAAATAAAACGTTTTCTCTTCTAGTGGCAATAAGTCACGACATGGCAAACGTTTTCTTCTAATCAGGTTTCATCGATCGTGCCAGATCACAATGGGTCTACATAACCATGTTCACACATTTATATAAAGACGTTAAGTATTATAATCACAGCTTACAAAGTCTTAGAGGTTATCAAGTTCTGAACAGCGACCATCTGCTAACCCTGGTAAGAGAAGAAGTTTGTTGTCTTATTCTGCACAACAGCTGGTATTTCAGGCTCATGCAGAAACATAACTGTGCAGCTCTAAAAATCACTATTTTGTCAATCTTAAATGAAATAATTTTCTGGAAATGTACACAGAGTAGAAGTAAGACTACCTTGGTAGCACAGTACTGAATTGTGTCTTTTAGTAATATTGCTAAGACTTGGAGGGGAATAATCGAACGGCGCCGGCGAAATACATGACCAGCAATGTATTTTGGCGGCACCGCAAACAGCTCGCCAGACCCGTATTTTCAAAAAAGATGGCCGGCCATCTTTTGTTTTGATAATACGGTTCCGGCCAGCCAAATGCATTGGATTTGGCCGGGGTTTGAGATGACTGGCTTTGTTTTTTAGCGATAATGGAAAGTTATATCGGCCATCTCAAACCCCAGCCAAATTCAAGGCATTTGGCCGTGGGAGGAGCCAGCATTTTTCCTGCCAGGACACCAACCAGGCTCCCTAGGGGTCACTGCGATGGACTTCAGAAAAGCTCCCATGTGCATAGCTCTCTTACTTTGGGAGCTGATCCCCCCAACCCACCCCCCCAAAACCCACTACCCACAAATGTACTGCACTCACTAAAACTGCTCCAGGGACCGGCATACAGCCTCTAGGACTTATTGCTGCTGTATAATTTGGCACACCAGTTCACACCTGAAAACTAATCTCTCTGAAAAAGTCCTTCTTGAAATAAGCACGCTTATTCACAGTTCACTGCAGATCAGAGGTTGTGCCCCACTGGCAAAGAGTCCCCTGGTACTAAGATTAGCAGTAGGTCAGAGCTGGCACAATGGTGTACAATGCCCTCTTTCAGCACCATTCAAGGTAAGAACTACGTTCTCTGACGTGGGTAACACAGGAAAGGGATCTAAAACTGTCTTACAAAAATGGCCACTACCGCATGGACTACAACAGTAAGCAGGGGGAAAAGCAGAGCCTACCAACTACCAATACCTATACCCACCACAATGCTGATGTGACTCTGCAGTGCAAATAACTGAAAAGGTGCCACACTCACCCCAGAGCCACATCACAAGCAGGCAAAGGCTGTCGGAGGACAGAACACATTCTGCTGTCATGGAGGTGGGTACGGCATTCGAGGCTGGCAAAAAAGTATTTGTAACCTGTTTTTTATGCTGGGAGGGGGTTGGTGACCACTGGGGGAGTACCGGGAGGTCATCCCCGATTCCTTCCGGTGGTCATGTGGTCAGTTCGGCCACCTTTTTGAAGCTTGGACCTGAAAAAAAAGGACCAAGTAAAAGCGGCCAAATGCTCTTCAACGCTCGTTTTTTTTTCCATTACGGGCTAAAGCCGGCCATTTCGTAACCCTGCCTTCGCGTCGCTGCCAACACGCCCCCTTGAACTTTCGCCGGCTCTGTGACAGGAAAGCGGCGATGGTGTCAAAATAGCGGCTTTCGATTGTACCAATTTGGCCGCTTTTGCGAGATCGCCGGCCATCTCCCGATTTGTGTCGGAAGATGGCCGGCGATCACTTTCGAAAATGAGCTGGTTAGTTAGCTCTTACCTGAAAGTTCAGATTTTCTTTAAAATGTAAGAAGTCCAGTGACAACAAAAAATCTAAAACAAGACAATGCCCACTGGTAATCTGTCAAAGCACCGCATGGAGAAAAGCAAAACGTTACTTACCCCCCCTGTTTACTAAAGCTTAGCTCGAGTTATCTGCAGCAGGGCCCATTTTAATCCTATATGCCCTGCAGCTGATAACTCGAGCTAAGCATTAGTAAACAACCCCCTAAATACTTAAATCTGTCACCCCCCTCCCCCTGATATTCAGCCAGCGGCAGTGAGCGTTTTACTGTCCGCCACTGGCGTTGTTCCTGGATATTCTGGGCCCTGTCCAGGCTTCGACACAGAATATCCATTTTTTTGAACCAGCTAAGACATAGCCGGCTAAATCAATATTCAGCCTGTGATTGCATAAGCCAAACCACTTAAAGATAGGGCTGCTATTTATGTGACCTGATTTAAGTTTACTTATACAGTGAGGGACTGAATATCGGCACATATCCCAACTCCATCCCTGGAACACACGCAAGTTAGGCAGTTTTGAATTTGGTGCTAACTGGTCATTTTCAACGAAGATAACCAGTTAAGCACGACTGAAAATGACCAGATATCTACAAACAAGCGATTTAACCGGTCTGCAGTAATTTCCGGCCTATTAAATCATTTTGAATATTGCACAGTGTGTATTCATCCCCACCACTGAAAATTCTACCTACTATCCCCCTGTGTATGAAGAGTGTAAACAGGAGCATCCATTATGGAAGTTACTAGGCATGTAAACAATCAGATGTGTATGGCTTCACTTAATGGTCTGTTAGCTGCAAGCACTGTGGGACCCCCTACCACTGACCTCATTTACTTCTTTTCTCAAACCCCTCTCCCTCCTGGTACATTTTATTTGAAACAGTCACTACAATATTCAAAATGGTGGGGGCAACTATATCTATATCAGACTATCAGTCCAACGCCTCCAATATCAAAAACACTATTGAATGCCACATCCAAGTTAGACACTTAAGTCTTCAAGTTTAATTCTTCTTACAAAAGTTTTGTTGTCATAATTAAGAACCAGCTTGTATGGTTTCCACATGTTTCTAACTTATATAGGACCCATCATCAACATGGTCCATGTTTCTGAAACCTGCGTCAGGGCATAGGTCCAAAAATATCACAATATAAATAATTAGAACATTTCAAATGTTACAACCTGCAAGTTGTTTGGTATCCAATGAGAAACTCCATCGTTGTTCCTTTAAATAATTTATCCAAAACCCCACCCTCCCATCCCAATTCAATTTTGTCTAAAATTCGCCATTTTATTTCTGATAATGTATGATTCATAGAGCACCAGTGATCAACCAATACTGCATTCACAACTTAACAATTTAGATGTGATCAATGTTCATTTAAATGGAGTTTCACTGGTCTACTAGATCTACCTACATAGACCAAGTCACAAGGACAAACGATAGCATATATTACTCCACTTGAATCACATGAAGTATTGACATGAGATGTCACAACTTTATTACTATTCTTCAGTCTCCAAACAGAACCTTCTATAGTACTACTACACCACTGACAAATGACCACATTTTCTGTGTTTGGGTGCCTGATCCATTGACGCACAATCTAACGTTCTATAAGACAGAATTTCTCCTACCGATTTACCTCGTTGGTATGCTATAAGGCGGCGTTCTTTGGATCAGCCATGTAAAGATAAAAGCTCACAATATTTAAACAATAGCATAACCACCATATTCACATTCTGCATATATGGAAAATCTGCCACTATATTAGGGGTATTTGATGAATCTTTATATTCTAATAAAGCCTCCCTTTGTGCAAATTTGGCTCCAAGATAGGCTTTTTTTAATGACGGACCTTGGGTACCTTCGTTCACAAAATTTCAAAAACAAATCAGCTGCATGTATTTCAAATTCATTGTCAGTGGAGCAGATTCTGCGAGTACGCAGAAATTGACTAATAGGTAGATTTTGCCTGAGGCGATACGGATGAAAACTCTCAAAGTGTAAAAGAAAAGTGTTGTGTGCCACCTTTTTCCTATATAATGTTGTATCTATTTGGGAACCTGATCTATATAGAGAAACATCCACAAAATCTATCTTGTGTTTATCATAAGACAGAGAAAATTGGAGGTGAGATGTGAGACCATTCAGCCATGTTAAAAATTCCTTTAATTCCTGCTCTGATCCTATCCACAAAAAGAAGATACTATCCAAAAATCTCTTACAACATCTGATCTTCTGAAACCAGTAAGACTCATATATATTTCTCCTCAAAATCTGCCACGAATAAAGTGGCTATTGAGGGAGCTAAACATGTTCCCATGGCTACTCCTTGTTTTTGTTTAAAAAAAGTTACCTTGAAACCAAAAATAGTTCCTAATCTCTATATATAAAAGGCACCACCAATGTTCTAAATGAAGCCTCCAGCCGGAAGTGTGAAGGGGGAGAGATATCCGGTTTCCCCATGAGTGTCTGCCCCGCCCTCGCTCTCTCTGTAACACAAACAGTGAAGGAAAACACAGCAAAGCACGAAATCAAATCGCTCTCTCTGTAACAGTGAAGGACTCAGAAGGGGGGGGGGGGGGAGAGAGGGCAGAAGCTCTCACTATCTCTGTAACACAAACACAGCACAGCAGGAAACTTAACACTGAAGGACTCGACTCCGAGGGGGGAGGGGACAGAGAGGACAGACAGCACAGGGGAAGGGAGAGAGGGCAGAGGGCAGGGACACACACACTCCCACACGCACACAGAAGAAAACCTTGTTAGCCCCCGTTTCATTTGCATCAGAAATGGGGCTTTTTTACTAGTTTCATAAGAAATGCAGTGGAAATCTGTTGTTTACCCACCTGTTTTAAAGCAGTTTGAATTATAACCAAAGCCTGATCTTGAGGAATCTGGGTGTATAAGGACTTAACGTCCAAATGTTACAAAAAAAACATCTCAAATAATGTCACTGTACATATGAAACAACCTTCATTGCTACAATTTTTTTTTAATATCCAAACATTTACTCAATGGTTCTAACACAGTATTATTTAAAGATACAATAGGGCGTCAGTGGGGAGTGGGGGGAAGAGATTTTTATGGACTTTGGATACAAAATATATACAAAGTCATTTCCTTTCATGTTAATATATTTTGTAAAAACACCTGACCCATACATTCTTTAATCTCAGTTTGCAAAGATGTAACAGGATTCTCATCCAATTTATGGTATACTGACTCATTTTGTAATTGGGACAAGGCTTCTCCATGTGTACATATCAGCGTATTGAAGAGTAATAGCAACACCCTTATCTGCAGGTAGTATAGCCAAATTTCTATTATCACGTAATTGAAGCAAAGCTTGTCTTTGCCAAGCTGTCACATTTTGCCAACCATATCTCAATGGGAAGCCTTGATCCAAATATTCCAAATCTCTAAACACCAACTTCTGAAAGATAGATATCTCTGGGATTGGTGATTCAGGAGGCATCCAACTAGATCAAACCCTAATTAAGGATGCATCCTAAACACTCTGAATACCTTCAAAATATTTACGCAGATGTAACTTTCTCATAAATTTATACAAAATAATATGCATCTTAAAGGGATCATAGAAAACAGTGGGTATAAATGATAAACCCAATTATAGAACCTTAAAGGAATCCTCATTTGTGAACTGAAGTTGACCAATAACAATCACTGATGATCTTGACCTCCTCCTGTTACGAACATTGGGGGCCTATTTGTTGATCCTGAAATCCTACTTGTCTGACTCCACATCTCCAATATGAAGGCCTGTGCTTGGTTAAAAAACACCAATAGCCCCCCCCCCCCTTTTTTCTTTTCATATTGAGGTCTAAGGAAGCCATGTTATAAGAAGAGAACATTTTCTTGATTTCCTGATTTGTAAAAATGTATTACTTAATGGCTGTATTATACTTTGCAGTATTATAATATCTGTATAAGTATTAAAATCTAATAAAAATTATATATAATAAAAAATACCAATAGCATGAATGTCCCCTGCAGCCATAAGGCTTACTCTAGTGATGTACAGTTGAGTATAGTAGGTTTTTGAAGGAGTTTGGAGGGCACAACATACAACATAAGGGGGTAACAGTGATATATGTACCTGGAACCTTTTATATGAAGTCTACTGCAGTGTCCTTTAGGTTGCCCCACTGCTCTGATGGGATGTCTGTGTGGCCAGTCTACTAAGAATGCTGGCTCTTCCTACATCCCAATGGCTTGATTTTGTGCATTTTTCACTTGGACGGGTTTTTTTCCCCCAAAATGGTCCAAAAAGATATACGCACTGAGTACAGCAACGTAAAGCAAATGGACATTTTCTAAACAGAAAGATAAACATTTTGCTGTTTTGAAAATCACTATATTCACCACTTGAATTTTGAACGTTTTTGAGGAAAATGTCTAAAGTCAGATTTAAACATCATGTCGAAAATGCTCCTCCATGTAACTTTGTAAGTAGTAACATAAATATACACAGTTAAACGGTATAGTACTACTACTACTACTACTACTACTACTTATCATTTCTACAGCGCTACAAGGCATACGCAGCGCTGTAAATCACATAATAAACATATGATAAATTACAGCAGAACATAATAATAATAATATGAACGTGCATGTAATATAGATATGTTACGATCTTAGCACAATATAACCTTAACAGACACACAATCGAATATTCAAATAATGTACAGTAGATTTGATAGATATGATGTCTGCCCATTACAAAATGACATATTAGAACAATCAAATTATATATATATATATATACAGTGGGGGAAATAAGTATTTGATCCCTTGCTGATTTTGTAAGTTTGCCCACTGACAAAGACATGAGCAGCCCATAATTGAAGGGTAGGTTATTGGTAACAGTGAGAGATAGCACATCACAAATTAAATCCGGAAAATCACATTGTGGAAAGTATATGAATTTATTTGCATTCTGCAGAGGGAAATAAGTATTTAATCCCTCTGGCAAACAAGACCTAATACTTGGTGGCAAAACCCTTGTTGGCAAGCACAGCGGTCAGACGTCTTCTGTAGTTGATGATGAGGTTTGCACACATGTCAGGAGGAATTTTGGTCCACTCCTCTTTGCAGATCATCTCTAAATCATTAAGAGTTCTGGGCTGTCGCTTGGCAACTCGCAGCTTCAGCTCCCTCCATAAGTTTTCAATGGGATTAAGGTCTGGTGACTGGCTAGGCCACTCCATGACCCTAATGTGCTTCTTCCTGAGCCACTCCTTTGTTGCCTTGGCTGTATGTTTTGGGTCATTGTCGTGCTGGAAGACCCAGCCACGACCCATTTTTAAGTCCCTGGCGGAGGGAAGGAGGTTGTCACTCAGAATTGTACGGTACATGGCCCCATCCATTCTCCCATTGATGCGGTGAAGTAGTCCTGTGCCCTTAGCAGAGAAACACCCCCAAAACATAACATTTCCACCTCCATGCTTGACAGTGGGGACGGTGTTCTTTGGGTCAGTTGTCTCCTTCTCGCCCAGCGTCTTACTGATGGTTTTGTAGCCCATTCCAGCCTTGTGCAGGTGTATGATCTTGTCCCTGACATCCTTAGACAGCTCCTTGCTCTTGGCCATTTTGTAGAGGTTAGAGTCTGACTGATTCACTGAGTCTGTGGACAGGTGTCTTTCATACAGGTGACCATTGCCGACAGCTGTCTGTCATGCAGGTAACGAGTTGATTTGGAGCATCTACCTGGTCTGTAGGGGCCAGATCTCTTACTGGTTGGTGGGGGATCAAATACTTATTTCCCTCTGCAGAATGCAAATAAATTCATATACTTTCCACAATGTGATTTTCCGGATTTAATTTGTGATGTGCTATCTCTCACTGTTACCAATAACCTACCCTTCAATTATGGGCTGCTCATGTCTTTGTCAGTGGGCAAACTTACAAAATCAGCAAGGGATCAAATACTTATTTCCCCCACTGTATATATATATATATATCCTGGTAGTCTATATATTGCACCTTAATTTCTGTGAGGAAATCAAAGCGTATTCTATAACAGTGTGCATGATTTAATTGGTTAAATAGCTAATCAGCGATGTCAACTGGATGTTAACAAGCAACCATCAGCACTAATTGGCATTAAGATTTATGCGCACAACTCGCTAAGTGTATTCTGTAATGTGGCGTGCTTAAATTCTAAATTGCATAGTTGAAAAGGGGGCGTGGCCATGGGTGGGGTGTGGCCATTTCTAATTTAGGTGTTGGAATTTATGCCAAGTAAAACATGGCATAAATGGCCAGCAACTAAATTCAGTCACGTGGAGAAGTGCTTGGTGTATTCTCCATTCCGCGTGGAAATTTAAGCCTATTCTATAAAATTATAGGCATGCTTTAGAGAATTCGCCTAGGCGTATTTTTTTCCCACACAGAATTTTCAGGCGCCATATACAGAATCTAGGCCATAATGATGACTGTACGATACAGTGAAATATCTTAATAGGCAAACAAGGGGGAAGTGCAGCTGAGACGTGTAAGAAAATCTATGTAAGACAAAGTCATTGGGATAAATAGATGGGTGGCTAAATTGAAAGCAAATTTGAAGAGTAGAATAAGATATGAGGAACTGGTCTTAGCTACAGGGTGTGCAGCAAGCTATCTCCTCTCCTCCTCATCAGATCTATTTGCTAAATCATAGAGAATGCATCACAATTTAGATCCAGATGTTGCATTCGGCCATTTTAACAAATCTAATAGTCATGGCTGAAGCCCATATATAAAAAAAAAATCAAGCTTTCGCCAATGCAAGGAACTAAACTACAAGAAACATCATTAGCCTAGAAAAAGGCAAGGGAAATTCAAGAACTTGGCAAGTCATACTACAACATTCTTATCTGAATGGTTCAGTTACATGTGATTTAGGAAAATATGTAATAACATACTAGTTTACATCATGGCACTAGGGTTATATTTTTTTTTCACTTTTCACACAATAGGAAGTGTCAGATTGATGTAAGAGACAGACATACAGGCATGTCTATTCATTAACTACCTTGTTGTTTCCAGCGAAAGGTGGTAAAGCAAATATAGTAATGGAATTACTAATGATTGGCCGCAACAGGTTTCTTGTAATTAAAATAAATTGATGAACGAGCTAGCACCTGAGTCTCCAAATAACTTTGGATACCTTTCAATTGTCTGTATGTAGGCGCAGTTCATTCCCCTTGGATCTATACAAGCAAACGTTAATGTGATCCTTAAATTTTTGATGCCTGGATATTTTTTCCATAGCACACTGTGCTAATGTTTTTTGGCAGAACACAGAGGTTTCCTGGTTGCTGGCACAAAATGTTACAGGTCTGTGCCTCACAGCTAAAGTGGCATAAGAGCCGCTCGAGGGCAACAGTTATTCCTTGGTGTTCTGCATTTTCCAAAATTTCCTTTTCACTCCCCTTTAGCAAAGCATAACTTTTACTCTTCTGTTCTGCATATACCGAGAACTGGCTCAACGCGAATCACAGTTACAAGAATTGCCAGGCATAGCCAGCAAAGTTGCAGCAAATAATAGCATAACCTAATAATCTCTCGAATCGCAGCAAACATCATCACAATCATTATCAGTGATACATTTCTGAAACAACAGTCTTTAAAAACTTTCTAAAAATTGTATAATCTGTAATGGGCTTTAAGGGCTCTGTTTAGTAAGGTGCGCTACCGTTTCTAGCGTTCGATAAAAATTAGTGTGTGCTAACTGTGAAGATGCCCATAGGAATATTATGATATGCAAAGGCACCAATTATTTTTACAATTGAATGGAGCTCACAGTCAATTAAAATACGCTCTTCTTCATCATATTAACCAAAAACATTCAAAAGGTCAGTTTATTTTATATTTATACCCTGTGCTTTCCCACTCATGGCAGGCTCAAATGGGGCAATGGAGGGTTAA
The DNA here is from genome assembly GCF_901765095.1 of Microcaecilia unicolor. Classification (NCBI taxonomy): domain Eukaryota; kingdom Metazoa; phylum Chordata; class Amphibia; order Gymnophiona; family Siphonopidae; genus Microcaecilia; species Microcaecilia unicolor. The sequence continues at coordinate 34,586,546 of NC_044036.1, forward strand.
GTGACTTGCCCAGAGTCACAAGGAGCTGCCTGTGCCTGAAGTGGGAATCAAACTCAGTTCCTCAGGACCAAAGTCCACCACCCTAACCACTAGGCCACTCCAAGGAATCATAGTAGGAGCTATCAGATCAGCGTACATACCCTTATTTTGGCTAAAATGAGCCAAGCATATTTCTTTCAAGGGTAGTATCGCAATCCTCATCAATCCTGAGATGTAACTCTTTATACTTATAATGTTCTAGTACTCTCTAGCATTTTCAGCATTTTACTTTCAATTTTTCAATTTTTGTATACATATATACTATATCCACATAATGGTTTCACAGTGAAACACTCTTGGAGACTACCTTGAAACAGCGTTGAAACGCGAAACATGGATCTATGTCGGTGACATCTTGTCTCCAATATTGAGAACTTAGTAAAAGCAAAGTATCACTGTGAAACCGTTATGGGCATACAGAGACAGTCTTCTTTTGTTCGATATTGGAACTACAATATAAATTTGCACTGAGGCTTTACATCTCACCAGTTAGAGCGTATCGAGTATCATTTGGCACGACCGGGAACTACCCAAAGTGTAATCAGAACACTGCAAATTTAAGTCATATGTTTTGGACATGTTCATTTGTCAACAAATTTTGGTCACGGATTTTGCAGAGCATATATGGACCGTGGAATCAACGAGTGACGCAGAGTCCGTTAATGTTGTTCAGTGTTTTTCAATATCAGAACACCTGCCCTGGTAGGATTAAAACACTTCTTGCATTGCGCAATTTTGTTTGGCCAGAAAGTTATTTTACTTTGCTGGAGACAACCTAGTGGCCCCACTTATGCAATGTGGCGCACACACATGATTGACCTACTTAAAACTGGAACGCTTTGATATCAAGGACATTGCTTCCAGAGATGGAGAAGCCTTCAAACACATCTGGGAGCGCTTCTGGGATACCCTGCACCCCAAGGCGAGAAGTCAACTGTTAAATCAGCCATAATAATTACAACTCTTTGAGACTGATATGCTTCTTGCAGTGATGTTTAATACTATGCACGATAGTCTAAGGGAGGGACGGAGGAGGAGTGGTTGGGTATGTGTAGGGAGGGGGAGGGCAGAAGGAAGGGGTTTATTTCAAAGAATGTTTACCTGTTTTGGATGTTAAGATCTTGTTGTACTCGCAAAAGTCATGCTTGTACATGTTGGCACTAGTTTAATAAAGATGAGTTAAACATAACAGGGGCCCTTAGTGATTGATTTTGGCCACCAATAGGATCTCAGGGATGTTACTCAGATCCACATTCAGGAGTATATCATTCTCTCCTCAGAAGCAAAAGGTGGAAACGAAACCTGGAAGGTGGGTAATGAAACTTAGAAGACTGGCAGTTAGAGAGAGACAGGGCCGGTCTCAGGGCGAGGCGACCGAGGCAACCGCATAGGGCCTCGCGCTCAAGGGGGCCCTGCGCGGTGTGCCTGAAGTCACCCCACCCCGACCGCCCAAACCCCAGTCCCCTCTCCCTCTGAATTTTAAAAGTTACCTCGACATCGGGTTAAAGCGGCCGGCAGGTAGCAGCAGCAGTGAAAAGCGTGCAAGCTGCTCGGCGGCGCTTCGAAAGCCTTCCTTTCCCTCGTTCAGCTCTGGTCCCGCCCTCATGGGGGCAGGACCAGAGCTGAACGAGGGAAAGGAAGACTCCCGAAGGAAGCGCTGCCGAGCAGCTCGCACGCTTTTCACTGCTGTTGCTACCTGCTGGCCGCTTTAACCCGACGTCGAGGTAACTTTTTTTCATTTGCCGCTGTAGCGATACTGAACTTGAGAGTGAGTAGCCACTGAGAGACTTTAACACAGTAAGTTTTATTTTACAGTCTGCTTTTATTTTGTAATCTGTTTTTTTTTCTAGCTTTCTTTGAGCAGCGTTCTGTTGTACTGTCTTTGCGATGTACTGTATAAAATGTATGGTTTTTGAGCATTCTTTCCCTTGGAGCTGGGTGGGAGGGAGGGAGGGAGGGGGGCCTTGGAGCTGGGTGGGAGCTGGGTGGGAGGCCTTGGAGCTGGGTGGGTGGGTGGGAGAGAGACTGGCCTTGGAGCTGGGTGGGAGGCCTTGGAGCTGGGTGGGAGGGGGGCCTTGGAGCTGGGTGGGAGCTGGGAGGGAGGGAGGCCTTGGAGCTGGGTGGGAGGCCTTGGAGCTGGTGGGTGGGTGGGTGGGATAGAGAGAGAGACCGGCCTTGGAGCTGGGTGGGAGGCCGGGAGGCCTTGGAGCTGGGAGGGAGGGGGCCTTGGAGCTGGGAGGGAGGGAGCTGGGGAGCCCTGGGGATGGCCCGGGAGCTCGGAAGGAGGGGTGGCCGCCCTGGAGCTCAGAGGGAGGGGTGGCCGGCCCTGCAGCTAGGGTGGGGGTGGGGGTGGGGCTAGGATAGGGCCCCATCAAATTAGTCTGCATAGGGCCCTGCACTTGCTAAGACCGGCCCTGGAGAGAGACATATAGACAGATCTATATGCCTCTTTTAAACCTTTCTGATAAAAAGTACCTGGAGAAGTCGGGAGTCATCAGGTTAATAAGGGAGCGAGGAATGGTCAAAATGAGGATTTGGGGGGCTGATGATTATAAAGAGCAATTTGATATTGCTTGGTCACCTTCTTACATTTTGCCATTTTCTTCCTTTAAATGATACATTTTTCTGATGCTTGTGTTTTTTGTTTTTATCTAATTTATTTTCTTTAGAAGCAGTCTGTGCTCCAATTCTGCTTTCTGTCTCTATCAGGCTTTCATCAGGAAGATGAGACAGGGAGAGCTGCACAGTATGAGGGAGCTAGTTGGCTGAAGTCCAGGAAAAAATAAAATTACCTGTTTAATATTCAGAAGGAAAAAAAGGGGAAAGAAAATTCTAGAGTCCAAGGAGGACACACTAAAATTGAGGTGAATGGTTTAAGGGGGGGGGGGGGGGGGTTCAAAATGCTTGTAGATGATTAGAATACTAGCATACACACCTGTACGTGTGCAGATATGTGACTATCTGTGGAAAAAGCTGACTAGTCTCAGATCCAAAATGTTGAGAATGACTGATTTTCATGTCATGGGTCCATAAGCAGTTTTGAAAAAAGTAACTGTTTGAACTTCTGAAACATTTTTATGATTTTTTCACATAAAATGATGAGGTCTGGATTGTTGCATTACATATTGTTTGCTCAAACAAAATTCAATAAAACCTTATTTTTTCTTGCAGGTAACTTTAGTTACCTTTTCCCAGAGATGGTCACATACGTGTTAACATGCCCGCATGGGTGCTAGGAGGGCACCTAAGTAAAATTCTGCAAATACCCACTTAACTTGGGGGTCCTTTTACTAAGCCGCGTAAGCGTCTACGCGTACCCAACGCACGCCAAAATGGAGTTACTGCCTGACTACCGTGTGGCTCTTGTGGTAATGCCATGTTTTGGCGCAAGTCCAATACACGCGTCTGGAAAATATTTTTTCTTTTTGGGCACGAGTAACGGACGCGCACCAAGTGGCATTTGGCATGCATAGGTCATTATCGCCCGGTTACCGCTTGAGTCTTTATCACTAGGTCAATCGCTGGCGATAAGGTCTCAGACCCAAAATGGACAGGTGGCAATTTTGATTTTGACGCACATCCATTTTCGGCAAAAAAAAGGCCTTTTTACAGGCGCGCTGAAAAATGGATTGGCGCACATCCAAAACCCACGTCTACACTACCGCAAGCCATTTTTCAGCGCACCTTAGTAAAAGGATCCCTTACATAGCCCATGTTTATAAAGGGGTGTACACATGGGTAGAGAATAAGCAGGACATAGAAATCAGGGGAATATTCACACATTGGTTTGGGAGGACCTGGGCACATCCACTTTCGCAGCAGCAGCAGCAGTGCACCATCCCCAAAAGTCCACAAATGGTGCTTAAAACGGCATGCATCCAATTTGCGCAATTTAATTGATTAATGAGTCAATTAGCACCGATAATTGGGTGCTAATAATCAATTACACTAATTGGCCTTAATTGACATTTGTGCATGCATTTTTAGTTGTGTGGATCTGTGCGTAAATTTTATGCATGATTCTGAAAAGGGGCACGGCCGGGTCATGGGCAGATCAGGGGTGTTCTGAGAATTTATGCGCACTGTTATAGAGTAAGGGGGATCTGCGCCTAAATTAGGTATGAGAATTAACACCAGGGTTAGGTGCTAACTCTGGGATTCTATACATTGTGCCTTAATTTCTGCGCAGAAATTGAAGTGTATTCTATAACAATGTGCATAACTTAATTGGCTAACTAGCTAGAAACATAGAAACATGACGGCAGATAACGGCCATATGACCCATCCAGTCTGCCCATCCTCTGTACCCCCAAATTCTACCTGTTCCTAAGCAATCCCACATGCTTATCCCATGCCTTTTAAAATTCTGGAACAGTCCTCGACTCCACCACCTCCACCGTGAGGCCATTCCACGCCTCCATCACCCTTTCTGTGAAATAATACTTCCTTAGGTTACTCCTAAACCTATTCGCTCTCAACTTTGTCGTATGTCCCCTCATTCCAGAGCTCTAATTAATTTGAAAAAGGCTCTCTTCCTGTACATAAATGCCCTTGAAATATTTAAACGTTTCTATCATTTCTCCTCTCTCCCTCCTCCCTTCCAGCATAAACATGTTGAGGTTCATAAGCCTGTCCCCATAATTTTTGCATTCAAGACCACTTACTAATTTCGTAGCCGCCCTCTGGACCGACTCCATCCTGTTTATATCTTTCCGTAGGTGCGGTCTCCAGAACTGCACGCAGTACTCCAAATGGGGCCTCATCAGAGACTTATACAACGACACTATCACCTCCTTTTTCCTGCTGGTCATGCCTCTCTTTATGCACCCAAGCATCCTTCTGGCTTTGGCTGTTGCTTTTTCTACCCGTTTGAAAACTTTAAGGTCATCAGATACAATCACCCCCAAGTCCTGCTCTTCCTTCGCACACTGAAGCACTTCACCCCCTATACTGTACCGTTCCCTTGGATTTTTGCGACCCAAGTGCATGACCCTGCATTTTTTGGGATTAAACTTTAGTTGCCAAATATCGGTCCATTCCTCTAGCTTCACTAGGTCCTTCCTCATGTCATTCACAGCCTCCAGGGTGTCCATCCTGTTGCAGAGTTTAGTATCATCTGCAAAGAGGCAAACCTTAACAGACAGCCCTTCCACAATATCGCTCACAAAGACGTTAAAAAGAGCCTGCCCCCACTCCGAAGGGACACCACCTTGTAGTGGTGGAGGCGCTTCTGTGTTTCAATGACTCAGAGGGCTATGCTGAAGGGTTACCCATATCAGACAGGCCTCTGAGGAGAAACCAGACAAAGAGTGTCCCAAACTGGGAGAGTGGTAAGATGGTGACCTGAAGTTCGTATGCCCAGCAGCCCAGCTGCACTCTGAAGTTTTATCTTCTTTATGTAAATTCCTTCTCTGCAATTGCACTTTCCTTAACTGAGAGGAAGGGGACAACTGGCGGTCAGCCACTGATGGCTAGCGTTTTGTCCCCTGAGCAGCAAGTGCGGGACTGCTGCGCGTCGAACTGCCCACAGATGAAAGGGTTGGCAAGTCCTTTGATTAATGCCGGCGAAGGAGTGTCGACGTTCTTGGACCTGAAAAAACAACTCCATCGCTCCCGAATTATTCAACCACCATGTCCAAAGCAGTGGAGGAGTGAGTTAGAGGCATATGCTGAAACGGAGGGCGTTTACAGCAGAACCCGAGTCGGCGAAACCACTCCTAAACACCTCAAGAGAAATCACCTTGGAGTTTTTGGCTTCTGTGGAGGTTACATTGAATGCCATCTGGAAGGCGCTTCGGGACCTGATGGCGGTAGTAAATAACTTTGTTTCAGATATAATCTTATTGGAGAGTTACTGGGATAATTTGATTGAACCCTTTGAGAGTGAAAAATTGATATAGTAAATGAAGTTCTACACAAGCTAGAGGTGGTTATGATCCTGAAAATGATAATGGACCAGAAACTTTGAATGATAAGGTGGATGTTATTGTGGATGATTAATGTTGAGATTGTTTTTCCCAGAGTTCCAGGTATGACTCAAAGTTTTCCTTAGAAATATTTCCTTAATTATGTATTAAATATGTATTATTAAATAATTTCTGGTTTTTAAAAGAGAGAGAATGTAATCAGCTGTATTGTTTCTAACTGAAATCTGGACAATAAGTATGTTCTAAATGAAATGAATTGACTATACACCGTATTTGGTCTTGAACAAGCCAACTAGATGATCAATTTGGAATAATGAATTAGATGAGTAATATCTGGGGATAATCAGGTTAATACCATGTTTTCTGTTTACTGTTTAATTGATCTCCTTGTCTTATCTCACTCTCCCTATTTTTCTTCACTTTGTGGTCTAAGAAAGAGAAAGATTGTATATAATCCATATATCTAGTTGGGATTGTTTTCCTCTTATCTTGTATTAACGTGCAGTCATCTCTGTATTACTGTTTGCAAGTGGCCCTTGTAAAATGAAAAATTATAAATAAATGATTAAAAAAATAAAATAAAATAAAGAGCCGGCCCTAGGACCGATCCCTGCGGTACTCCACTGACGACATCCTTTTCTTCAGAGCAAGCTCCGTTTACCACTAACCTCCACCTCCTACCATTCAACCAATTTTTAACCCAGTTACTCTAGGTCCCATATCGAGGGCACACAATTTATTTATCAGTCGCCTGTGCAGAACCGTGTCAAAGGCTTTGCTGAAATCCAAGTATACCACATCAAGCGCCCCTCCCACATCCAACTGTTTGGTCACCCAGTCGAAGAACACAGTCAGATTCGTCTAATCAGCAATGTCAATTGGTTGTTAACAAGCAATTATCAGCACTAATTGGTATTAAGATTTACGTGCACAACTCACTAAGGGGTACTTCTACTAAGGCGTGTAAGTGCCTATGCATGTCCAATGCATGACAAATTGGCACTACCACCCAGCTAGACTGTGTACCGGGTGGTATCTATTGGCCCTGTTTACTAAGCCATGCTGTAAGCGCGCTAACTTTTTAGCATGCGCTAACAATAGAGACACCCAACACGCCTACAGCGTGGCTTAGTAAACAGGGCCCTATGTGTTGGCTTTACCTTTTTAATTGTAAAAGGTTGTTATGTTGTGCTGTACTTTTCTCTCTCCTCATGGTTACTTTTTCTTGATTTGTGCTTTGTTTGTATTTTAATTTTTATTTAGTTTTGTAAACCACCTTGATATCCTTGGATCATTGGGGGGGGTATAATAAATGTTCAAATAAATAAAAGAAATAGCCAGAACAACCAACTTCAAGTTCCGCTTCTGCCGTAGTCCGACCTTAGGTATGTGATAACATCTCACACCATCTCAAGTGCTCATTTATGGCCCTTTCACTGAGATGCGGTAAAAAATGGCCTTGGTGCGCCCTTACGCGGGTCTTTCCCGCGGTGCTAAGGCTATTTTTACCGCAACCAGAAAAGAGACGAATTTCTGGTTTTTGAATTAACGGCCATGCACCAATTTTGGCATTACGCACGGCCATTAAAAATATTAACATGTGAGCGCTTACAGTCACTTATTTTACGAGCGGTAAAGGCTTATGTACTAACCCTGCAGTAATCAGTTATCTAGTCAAACTGATTAGCACAGAAATGCACACTCTCTGCCCCAGACACCCCCCCCCCCCTCCCCGTGCTAAAAAATAAACCCCTGTGTTTACAGTGAATGGACTGTGTCAACATTAGCACACGGCAGACACTAGCGCGGCTTAGTAAACGGGGGGGGGGGGGGATTTTAGCTTTAGTGCGCGGTTTGTGCACGTAGATCCAAACATTACTGCAGTATGCCACAGTGAGTCCCACTTTAAGCCGTTTTAACCTGCAGTAAGAGCGTGCTAGCGTTTACTGCAACTTAGCATACACACCTGTGTACTAGCATACACACCTGTACGTGTGCAGATATGTGACTATCTGTGGGAAAAGCTGACTAAAGTCTCAGATCCAAAATGTTGAGAATGGCTGATTTTCATGTCATGGGTCCATAAGCAGTCTTTAAAAAAGTAACTGTTTGAACGTCTGAAACATTATGACTTTTTCACATAAAATGATGAGGTCTGGATTGTTGCATTACATATTGTTTGCTCAAACAAAATTCAATAAAACCTTATTTTTTCTTGCAGGTGACTTTAGTTACCTTTTCCCAGAGATGGTCACATATGTGTTAACATGCCCGCATGGGTGCTAGGAGGGCACCTAAGTAAAATTCTGCAAATACCCACTTAACTTAGGGGTCCTTTTACTAAGCCGCGTAAGCGTCTACGCGTACCCAATGCACGCCAAAATGGAGTTACTGCCTGACTACCGTGTGGCTCTTGTGGTAACGCCATGTTTTGGCGCAAGTCCAATACACGCGTCTGGAAAATATTTTTTCTTTTTGGGCACGAGTAACGGACGCGCGCCAAGTGGCATTTGGCACGCATAGGTCATTATCGCCCGGTTACCGCTTGAGTCTTTATCACTAGGTCAATCGCTGGCGATAAGGTCTCAGACCCAAAATGGACAGGCGGCAATTTTGATTTTGACGCGCATCCATTTTCGGCAAAAAAAAAAGGCCTTTTTACAGGCACGCTAGCGTTTACTGCAAGACCCCTGAGATTCCAACCTCTTCAGATAGGGGTTTATTGTACCCATGTGGTTTTTTTTTGTAAGGAGTTATATAAATGATAAAATTACTGAAAAAAAAATCATTAAGAACATCTCTGGTAGTCTCCTTCCCCCTCTAGGAGTACCACTTTAATGACACAGTAATCCAGTTTATATAAAAACACTGGTGGCTGAAAATTAAAACAATTCCAGTAAATGAAGAAACCTACACTTCAAATTAGATTTAAATTATGACTTATGTTCTAGAACAATTTTAATTTAAGAAAAAATTATTTCTAGTATAGCTTCTGCTTTGTGTCAGCTAATCCTGTGCAATATTGAAATCAGCATATCGTGCATGTCAGCAAAATAATGCTACAAGGACCATGATTGAAAATATACCATTCTGAATAATATGTCCTCGCTCTTGAAACAGGAATGGTAATAACTTTTCCCTTTTATACTCCTCATGTTAAAATAATGCCACTGTATTTTCATCATGCGTCAGCACTAATGCGGGTGGAACATGAAAGTAACCCTATACCCTTCCATATCCTGCACGTCTCTGGGCTCAGCCCATGATTAATTGATTCTTGTATTGAATTTTCTAGATCCAGACTGAAAAATTCATTCTAAAACTTCAACGCATTAATTTCTGTGATTTACTTATTTCTCCCACCTTGCTCATAGTTCAGCAGCAATCTTGATACGCCTTATAAATGGGAAGCGTTCCTCCTTTCTTGATAGAGACAAGAATTTGAAACTATAAACCTTCAATGAAATTTAAAAGCACCAGAAATAAAGAAAAATGAACTACTTTGCCATCCTTCAGGCTTTAGTCATATTTCATTCTTCAACTGCCTAAGGTATATCTCACTAGGGACACTATTTTCTAAACTGTGTTAAGATTTTATAGCTAATGCAGGTGAATAGCTAAAGTTAATCTATAGTAGCTGCCAAATCTCTGCAATTACAGTTGAGGGCCATTTCTAGAACTTTCTGGGGAAGGAAGCCATGTTACTAATACAGCCAATGGTTGCTCCTATGTGTTAATGACTTGATCCAGTGGTTCCCAAACCTAGTCCTGGAGGTACCCCAGCCAGTCAGGTTTTCAGGATATCCACAATGAATATTCATGAGAGAGATTTGCATACACTGCCTTCACTGCATGCAAATCTCTCTCATGAAAATTCGTTCTGGATATTCTGAAAACCTGACTGGCTGGGATGTTTCCAGGACCACGTTTGGGAACCACTGGCTTGGTCACTAATGTGGAATACTTGTGACTGCGTCTCTGAAGGATAACTGTTCCGTGTACTCTGCTGCGTTAGCAGTTAACATGTGGTAATGACGCCTGCGTTAAGTACAAGGCACAGTTACTGACCATTTCCTGTCCAGTTATCCCTGCTAATTGAAATTCCTGCATTAGTTGTTCAACATAGGGGGGGGGGGGGGGGAGTCCAAGAAAACAAAAGGGCAGACAATCTGCAAACTCCAAGGTGGAAAAATGACAAAGAAGATCGACAGTGGCATACCAAGGGGGGGGGCGGTCTGCCCCGGGTGCACGCCGCTGGGGGGTGCCGCGGTGCATGCCTGCTCCTCCAAGTTCACTAAACTTCGTTCGTTCGCTGCAGCTCCCTCTGCCCCGGAACAGGTTACTTCCTGTTCCGGGGCAGAGGGAGCTGCAGCAAACGAACAAAGTTTAGCGAACTCGGAGGAGCAGGCGCGCGCCGTGGCACCCCCCTCCCAGCGGTGTGCACCCGGGGGGGGTGTCATTTCGCCGGAGGAGGGAGGTGTCATCTAGCGGGGGGGGGGGCGCTGCATCTGGGGGGGGGGGCGCATCGGCGCTACGCCCCGGGTGCCATCCAGGCCAGGAATGCCACTGCAGATCGATATAAGACAAACAATAGTTTATTATTGTAAATCTAATGTACAGATCAGCCCAACACAAGCCGTGTTTCGCTCAACAGGGCTGCTTCAGGGGCTAAAAAACAAATAACATAACATTGAAATTCCTAATATAAAAATCTATATAAAACAATGTTTGGTCTATAGGTAAAAGCATGAATAAAAACATATATATTACAAAAATATCCCACAGAAGGAAAGAATATGAACAATTGAATATATAAAATAGAATAACATAATGCTGCTATATATATCAACTTAATGGCAATGTTTTGATATGCTGATAGATACATATATATAACAAAAATATCTCGCAATAAAGAAATTATTACAAAATATATCAAATATCAAATGCATCTACTGTATATATCACCTTAAAATGAAATATTTGGAATAAGATTGTACGTATAGACTTAATATGACGTGTATATCATATATAAAAACTATAATAAAAACAAATAATAAAAAATAATTAGAATATATCTACTGTATAGATCACCTTAAAATGAAATATTTGGAATAAGAATGTACACAGATTAGACATATAAACTTAATGTGACATATATATCATATATAAAAACTATGATTAAAAACAAATAATGAAAAACAAATAGGACACCTATCTACACAATGATTTTTTACTGCCAAAATATGGTGAATATGTATTGATGAAAACAACTGAAAAATAATAAAAATGATTGAAAATATGGATAAAAAATAATAATAAATAAGACAATATATGTAAATACTAGTAAAAAAAGGCCCGTTTCTGAGACCAATGAAACGGGCGCTAGCAAGGTTTTCAGCGGAGTGTGTATGTTTGAGAGTGTGTGTGTGAGAGAGTGACTGTGTGAGAGAGAGAGACGGAGTGAATGTGCAAGTGTGGGTGTGTGTGACATAGTTTGAGGCTGTCTGTGTGAGAGTGTGTGTGTGTGAGAAAGAATGAGAGTGTGCGGCAGGGGACCCCCCTCCGTCAAGGTGTTTTGGAAAAGAAGCAGGAGATTCCAAGGGGGTCACGTTTTGACGCGAGGGCGTGGCAGACACTCATGGTGAAAAAGCGATCTATACCATGACACATTTAGAATGTTGGGTAACTTGAGGCTTCATTAGAATGTTGGAGGTGCGTTTTATATAGAGAGATATATAAGTAGTATATGGAACGATTTAAGAAAAAATAAAAAATAAAAATATCGATCTGCTTTGTCATTTTTCCACCTTAGTTGTTCAACATGCCAGTTAATATGTGCTGTTAATATGGGATGTTGTGTGTTAACATCCCCCCCCCCCCCCCCCCGGCCACAACTAACTGTTAATGAACATTGAAATTCATGTTAAACACCTAATGGAATTTAGTACATAGGCCCCTGGCCTTGATGCTTTGTAACATTGTGTTCTCCTCAACAAACTATTCGGTGTTGGGACTTGACTTTTTTTTTAGCCTTCCCACAGATGAAGTGCCCCCTAGGATGCCCGGTTGGTGTCCTGGCATGTCAGGGGGACCAGTGCACTACAAATGCTGGCTCCTCCCATGACCAAATGCCTTGGATGTCGCTGGGTTGGAAAAACAAAACTGGCCATCTCAAACCCGGCGAACTCTGGCATTTGGCCGGGCTAAACCGTATTATCGGAAAAAAAAGATGGCCGATAATACGGTCCCGGCCAGCTGTAGCGCCACCGCCAAAATAGATCGCTGGCGACGGTCGATTATGCCCCTCATTGATACCTCTCCATGCCCAAGAGCTTATCGTGCTAGGAATGTCCGATGTTGACTGGTTCTATCCAGTTTTGCATGCATGTTATTTAGCGAGCAATGCACAAAGGAGTTGTGCATCCATCTTACCATCCAGATACCATTCTAGAATTAGTGCTCGGCATGCAGCATTTATAGGCACCTAAATTGTGACACCCAGTTATAGAAATTGTTCCTAATTCTACACTCTCATTATTTATATTGATAGTCAATCGCTGGGAACATTTTTTGTATGTGAAGGAGAAGAACGTGTTGAATGGCTATAAAAACATTGTGAAATCAATAGTTTATAAATCTCTGTTTATTTCTCTGTTTGTTACCCTCCTCTCACCTACCAACACCCATTCTGTTAGAATATCAATGAAATGCTTTGATGTCCCCATGCATACCCCCACCCTCCCACTCTGTCAGACTGTCAAAGTAATGCTTTGATGTTTCTCTTATATATACTATCTGCTACCACATTTGCTTATTACCGATCTGACGACGAAGGGCAACCTTCAATAGCTAATCAAGAAATGTATTAAGTTATATCCAATAAAAAAGGTATCATCTTATTTTCTTTTCCATGTTTTATTTTGTTTGATTTCTATTGATAACCTGAAATCAATAGCAAATCCACTCTATGTTGTAGTCCAGCATTGATCATGGGACTGAGCAGTGCTTGTGACAGAGGAAGCCAAGTCAACTGGGTTTTAATCCTGTGAAATGCACAAACCCCATGCTGCCCACTGAGCTGCCTTTTGTAAAATTATTTCTGTTTCTTTCAAAGGGGATTTATCAGAGCTGCAGATGCTCAACCTCTGTTCGCTTGATCCGCTCTAAGCAAGAGCTACATTTACAAAGAAAAAGACATGATTGAGCAGTGGCTAAAACTGTGTGTGTCACAAAACAATGCAAACAGAAGGATTTTTAATTTACTCCACAGAGGAGCTCCAGTAACACAGGAGCATAGGCTGAATGGATTGTAGAATGGCCCAGAAGTTCTGAGATGGACTCGAAGCTCTATAAGTAAGATGGCCATTTGGTTTCCATGTGCATGATAATGTGCTTAGGGCCCCTTTTACTAAGCTGCGTAAGCGTCTACACGCGCCCAACGCATGCAAAAATGGACTTACCGCCCGACTGCCACGTGGATCTTGCGGTAATTTCATTTTTGGTGCATGTCTGCTAAGTGCGTCTGAAAAATATATTTTTTCTGGCGCGTGTAACGGACGCGCGTCAAGTGGCATTTGATGCGCGTAGGTCATTAACGCACAAATTATTTACCGCTAGGTCTACGGCTGGTGGTAAGGTCTGAGAGCCAAAATGGATGCGCGGCAATTTTGATTTTGAATTAACTATTACTATAAATTCAGATCCAAGGACAATAATTATATGTCATTATCACTTGCCTTTTGATGTTTAATTGTTATTTTATATCTTATTCTCAATTTGTATAATTGTTTTTCTTGTACTGTAGATTGTGTAAGCCACTTTGAACCTGCGATCAGTGGGAAAATGTGAGATATAAATGTAATAATAAAATAAATAAATATTACTGGCCAATTAATGCATGTTAATTGGCAATAACATTTGTTATTTGCCAATAACGCTGTTTAACAAAAAAAGTTGTACCCCAATGTGTGTTAAATAATAAGGAGCTGTGAAGCATGCAATACAGCTCATTTGTAGTCAAAATGGATAAAGCAGCTTGTTTTATTTGCAAGCTGTGTTATTTATTGAACGTTCAAGGGGAAGTTTTTAAAGGGGCTGATGAATGGTGAAAAATAGCCTCTCTACCCGAATCCCATTTTAAAACGTTGTATGTCTCTCCACATTCCTATAACCAACTGCCCAAATCCCGCTCCCTTTAAAATAATTGTTGGACCTCGTCCCCTGATTCCACCAATCTCCACGTCCCCAGCATCCACCAAATATCCCTGGGGTATAATGGAGGGCAAAAGCAATCCATAGCCTTCCTTTTTCAAAATGGCAGCAGTTTTTCATACAGTGGTAAATTAGTGTATAGTGCAGCATTTTATGCCTAAGCTTGTGCCTGAGACAATGAAGGTTTGAGGGATCTAGGAGTATTCCCTGTATTTCACCTTTTACAGGCCTGAAGCCTAATAGTGTACAAAAAGTGGGAGTACGACCAAGGATACCAGAAACTGGAGGATGTTCCTAAATAAAAACTTTATTGAAGGTTTGAAGACTCGACACAAGAGACTGCTGTAAGATCTTCAGAGGATTTCCATCATCATTGCTCTGCAGCACTCTGCACAGCAGACTCCTGATGCAGGCCTGACGGCCGAAACACGACGTTGTGTCGAGTCTTCAAACCTTCAATAAAGTTTTTATTTAAGAACATCCTCCAGTTTCTGGTATCCTTGGTCGTACTCCCACTTTTTGTACATTATTGTTTTTACCGTGGGGCGTTTGAGTTCTCCGCTTGCTGGCGGATCTTCTCTCACTGAAGCCTAATAGGCCATGAGCCATCTTTTCTGAGTAATACTATCACAGATGCTACAAGTCTTCCAGCAGCACTGTTTCTGGCTGATATTATTCAAGGCATGAGGAACACCTGTGCTGGCTCTCCGATCCTCCCTGTGAGAAGTTTGGAGAAGTGAGACTCACACAGAAATGAAGTAATCCTCATTAACTACCTCAGCGAACCGTCTTGTACCAGCCCTGATAAGGAGTGCCATCAGGATGGCTCAGGGCCCCTCATTATTCAAGGTTTTATATCATCTCTGAGTCAGGTGTATATAATACCTGATTGGTCTAGAGAAGTCACCTGAGGACCACTGGGCTAAAGCTGAGACCGGGCTTTGCTGAGAGTTTTAGCCCTGAAAGTGAAAAGGGAAGAA
This sequence comes from Microcaecilia unicolor, assembly GCF_901765095.1. Taxonomy (NCBI): domain Eukaryota; kingdom Metazoa; phylum Chordata; class Amphibia; order Gymnophiona; family Siphonopidae; genus Microcaecilia; species Microcaecilia unicolor. Next base: position 34,601,703 of record NC_044036.1, read on the forward strand.
GAGCTGGTGGTGTGCATATCTCTCTGAGGAGAGGGACTGAATTGTTAGTAATGCCTATAAACTGTAGAATTTGCAGGACAGGGAAGACTTCCATAGCTTCAAGCAGGTCTGAAACACGACCTGAGCAGGGACAAACCAAACTATGAGCATTTTTACGCTATTTTAACGGTAATGGGTTTTACTATGTTGGCTCCACTTTTTTATGTATATTCTATATTTGATGAATATAATTTTTACATATGACAGTTTTTGATTTGTTTCATATAAATTTTTGTTAGACCCCTGATGCAGGCATCTCAAAACATGAACCATGTCGGGTCCTTCATGAATAAACATTCTCTGACGCTACCCAATTTAGAAAGTCCATTGTGCTTCTTGTACTTCTCTGACCAGGGGCAAAGCAGGACTGGAACCTAAGAATTGTCCTGCTTGTATTTTGTAATTTTATTTTTACTTTAATCACTATAATGTATTACTTTGGCAATACGTGTCATTTCATTTATGTAGATACGTTTACCTTATAAAGACACCCAAGACAGGATATATAAAAACATTCACAAAAACCCAATATACATTACTTATTAACAACAGTAGCATGCAACATCAATGACATCAACAGCAAAATAAAGATGCTCATCAAATAAAGCCCAATGAATAAAATATATCAGCAAAAGAGCCCACGCAAGGGAATAGCCAACCCCCTACAGTCCAGTCAAGGCAAAAATAAATGAGTCTTTAAGGTTCTTAATCCCCCCCTACCCCCCAGTAATCAATTAAACGTCAAGCAACTGGTCAATTATTACTCAAAGATAGAATGGCACAAAAACAAAGGCACAAGCCCGAGCCCTCAATCTTAACAGTCTGACTGCCAATAAAGTTATCGGAATCGGAATCTATAGAGAAAGAACTTCTATACTCCTTGTCAGTGCTTTCTCTGAACTCTTTGTTAAGCTGATCAGTCTCAGAATGATACATCATCAACACTGCAATCCATTAGCATTAACCTAGGGCTCAATGGAGACTAGGCTTGTGTTTTTTTCTGAATCTTGAGCTATTTATATGCAGTATCTGGGACAAAGGCTCTGCAGGATGAGTATTGGCACTGCTGGTCAAGCCTGTCTTCATAATAGTGAATTACAGCAGTGTCTATTGCACAGACTCACTTGAATCATTTCTCTTGGTCACAGTCAGTCGGGCACATCTACTGGCTGTTGCATTCTACATTAATAATATTTTATAACCATCTTCATCATCAGAATCGTATACAGTATTCTAAATGAGGTTTCACCAGAGCCTTATACAGAGGAGTTATCACTTTCTTCTTCCTGCTGGTCATTCCTCTCCCTAAGCACCCGAACATCCTTCTAGCTTTTACTGTTGCCTTTTCTATCTGTTTGGCCGCCTTAAGGTCATCACATACAATCACACCCAAGTCTCGCTCTTCTTTTGTGCAGAAAAGTTCTTTACTACTCCCTTTGGGTTTTTATAACCCAAATATATGATCCTGCATTTTGTTTTGCTTTTTTGTTTTTTTTGCATTAAAAGTTAGCTGCTAAATTCTGAACCATTCTTCATGCTTTGCTAGGCCTTTCCTCGTGTTATCCACACCATCAGGGGTGTCTACTCTACTGCAGATTTTGATATCATCCACAAAGAGGCAAACCTTACCAGACAACCCTACTACTACTATTTAGCATTTCTATAGCGCTACAAGTCGTACGCAGCGCTGCACAAACATAGAAGAAAGACAGTCCCTGCTCAAAGAGCTTACAATCTAATAGACAAAAAATAAAGTAAGCAAATCAAATCAATTAATGTGTACAGGAAGGAGGAGAGGAGGGTAGGTGGAGGCGAATGGTTACAAGTGGTTACGAGTCAAAAGCAATGTTAAAGAGGTGGGCTTTCAGTCTAGATTTAAAGGTGGCCAAGGATGGGGCAAGACATAGGGGCTCAGGAAGTTTATTCCAGGCGTAGGGTGCAGCGAGACAGAAGGCGCGAAGTCTGGAGTTGGCAGTAGTGGAGAAGGGAACAGATAAGAAGGATTTATCCATGGAGCGGAGTGCACGGGAAGGGGTATAGGGAAGGACGAGTGTGGAGAGATACTTACAAAAATGTTAAAAAGAACCGGCCCAAGAACCAAACCTTGCGGCACACCACTTGTAACATTCTTGCCCTCAGCGTGAGTTCCATTTACCACTACCCTTTGTTAACTTCCACTCAACCAGTTTCTAACCCTGCCAGTCACTTTAGGGCCCATACCAAAAGCACTTACTTTATTCATAAGTCATCTGTGCGGAATCATGTCAAAGGCTTTGCTAAAAACTCAATACACCACATCTAGCACACTCTCTCGATCCAACTCACTGGTCACCCAGTCAAAGAAATTAATCAGATTTGCCTGGCAAGACCTGCCTCTAGCAAAACCATGCTGCCTCGGTTCCTGCAAATCTCTCTGGAAACGTCTTAGAAGATACAGTAACTGGATGAGAATATGTGTTATAGAAATGTGTATCAGATGATACCTTTTCTAATGTGAGGTTTAAGGGATAATTAGGGTCAGTGTTAGGGGGCCCCAATGCCAGTCAGTGGGCTTAGCTTTTATAGATTTCAGCAAGCATGGGAAGTGCAGGGTAATTTTAGAATTGCACACAATATTTATTTATTATTACATTTGTACCCCGCACTTGCCCACTTAAAGTAGGTTCAATGCGGCTTACATAATAATATGGATTACAGAGTATTGATAGAGAAAATATAAGTTAATTATAGCAGAATAATAAAAGAGATAGGTAGGTAGAGAAGGGGAAGGGTGAAGGGAGTAGGAGAGGTATGAGCAAGGGGTAGATGAGCATTGGAGGAGGGGTAGAGGAGACGGGAGGCACACGGGGAAAACACAGGGAAATTTGATGGGAGATGTAGTCTCCATAGTTAAGTGTATATATATATATATATATATATATATATATATATACTAGTAAAAAAAAAGGGTATGATACATACCTGTAGCAGTTGTTCTCCGAGGACAGCAGGCTGATTGTTCTCACGACTGGGTTGACGTCCGCGGCAGCCCCCACCAACCGGAAGAAGCTTCGCGGGACGGTCGGCACGCAGGCCACGCCCACCGCGCATGCGCGGCCGCCTTCCCGCCCGTGCGCGACCGCTCCCGCCAGTTGAATGACAAGCAATAAAATATGAAACACACAACTCCAAAGGGGAGGAGGGAGGGTAGGTGAGAACAATCAGCCTGCTGTCCTCGGAGAACAACTGCTACAGGTATGTATCATACCCTTTCTCCGAGGACAAGCAGGCTGCTTGTTCTCACGACTGGGGTATCCCTAGCTCTCAGGCTCACTCAAAACAATAACCCAGGTCAATTGAACCTCGCAACGGCGAGGGTACAACAGAAATTGACCTACGAAGAACAACTAACTGAGAGTGCAGCCTGACCAGAATAAATTCGGGTCCTGGAGGGTGGAGTTGGATTTACACCCCAAACAGATTCTGCAACACCGACTGCCCGAACCGACTGTCGCGTCGGGTATCCTGCTGGAGGCAGTAATGTGATGTGAATGTGTGGACAGATGACCACGTCGCAGCCTTGCAAATCTCTTCAATAGTGGCTGACTTCAAGTGGGCCACCGACGCTGCCATGGCTCTGACACTATGAGCCGTGACATGACCCTCAAGAGCCAGCCCAGCCTGGGCGTAAGTGAAGGAAATGCAATCTGCTAGCCAATTGGAGATGGTGCGTTTCCCGACAGCGACCCCTAGCCTGTTAGGGTCGAAAGAAATAAACAATTGGGCGGACTGTCTGTTGGGCTGTGTCCGCTCCAAGTAGAAGGCCAATGCTCTCTTGCAGTCCAATGTGTGCAACTGACGTTCAGCAGGGCGGGTATGCGGCCTGGGGAAGAATGTTGGCAAGACAATTGACTGGTTAAGATGGAACTCCGACACCACCTTCGGCAGGAACTTTGGGTGAGTGCGGAGCACTACTCTGTTGTGATGAAATTTAGTATATGGAGCATGAGCTACTAGGGCTTGAAGCTCACTGACCCTACGAGCTGAAGTAACTGCCACCAAGAAAATGACCTTCCAGGTCAAGTACTTCAGATGGCAGGTATTCAGTGGCTCAAAAGGAGGTTTCATCAGCTGGGTGAGGACGACGTTGAGATCCCATGACACAGTAGGAGGCTTGATAGGGGGCTTTGACAAAAGCAAGCCTCTCATGAATCGAACGACTAAAGGCTCTCCAGAGATGGCTTTACCTTCCACACGATAATGGTAAGCACTAATCGCACTAAGGTGATTCCTTACTGAGTTGGTCTTGAGGCCAGACTCTGATAAGTGCAGAAGGTATTCAAGCAGGTTCTGTGCAGGGCAAGAACGAGGTTCTAGGGCCTTGCTCTCACACCAAACGACAAACCTCCTCCACTTGAAAAAGTAACTCTTTTTAGTGGAATCCTTCCTAGAGGCAAGCAAGACCCGGGAGACACCCTCAGACAGACCCAACGCAGCGAAGTCTACGCCCTCAACATCCAGGCCGTGAGAGCCAGGGATTGAAGGTTGGGGTGCAGCAACGCTCCGTCGTTCTGCGAAATGAGAGTCGGAAAGCACTCCAATCTCCACGGTTCTTCGGAGGACAACTCCAGAAGAAGAGGGAACCAGATCTGACGGGGCCAAAAGGGCGCTATCAGAATCATGGTGCCGCGGTCTTGCTTGAGCTTCAGTAAGGTCTTCCCCACCAAAGGTATGGGAGGATAAGCATACAGGAGGCCGGTCCCCCAATGAAGGAGAAAGGCATCTGACGCTAGCCTGCCGTGTGTCTGAAGTCTGGAACAGAACAGAGGCAGCTTGTGGTTGGTCTGAGAGGCGAAAAGATCCACCGAGGGGGTGTCCCACTCTCGGAAGATCTTGCATACCACTCTGGAATGGAGCGACCACTCGTGCGGTTGCATGACTCTGCTCAGTCTGTCGGCCAGACTGTTGTTTACGCCTGCCAGGTACGTGGCTTGGAGAAGCATGCCGAACCGACACGCCCAACGCCACATACCGACGGCTTCCTGACACAGGGGGCGAGATCCGGTGCCCCCCTGCTTGTTGACGTAATACATTGCAACCTGATTGTCTGTCCGAATTTGGATAATTTGGCAGGACAGCCGATCTCTGAAAGCCTTCAGTGCGTTCCAGATCGCTCGGAGCTCCAGGAGGTTGATCTGCAGATCCTTTTCCTGGAGGGACCACAGACCCTGAGTGTGGAGCCCATCGACATGGGCTCCCCACCCCAGGCGAGATGCATCCGTCGTCAGCACTTTCGTGGGCTGCGGAATTTGGAATGGACGTCCCAGGGTCAAATTGGTCCGGATGGTCCACCAGAGCAGTGAAGTGCGGCAACTGGTGGAGAGGCGGATGACATCTTCTAGATTCCCGGTGGCTTGAAACCACTGGGAAGCTAGGGTCCATTGAGCAGATCTCATGTGAAGACGAGCCATGGGAGTCACATGAACTGTGGAGGCCATATGACCCAGAAGTCTCAACATCTGCCGAGCTGTGACCTGCTGAGACGCTCTGGTCTGCGAAGCCAGGGCCAAGAGATTGGTAGCCCTCGCTTCGGGAAGGTAGGCCTGAGCCGTCTGGGTATTCAGCAGCGCTCCTATGAATTCCAGAGACTGAGTAGGCTGGAGATGGGACTTTGGGTAATTTATCACAAACCCCAGCAGCTCCAGAAGTTGAATAGTGCACTGCATGGACCGGAGGGCTCCTGCCTCCGAGGTGCTCTTGACCAGCCAATCGTCGAGATATGGGAACACGTGCACTCCCAGCTTGCGTAGATACGCCGCCACCACCACGAGGCACTTTGTAAACACTCGTGGGGCAGAGGCGAGCCCAAAGGGCAGCACACAATACTGAAAGTGCCGTGCGCCCAGGCGGAATCTGAGATACTGTCTGTGAGCTGGCAGTATCGGGATGTGAGTGTATGCGTCCTTTAAATCCAGGGAACATAGCCAATCGTTTTTCTGAATCATTGGCAGAAGGGTGCCCAAGGAAAGCATCCTGAACTTTTCTTTGACCAGGAATTTGTTCAGGCCTCTCAGGTCTAGGATGGGACGCATCCCCCCTGTTTTCTTTTCCACAAGGAAGTACCTGGAATAGAATCCCTGCCCTTCCTGCCCGGGTGGTACGGGCTCGACCGCATTGGCGCTGAGAAGGGCGGAGAGTTCCTCTGCAAGTACCTGCTTGTGAAGGGAGCTGAAAGACTGAGCTCCCGAAGGACAATTTGGAGGCAGGGAGGCCAAATTCAGGGCGTATCCGCACCGCACTATTTGGAGAACCCACTGGTCGGAGGTTATGAGAGGCCACCTTTGGTGAAAAAATTTTAACCTCCCTCCGACCGGCAGATCGTCCGGTACGGACACTTGTAGGGCGGCTATGTTCCCGTGGATCCAGTCAAAAGCCCGTCCCCGGCTTTTGCTGTGGAGGCGCAGGGGGCTGCTTAGGCGCACGCTGTTGACGAGAACGAGCGCGCTGGGGCTGTCCCTGTGCCTGGCGAGGCCTTCGGGCCGGCTGGTTGTACCTACGCTTTGCAAAAGAATAGGGTGCAGCCTGCCGTGCCCGGGAAAAACGCCCACCCGTGGGGGCGGGTGCTGAAGGCGCCCGGTGGGAGAGCTTGTCGAGAGCGGTTTCCCGCTGATGCAGTTGGTCCACCATCTGCTCGACCTTCTCACCGAAAATGTTATCCCCCCGGCAAGGGACGTCAGCCAGTCTCTGCTGGGTGCGATTGTCCAGGTCAGAGGCACGCAGCCATGAGAGCCTGCGCATCACTATACCTTGGGCCGCAGCACGAGATGCCACGTCACAGGTGTCAAAAATCCCCCTGGACAGGAACTTTCTGCACGCCTTCAGCTGCCTGACCACCTCCTGATAAGGCCTGGACTGCTCCGGCGGGAGCTTATCGACCAGGTCCGCCAGCTGTTGCACATTGGTCCGCATGTGGATGCTCATATAGAGCAGGTAAGATTGGATGCGGGTCACGAGCATGGAGGATTGGTAGGCCTTCCTCCCAAATGAGTCCAGAGTGCGAGACTCCCGCCCCGGGGGCGCCGAGGCGGTATCCCTCGAACTCCGTGCCCTCTTGAGAGCAGAATCCACGACCGCTGAGTCATGGGGCAACTGGGGCCGCATGAGCTCTGGGTCAGAGTGGATCCTGTACTGGGACTCTGCTTTCTTGGGAATGGTGGGATTAGTTAGTGGTCGCACCCAGTTCCGGAGCAGCGTCTCCTTCAGGACATTGTGCAGCGGTACCGTGGAGGACTCTCTAGGTGGTGATGGATAGTCGAGGACCTCGAGCATCTCGGCCCTCGGCTCTTCCACAGAGACCACGGGAAAGGGAATGCTTATAGACATATCCCGCACAAAGGAGGCAAAGGAGAGACTCTCAGGAGGTGAGAGCTTCCTCTCCGGTGACGGCGTGGGGTCCGAGGGAAGGCCCGTAGACTCCTCTGAGGAGAAATATCTCGGGTCCTCCTCTTCCCCCCACGAGTCCTCATCCTCGGTATCGGACATTAGCTCATGTAGCTGCGTCCGGTACCGGGCCCGGCTCGACGTCGAGGCACCGAGGTCTCGGTGTCGTCGAGCGGTGGACTCCCGCGCCGGCGGGGACGGAGCTCCCTCCATCGACGTCGACGGGGACTCCACCTGCGTGGCTGTCGAGACCGGCACCGCAAGCGGCGGCGGTGTCGACTGCCCCGGCGCCGGGCTAGAGCTCGCCGGCGCCACAGTCATCGGCGCCGAGGGCGCAAGCACCCCCGGCGCCGGCACAGCCTGGCGCATCAGCCCTTCCAGGATCCCCGGAAGGATGGCTCTGAGGCACTCGTCCAGGCCCGCTGCCGGGAAAGGCGGTGGGGCCGGTAAGGGTGTCGGTGCCGGAAGCTGCTGGGGGCCAGGAGACGGCACCGAGGTGCCGGAACCCCGACGCGTCGGTACCTCCACCACCGACGGAGATCTCTCCTCTCTGCGATGACGCTTCGGCGTCGACTCCTCTTCAGGGTGCACCGAGGGCTCCCGGTGACGGCGCTTCTTGTCTGTTTTCCGGTGCACGTCACCGGTGCCGGAGGGCATGGAGGAGGAGGAGGTCGATCCCCCTCGGTCTCGGGGTACCGGGTCCGACAGGGTTCGGTCCCGTGGCTCACGAGTTGAGGGAGTGACCGGGGCCGACTGCCCACGCGGTCTCTCTACCCCACTCTCGCCGGCGGACCGGCGGGCCGACGGGACCTGTTCTCCTGGGGTCGCTGCCATCGGTGCCGATGTCTCGGGCATCGATACCGGTACCGAAGAACCGGTCTTCGATACCGATGCCGTCGAGGTCGACGTCGAGGGGCCGGCGCAAGTTCCAAAAAGACGGTCCCGCAGAACTTGCCTCGCAACCTGAGTCCGTTTCCGGAGACCGAGACACAAAACACACGACTTGAGATTGTGCTCCGGCCCGAGGCACTGGAGGCACCAAGCGTGGGTGTCGGTCTGCGAGATCGGCCGGCCGCAGCGACCACACTTTTTAAATCCACTCGGGACCTTCGAGGACATCGACGGAAAAATCGCGTCGGCGAAGTCAAAGTCGGCAATGGTGGCTAAAATCACACCACGAAAACTGAAACCGACCGAGCGGCCACTAGGCCGCAACGAGGCGTCCCCGCTAGAAAGCGAGGGAAAAGAAGGAGCGCGTGCTCCACACGCGCAAAATTCTTTTTTTTTTTTTTTTTTTTTTTTTTTTTTTAATAAAAGAGAAAGAAGAAGAGGCCGAACAGGCCAAAAGCGACGATCCGCGTAAACGCGGTCGAAAAAATCCGGCGGCTGAAACGAGAGAGAGGGGAAAACACAACTCTCTCAGTCGCGGAAAAAAAGTAACTGGCGGGAGCGGTCGCGCACGGGCGGGAAGGCGGCCGCGCATGCGCGGTGGGCGTGGCCTGCGTGCCGACCGTCCCGCGAAGCTTCTTCCGGTTGGTGGGGGCTGCCGCGGACGTCAACCCAGTCGTGAGAACAAGCAGCCTGCTTGTCCTCGGAGAAAGGCCCGTTCCGTTTTAAAGGAAACGGGCGCTAGCAAGGTTTTCCTCGGAGTGTGTGTGTTTTACAGAGTGTGTGTGAGAGTGAGTGTGTGATAGAGAGAGAGTGAATGTGTGAGTGTGTGTGACAGAGAGATTGAGACTGGGTGCGAGAGTGTGTGTGTGTGAGAATGAGAGTGTGTGCCAGGACCTCCCCTCCCTCCCTACCAGTTCCATTCCTTCCAAGCAGGGTTGCATAGCTGTAAAGGGGCTGTGTTTGAAGAAGTGGACTTGTGTGTAGAGATAGGCCCCCACCCTACGATGTTTTGAAGTCATATTCAGTCCTTCACTTACCTCTTCGTGTCGGGAGGGCGGATAATTCGGGAGGCAGGCAGGCACAACAGAGGCTCCAATGGGCAGCGGTTTTTTCGTCATCTGGGTTGAGTTTCGGGAGGGCGGCAGCAGTTCGGGAGAGGAGAGTAGAGGGAGGGAGGCGGCGGTTTTTTGAGGGCGGTTGGCAGGGTCGTGGTTTTGCCAATACATCACAGGCTCCATGGGGCGGTTCGGGAGAGGAGAGGTGCCGGCGCTTTTTGATGGAGGTTGGCAGGGGGAGGAGTAGGGAAACACGCGGAGTGTGTTTCCTTACTCCTCCCTCTGCCTGGGTTGTGGTTTTGCCAATACATCTCTGGCTCCATGGGGCGGTTCGGGAGAGAAGAGGTGCCGGCACTTTTTGATGGCGGTTGGCAGGGGGAGGAGTATGCTTGGGTCGCAGTTTGTTGTTGTGCGTCGGGCTGGTGGCATCAACTGACACGCAGCCAATCAGTGGGATGATCTACTCCATCTTCCAGTCCTCCTTCGAGAGATCCACGGTTCCAGGCACGCTCAGAACGTTGGAGGTGAGAATTATTATATATATATATATATATATATATATATATTTTCTTCACTCTATTGCTCAGTAAGGATATACATGTACTCTAAAACCTGTACATACACATTTACACCTGCTATTTAGGTCACAGAAGTTTCAGGAAAAACACACACATGTAATGCCCTGTTTACAGTTGATTCCAGACTCGAGTCTAGAATCAACTGTTTAATCCAGAACTATCCGCAATAAACCTTTTTTTATTGACTGGAACGTCGTCTGCCCATTTTTGTGTCATCATCACTGTCTTGCTGCATGTTGTGTCCCCTGTGGAGATTTGTTTTTTTTCTGTGTATACATCTACAAAGGCACTCTAGCATTTCAATCACGTGCTAAAAATTAGCATGTACTAACCGTGTACATGCCTATAATATTCCTACTGGCATCTACACAGTTAGTGCACACTAAAAACTCTAGCACGCCTTTGTAAACAGGGCCTGTAGTTTTGAAAATATGCATTTAAGTTTAAATTCTATCCAAATTCCAACCCTGCCAATGTCTTTGTTCCCTATAGAAAAAAAGAAACCTATATGCAATACAGCTGAGAGCCCATTCCCATCAGTAAAGCAGTAACACTGCAACACAGTAGATGACAGCAGATAATGACCTACATGGTCGTAAATGTAAATAAATAAGGTGGGTTTTTTTTAAAAGACTTACATGGTCCATCCAGTCTGCACAGTAAGGTTGTTAAGATGGTACCAGCTGTGCAGTGCTCCATGTTCCTTTACTTTCCACCAGTGGCGTTCCTAGGGGGGCAGACACACGGGGCGGTGCCTCGCCCCCCCCCCCCCGGCGAAAGACACCCCCCCGCGCGAAGAGCCCCCCCCCCCGAGTGCATGCCGCTGGGGAGGGGGGGGGGGTGCCGCAGCAAGCGCCTTCTGCGAGTTTACTAACTTTGCTCATTCGCTTCAGCTCCCTCTGCCTCGGAACAGGAAGTAACCTGTTCCGGGGCAGAGGGAGCTGCAGCGAACGAGAGAAGTTAGCGAACTCTCGCAGCAGGCACGCACCGTGGCAACCCCCCAGCGGCGTGCACCCGGGGCGGACCGCCCCCACCGCCCCCCCTTGGTACGCCACTGCTTTCCACATGCCTTTGTTTTTCACAGTCATTTCACAGGTGTTTTGAGCTGTTGTTCTCTATGTGTATATCTTTTTGCCTTTTAAGGATCCCCCTATGTATAATTGCTTCTACCACCTGTCTGAGGACATCCTAGGCATCCACAAAAATCTTGAGGCTCCTTTAGATTCTGCCTTCTTGTAGCTTCATATCATACCCTCTAGTTCTTTTGAGTATTTACAGGTCAGTATCCTATCCCTCTGTCCCTCCTCTCCTCTGTGATGCACATATTTAGGACCTCCAGGCTCTTCTCATATGTATTCTGAAGACCTCTGGAATCAAGTCCAAAACTCAACACAGAACGAGGTGTCACCAATGACCTATACAGGGGCATTATGACTACCTCCTTTCTGCTGGTTATCAACCTCTCAGTTCTGCCCAGTATCCACAGCCTTTGGCCACTGCCTTGCATCTGGCCTTAGCCATGGACTTGTCAAGTTGTTTCACCACCTTGAGATACTCTACCAACCCTACCACCCCAAGTGTCTCTTCTGGTCCATGAAAACGAGCCTCTCCCCTCCTATCACATACAGCTTCTTTGGGTTCCTGCACCCCAAATGCATCACTCTGCACTTCTTTGCATTATAAGGGTGATTTTATAACAGGGTGTCTGGTTTAAGAGGACAAGCTTATTTAGGTGCTTATGTTATAAAGACACGTGGAAGGGCATTTTCAATAGTGTGTCTAAGTCGAACTTCGGACGTTTTGCACTAAATGTACCAAATCTGAATAGGAAATATACCCATTTTCGAAAAAAGAAAAACGTCTATCTTTTTTTCGAAAATAACATTTTGAACAAGGTTTCGTGCTTTGTGTGTTTATCTTTTTAGGCAATTTTTGGGGGAAAAACGCACAAGTTTAAAACACAGAAAATTAAGCCATTGGGATTATAGGAGGGGTCAGCATTCTTAGCAGACTGGTCCCCCCAGACGTCCCAGGAGAGCAGTGGGGCACCCTAGGAGGCACTGCTGTGGACTTCATATAAATGCTCTCAGGTACAAAGGCCAAGAATTGGAGTTAAGAAAAGGGGGAAGAGGTAGGTGTGGGATGTTTAGTATTGCAACATGCGAGGGAAAATTAAGGTGTCTTTAGAAGTTCCTGATGAGGGATTGGATGGGTAGAAAAGTGGGCAGCTAAGGGTATATAGGAGGGATGGAAAAGAAGAAGTTTTGATGGGCTTTAGTTATTTCTTGGGTGGGCAGTGCGGTGGGGGGGGGGGGGGAAAGAAGATTGGAGGCAGGCTGGAAGTTTGCATAGGGAATTTAATTAAAGTTTTTTGCCACCCTTGCCCTCCCCTCTGGGGGAGGGGAAGTCATTCTGTGTAAATGAGGAAGGTGGAGGTCCCAGCAGGTAGAAAAGGGGCTTAATTCCTGGTGGCTGATAGCAGGGTTGAAGGGAGAAAAAGAAACAGGATGTTGCCTGCAACACCACATGTGGAGGAAAGTGAAGGGGATTTGATATACCACCTTTCTGTGGTTTTTGCAGCTACATTCAAAGCAGTGTATAAAGTTATATTTGTACCTGGGGCAATGGAGGATTAAGTGACTTACCCAGAGTCACAAGGAGCTGCAGTGGGATTATCAGGATCAAAGTCTGCTGCACTAACCACTAGGCTACACTAGCAACATTCTATGTGGAATCTCAAATAGTAACAACATTCCATGTAGAATCTCCAGTAGTAGCAACATTCCATGTTCTACTGCACTTACCACTAGGCTACTCCTCCACTAGCAGCAACATTCTGTGTAGAATCTCAAATAGAGAAAGGGAAATGGGACTTGATATATTGCCTTTCTGTGGTTCTTGCAACTACATTCAAAGCAGTTTACATAGCATATACAGGTACTTATTTGTACCTGGGGTAATGGAGGGTTAAGTGACTTGCCCAGAGTCACAAGGAGTTGCAGTGGGAATAGAACCCAGTTCCCCAGGATCAAAGTCTGCTGCACTAACCACTAGGCTACACTAGCAACATTCCATGTAGAATCTCAAATAGAGAAAGGGAAATGGGACTTGATATACTCCCTTTCTGTGGTTTTTTGCAACTACATTCAAAGTGGTTTACATATATACAGGTACTTATTTTGTACCTGGGGCAATGGAGGGTTAAGTGACTTGCCCAGAGTCACAAGCAGCCACAGTGGGAATCAACCCAGTTCACCAGGATCAAAGTCCACTGCACTAACCACTAGGCTACTCCTCCACTAGCAACATTCCATGTAGAAGCCTGCCCTTGTCGCGCAGGCTTCTGTTTCTGTGAGTCTGACGTCCTGCACGTACGTGCAGGACGTCAGACTCACAGAAACAGAAGCCTGCGCAGCCGCGTTGCTGATCTGCAAGGGCAGGCTTCTACATGGAATGTTGCTATTGGAATAGCAACATTAACATTCCATGTAGAATCTCCAATAGTAGCAACAGAATCTCAATAGTAGCAACATTCCATCTAGAATCTCCAATAGTAGCAACATTCCATGTAGAATCTCAAATAGAGAAAGGGAAATGGGACTTGATATACTGCCTTTCAGTGGTTTTTGCAACTACATTCAAAGCGGTTTACATATATACAGGTGCTTATTTTGTACCTGGGGCAATGGAGGGTTAAGTGACTTGCCCAGAGTCACAAGGAGCTGCAGTGGGAATTGAACCCAGTTCTCTAGGATCAAAGTCCACTGCACTAACCACTAGGCTACTCCTCCACTGGTATCACTGTAGATCTTGCTGGTAATGAGAATTCATGCTGCATATATCTGAATCAGCTAGGTGGTTATATCATCACTGATAAGCCTATGATAGAGAATGGGTATTGAAGTCAGAAGGCCACTCTGGAAAATAGGGGAATTAATTAAAACTGTTATGAAAATCGCTGTTATTGTGGTTGGATTCTTGAATAAAGCTGCAGCCAACGTTGTGCGAAGAGGTTGACCTTATTGTATTTATTTAGATGTGATAGAAATATGTTTGGGGCCTGGAAGTGATGAGAGTATCAATGTTACCTCAGACAGTGCATAAAATAAAGAGATGAGAACCAAGACTCGAGGCAGAATGATTAAGCTAGTGTGATATCATTTTACTGTTGTCAGAATGCATGCCTCAGAATAATGTATTAAAGCAAACTGTTTCCCGAAACCGATTCTAAATTATTCATTCAAAATACAGAAATTAACAAATTATATCTTTGATGCATATTTGTTTTCATGAAGCCAAACGTTCTTTGCATCCTTCCATCCTAAATTTCCATTTAATAGCTTGTAAACGAATTGCAGTTTTTAAAAAGCCAGGGCCTGGTATATTATTCTCCGGAGAATGGTTTGCTTGGAAAATTAAACCTTGGGCTTTCTATTGTCATGCATGAGTGCATTAATTCCATTTTAACATTCAAAAAGTAATACAAATAAACCTGTCCGGTCGTGACTCAGAACTATACATCACAGAGTGTCACGTTTTCTGCTCGCAAAGTGACAGTACATGGACTACTCTACGGTGAAAGAAAAGGCAGCCTTGTATTCCTAGCGTTGCAGTATTACCCTTAACAGAGGTTTCCTCCTCCATCACAGAAGCTGCTGATGAATTTGGTGGAATGCTTGCAGAACATGCATGCACAAAACTGATGAAAAAGTGCATTGACGTGGACAAAAGCAAATCTAAAAATATGTTTCCCAATACATTGCATTTTTTTTTCTGTTTAAGGGTTTTGTTTTGACTAAAAGCTGGTTCTGCTGCTAAACGCCTGTTTTATATATACATACATACACATGATTAATAGCTCTATTATCTTTGATATAAAAATCTATTCTCTCCTTCAGCTTGTCTGGTTGTCTTCAAAAGCCCCAGCCGTGATAATTATTCTTCCTGATGCAATTTAGAAATTAATAGAAGGCAGGCAAGCTTGAGTCTTGGACAAGGACAACACAGGGCATTCCCAACTGCAGATTCTAAAGGTTGGTGATTGTCTATAAATGTGTTCATATCATTCCAACTAGCATAATACATTAGTTATAAGGCTGCATTTCCTGCATTCAGTTTATGATTAATTTCTACGTATAGTTTCATTTTGAAACTCATCAGATTTGAGCAGAAATTAAAAACAGAGTGACATGATATGGCTTAAAGAAGAGTCATGTCATAAAATCATATATATATGCATATAAAGAGAAAGATAGATAGCCAGTAGAAATATTAAAATATTCTTATCCTTAGGCATTATTGGGTAATCTTGTACAGCAAGATTTATAGTCAACTGACTGCAAAGGTTCTCGGCAGATTCCACAGTATTGACTCTGAGTATTAGAAATTAAAAAATAATCCAGTCTGGAGAAACTTTTATGAGGAGAAGAATAAAATGTGAATTCTTTAGCTGTCAAATTGCATAGTCTCCACGGATCAATGAGATGTATTTGAACAATAAATGAATGCAAAGCAATAGATGAAGGTGTTACTTTGGTTTGAGAATGTCTATCAAGGTGATAGCCCAAAGGTATGTTAAAATCTCCGGACAAGATTATGGGAAGAGGATCCAGTGACTGTATTACTTGAAAAAGATTAACAAAAAACTCAGGAGTATCAGTGTTCGGAGCATATAAATTAACCAACAAGACAAGAGATATTATTAATAGACACTTTGACAATTATCCATCTACCTGGTGAATCAACACTCTGAGCCAAGATAGTTGGATTAACATAGTAACATAGTAGATGACGGCAGAAAAAGACCTGCACGGTCCACCCAGTCTGCCCAACAAGATAAACTCACATGTGCCATTTTTTGTGTATACCTTACCTTGATTTGTACCTGTCTTTTTCAGGGCACAGACCGTATAAGTCTGCCCAGCACTATCCCCACCTCCCAACCACCAGCCCTGCCTCCCACCACCAGCTAAGCTTCTGGGGATCCCTTCCTTCTGAGCAGGATTCCTTTATGTTTATCCCACGCATGTTTGAATTCCGTTACCGTTTTCATCTCCACCACCTCCCGCGGGAGGGCATTCCAAGCATCCACCACTCTCTCCGTGAAAAAATACTTCCTGACATTTTTCTTGAGTCTCCCCCCCTTCAATCTCAATTCATGTCCTCTAGTTCTACCGCCTTCCCATCTCCGGAAAAGGTTCGTTTGCGGATTAATACCTTTCAAATATTTGAACATCTGTATCATATCACCCCTGTTTCTCCTTTCCTCCAGGGTATACATGTTCAGGTCAACAAGTCTCTCCTCATACGTCTTGCAACGCAAATCCCATACCATTTTCGTAGCTTTTCTTTGCATCGCTTTCATTTTTTAAACATCCTTCGCAAGATATGGCCTCCAAAACTGAACACAATACTCCAGGTGGGGCCTCACCAACGTCTTATACAGGGGTATTAAAACCTGTATAAGGTCCTTATGAAACAGTATTGAAACTCCGTGTTCCCTACCTATAGAGGGAGAGTCTATAGAGAATTAAATCCAATTACATTGCTTAATAAGTGGTAGAGTAGAGGCACAGTGAGTCTGTTGTAAGAAGATTATCCCAGGTTTAAGTTTTTTAAGATAAATAAGAATTTTTTTGCGTTTTACAGGATGACTTAAACCATTAACATTCTAAGTCACTATGTTGAGAGGGGAGACAAGTTTGGATTGCGCCATTGGAGATTATAAAAAGAGATGTATAAATTAAAATTTCGCTCTTTATGAGGTAGACACCCAGAAAAGTAAATGAAAAGGGAGAAGCATAGCTGGCTAGTAAGACAGGACAGAAGAATGGCATAAAGAACTAATAGTTAGTTCAGCCCAGGAAATGCAATGAAGATAAGAGAGACTGAGAGAAGAGACGAGATGACACTCAAAGAGAAACCCTGCATACTTCAAAAATATGAAGAAGAAGAAGTAACTAATGCACCGCAAGCAATATATGATATTGACAAAGAAAGACAAAACTTTACAACCATTTATAATAGCAAATGCAGTAATATAAAATTATAAATTCAATATGAAGGGATGTTTGTGCAGCGCTGCGTATGCCTGTAGCGCTATAGAAATGCTAAATAGTAGTAGTAGTAATGTCATATAATAGAGATTTGAACATAACAATATGTTTAAACAGTAAATTTAAACGTCCTTACTATAAGAAAGAAACTGTGGCGTATTTTGTATGAGAGTGGAAATTATGGAGACATGCCATGAGACTGCAATTGGTCAAGATATACTTGCAACTGATCAGGAGAGTCAAAAAACTTTGTGGAGTTGTGGAGAGTTAGTTGCATACGAGCTGGATACGCCACCTGAAATTAAATATGACCAAAACTGAGCTTCTCATTTTCCCCCTCAAACCCACCTCCCCGCTCCCCCCGTTTTCTATTTCTGTTGATGGCTCTCTCATTCTCCCTGTCTCCTCAGCTCGAAACCTTGGGGTCATCTTTGACTCTTCTCTCTCCTTCTCTGCTCATATCCAGCAGATTGCCAAGACCTGTCGTTTCTTTCTTTACAACATCCGTAAAATCCGCCCCTTTCTTTCCGAGCACTCTACCAAAACCCTCATCCACACCCTTGTAACCTCTCGTTTAGACTACTGCAATCTGCTTCTTGCTGGCCTCTCACTTAGTCACCTCTCCCCTCTCCAGTCGGTTCAAAACTCTGCTGCCCGTCTCGTCTTCCGCCAGGGTCGCTTTACTCATACTACCCCTCTCCTCAAGACCCTTCACTGGCTCCCTATCCGTTTTCGCATCCTGTTCAAACTTCTTCTACTAACCTATAAATGTACTCACTCTGCTGCTCCCCAGTATCTCTCCACACTCGTCCTTCCCTACACCCCTTCCCGTGCACTCCGCTCCATGGATAAATCCTTCTTATCTGTTCCCTTCTCCACTACTGCCAACTCCAGACTTCGCACCTTCTGTCTCGCTGCACCCTAAGCCTGGAATAAACTTCCTGAGCCCCTACGTCTTGCCCCATCCTTGGCCACCTTTAAATCTAGACTGAAAGCCCACCTCTTTAACATTGCTTTTGACTCGTAACCACTTGTAACCACTCGCCTCCACCTACCCTCCTCTCTTCCTTCCCGTTCACATTAATTGATTTGATTTGCTTACTTTATTTATTTTTTGTCTAGTAGATTGTAAGCTCTTTGAGCAGGGACTGTCTTTCTTCTATGTTTGTGAAGCGCTGCGTACGCCTTGTAGTGCTATAGAAATGCTAAATAGTAGTAGTAGTAGTAGTAATACTGTAATCCATAACAAGCTCCAAGAGATTTAAGGCGTGCTCTAAGATCCAAAAAAGCTTTCCGTTTTCTAGCAGTGGTTTTTGCCAAATCGGGAACAACCAGGAATCTTTTTCCGTCAAACTGAAGATCTTTGATTGTACGAACTGCTGTAAGTATAGATAAATGGAGAAGTTTAGCAATAATCGGCCTAGGATTCTGCAGGCCTCGTTTGTGATGAGATGGCGATCTGTGGGCTCTTTCGAACTCGAGCGGGAGATCAGTCTGTAAATGCAGAACATGCGGAAGCCAGGTAGAGAGAAATTGAATAACACCGGTGCCTTCTGCCCCTTCTTTAAGACCGAAAATCCTTATGTTGTTTCCTCTATTTCTCTTCGAAAGATCTTCAATTTCTAACTCCAGCTTGCAAAAATGCTGGTCAGATTTTCCCTGTTTTTGCACCATCAAAAGAGCAGCTTGGTCTGCACGTGACTCTAATGACTCCACTCGGATAGAGAAAGCTGTTAGGTTGGAAGAAAGGGATTGCAAATCCGCTTTAAGATCACACGTCGTTTGAAAATGTTTAGTAGTGAGTTCTTTTAGTGTCTTTATGTCTTCCATAATAATATCAGCCATGGAGGGTGGCAATCTTGATTGCGAGGCCTTTTCCGGCGTGTGTGGATCTGTTTTCGATCGCTTAGAACCCGTTAGAGGTAGGCTAGCTGGATCCATCTTCGATGATTTGGATAGAGACATGGCTTAAGTTAACGATTTAGTCAGATATTCAAGGAAGAGAGTCTGAAAAAACTATGATTTAGGACGATGATCTAGTTGAAGCAGGGGAGAGAAAGTCTTCAAGCGTCCATTTTCGTTGGTTGATCAACAGCACCCCCCCTAAAGTCTTTTTCAAAATTGGTGCCTCAGCAGATTGCCTAAGATGCTTGATTTATTGTCCTTAGTGCAGAGATATTATCCTAACCCTACAGAACATTCCAGATTACTCCCCACCATTCTTTAGTAATCCAGATGGTACCAGAACTAACCTGCAGTAAGTGGTATGCAGATAACCAGTACTAACAGCAAATCCAACCCAAACCACAAGGTAAAATTATCTAAATGCTGACCAACATCCTCCCAAGACACTGGATTCTATTGATGCCCAACAGTCACCACATCACATTAAAAAAATAGGTGGTCATCTCCTGAGCATGAGGAACCAGTCTTATGCTTCTAGGGTTTTCTTAACAGTTTAGAAGGTACTTGAGAAGTTCTGAGAGAAGAGGACATCTCTGTGGGTAAGTGACATTATTTTATTCTAAGCTTGGTAACTTAAAGATTAGGGTTTAAAAGAGGAATTGTAGGATATTGATAAACACAGAATTTTAAAATAAAGAAGCAAGCAAGCTTTATTAGCTAGTCTCCATACCCTTTTCCCCATAGTTTTAAAACTTGAAGTTTCTTCCACAGCATTAACAGATAGTCTCTAGAAGGCACAGAAAGGCCCAGTTCAGTCCTAGAAAGAAAATAAAAATATAAAAGAGGGAAGCAAGTATTATTAACTAGTTTCCTTAGAGTACAATCCCTTTTTCCCCTATAGTTTTAAACTGAAAATTTCTCTAGAGGTAGAAACTAAACAGCCAAGAGTACAAAAAGGATAGTAGCTAGGCTTGAACTGTTCTAAAAGAAAGTTATTCTCTGTTTTTGCCTGCTGAAGAGGTAGCACTGTAGTTGACCTGAATTAGGTGTTAATTAAGGTGTGAGGACGTAGAATAGTTGCTAAGGTTTCTACAAGTAATTTGATTACTGGGATAGCTTCAAAGGGTTTGTTCGAAATAGTCTCCTTAGAATCCAAACTTATAGAGGGGAAAGGTCCCACAGCTTTCTTTCTGAGAAGTTCTGAGAGAAGAGGACATCTGTGTAGGTAAGTGAAATTATTTTATTCTGAGCAGGGTAACTAAAAGATTAGTGTTTAAAAGAGGAATTGTAAAATATTGATAAACAGAATTTTAAAATAAAAAAGCAAACTTTATTAGCTAGTCTTCATACCCTTTTCCCCATAGTTTTGAAACTTGAAGTTTGTCACAGCTTAAAGATTAGGATTTAAAAGAGGAATTGTAGGATTTTGATAAACACAGAATTAAAAAAAAAAAAAAGCAAGCAAACTTTATTAGCTAGTCTCGACACCCTTTTCCCCATAGTTTTAAAAGTTGAAGTGTCTGCCATAACATTTCTTTTTGCTTCATGTACAATTTCTCATTCATAATAGATTTTCTAAATGTTAAACATCCATAGTTATCTCAGTATGTTTATGATATTGTATTGCAAACTTGGATTCTTACAACAAATTACTTTCTTTTGCATTATTCCTTGTTATGTATCCTATACTGTTTATTGTAAGCCACATTGAACTCAAACTTGTTTGGGATAATGTGGGATATAAATGTCACAAATAAAATATCCATACAGACTGCATTAAAACCAACCATAAGAAATTACATTAAAAAAATTAATTTAAAACATCCTGATCTAATATGCAACTATAGCAGTCTTACATGCTTCTGGGTTGGAGATTATAATTAAGTCTTCAGGGATGGACAGCCCCAAATTTTTCATTTTTTTCCCCTTGTTATCTGCAGTATTGTTTGTTTTGTTTTATTTTGGTTACCCTTGTTTTTTTGTTTTGGGAGCAATGTGGTTAAGAGTGTGCACTATTTGCAAAGAGAGCGCACTATTTGTGAAACGAAAACAAAAAGATAACTGAACAAAGAAAACCCACAGGGTAATCAGAACAGACCAAAAAGCGAAAGCAGGAAGCAGGTTTGACAGACAATGGGATAAACAAACTAGTTTTAATGCTGAAATACATAAGACTCGACACGGCACCATGTTTCAGCAGAGAAATGGCTGCCTCTGTAGTCTTGTATTAAAGTGTTCTGCAAAAAAATAGGAACTTTGCAGCTGAGTAAACAAATGTTAAGTGGTCTTTAAAAAGACTGCATAAATAAATACTGCACTCCTCGAAAAGACGGATCGTCGCTTGCTCAGTACTACTCAACCCAGAACGATCCATCACAAACTCCTGGATTCTAAATATAGTGCTGAGTGTTGTTCCATAATTTGCATACAGATTAACAAGGGTATAAGCTCCCATTGGCCACTTAATTGGTGCCTAATTGAAATTGCACATGGATCTCCCCCACTCGTTACAATTTGGCGTCTAACTTTTCTGCTGCACAATCAAAGGGGGTGTGGCCGAAGGGGAACATGGGCTGGTCACAGGTAGTCACAAAAGTTAGGCACCAAGTTATAGAATTTGGCCGATCTGTGCCTAACGTTGGGTACAGATTTTACACCTGTTTCTGTCAGGCATAAGTCCGGTGCCCAAAGTTAGGCGTGATCTGCGCACTATGACAGTATTTTATAAAAGGTTGGGAGCTCTTTATAGAATACTAGCTGAGCATCAGTCTTTTCAATGCCTAGATTTCAGTACTATTTATAGAATTTTCCTCAAAATATGTGGGGGGGGGGGGGGGGAGTTTCTACTCATTTTCATTTGTTAATGATATGAGACACCAGCTAGGTAAGGAGAGAACCAGGAGAGGAACAGATCTGGGCAGGAAGAAGGGTTGCCTATAGGTGCCCTGCTTTCCCAAATGGAAACTGGAAATTGTCCTGCTTTCACAAATGGATTCAGCATGGCTATTCTGATTATAGCAAATTGGAAATAAGGGAGTTAATGTGATGCCATGTTCTTGGAAGTGTTCAGGTGTTTAAACCCATGAATGAATGTGTGTTAAGAAGATTAAGCATGCTCCAAAGGCACAAAGATGGTACATTAATATTACAGTTCCCCCCCCCCCCAACACCCCCCCCCCCTCCCTATGTACTGTGTGTTATTATAATTCACTTTAGCCTATATGTGTGTGTGGGGGGTATTTTTTATATTTTGTTTTTTGCTTTAGGCATTTTTTTCTTCCTTTTTTTTATTAAATCCTCTTTGATATATGTGAAGAACACTTGGTCATATCCATCCAATCATGCCACTCAAATTCTCAAAAATATTTTTACAGTGCAGTTAAGGCAGCATATCATCACTGCTGCCTTGAAAGTTAGCTTTGTTGACATGCTCCCCATTGGTTTGTATTGCTGTTTTATAGTGCTTATGAAGAAAGGGATTATTTGTCAACTGATTTTCATTCATAATGACATGTAGCTAGAACTCCATTGCTTTTCTAGTGGTAGTCTGCCCATGACTAGTGTGATAAACACAGGACGCCCTACCCTGAGGAGGCTACCAGAGGGTGCTCTCAGAGTGCAAATCCTGTAAAAAGCCAGGAACTGGTCCCTAGAGAGAGCTCCAAGGGGGACACCAGTGAAATGCTAGAAAGGGTCACTAGAGGGAGCTCCAGCATAGGCCAGGCATATAGGAGTGCGTTGGAGAGGACCCATAGCAGGAGATTCTCCTTTAAGAGAAAAGGCACCCAGGAGAAGGTTCTGGACTCTTCCAGAGCTAGAAGGGGACCAGAAGGGGAGTGGTGGCCTATTTGCAGTCCTATAAACAGTACTTCCAGGAGGAGCTGAAGGGAGAGGAAAGGGGACTTCCAGGAACTAAGGAGAAGGAAAAAGGACCTCCAGAAAGTATGAGAAGGAAGGACACCTGAGAGAGAGAGAGGGAAGATCAAATCTGGCTGAAAACCCCGGGGCCCGGACCCCTATGGAAAAGGATCCCTAAAAGGACAAATAAGGTACTTACCTTAATATTACAAATATTTTGCCTGTTAGTATACAGCATGGATTATGGTAGAGGTAACATCATGTTCTTAGACCTAAGGCTTAAACCGCAGTGGGGTGGAGGACAGGACTGTAAAGTTAAAGTGGGAGTTGAAAGTCCTGTCCAGGGGAGGTGGCTGTTCTAAACTGAGACCCAGGTCCCATATGAAGTGGGCTCAGTTGATGAGTGATTTGAGGAACAGTTTGCTGAAAGAAGAATTCCCTGCTTGCGTGAGTAAAGAATGCGGAACTGTAATTTGCCTAAGAGGTGGTTAATTTGTATATTCTGCTGAATCCTGATAGGAAAGCGTTGTATTCCCCAGAAAAGGTGCCAGGAGGTTGTGGCACAAGTATACAGAAACTGTAGCCTGTTACCCAGTGAACCTCAAAAGGAGAGGGTCAAGAACAGGAGGCTGGTAACTGAGGAGAAGTCACTCTAAGTTAAAGAGCCCAAATGTTGAGACAGAGACTACAGAATGCTAAAGAGGAGAATTGTCACTGAGCTTTTCATTGCAGCAGAGCTCCTATGAGCCCTGGTGGTGAGCTTGTGATACAGGGTACGAACCACAAGGGGACCTCAACACACAAGAGTTGTCTTGGAGCTCTTTCCTAGAGGCAAAGCTCTAGTGCATACTGGCAGAGAGCTGCTGGTTTAAGCGGTTGGCTACAGAGGTATCATCTGCTAGAGTCTAGACAGAGACCTCGGTGAGAGAGGGGAGACCGTGTAGAGTGGGCCTTTGGACATTAAGGGCCACACACTGAGGACTGGTTCCAGTCAATATTACAGCAGTCCCCAGAGATATCAACCAATGGAATTTAGACAGAGCCCAAAGTGACAGGAAAATCATGTGGAGCAGGCCCATGGCCACAAGGGGCCTGTCACACTAGGGAGATAACTCCATTTCAAGGTGGACAAGCAAAGCCAATCTTTGTTTTATCCTACTGCATACAAGGTGATGTGAAACCGTACTTTTCTCAGGATTGCAGGACATAGAGGACACTTCACTTCCAACCAATGCTTTCTTCAAGGGGTTTTGCAGACCAGAGGGCTCCAGCTATCCCCATGCTTCCAGATCTGCTCATTAGCCTCAAGCTCCATGCAACACCCTCCTCCTCCCCAGCAGCACAACTCTGCATTGTGTCAAGACAAAAGCCCTATAGGTTCATAACACCCACCATGCACTTCCTTGCATCATCCTCCACCTTGATACCACCTGGCAAAATGATCTCTCATTATCCAAAGATGAGGAACCCCAGTGGGCATCTTTCTATTCCCAACCCATCCCATGACACACCAGAGTCTCGTTGGAAAATTATTCATAGTGCTGTCAATATCTGCCAGTTTCTAGCACTGTTCACAGACTCATCACCATCCTGCCCCTTCTGTGACAGGAAAGAATCTGGATATCACATCTTTTATATTTTGCAATATATCACAATCCAATTTTCTTTTGTAAAAAATGGAAACTTGTTGCTGCATTTCCAGCATTATTTTCCCCCTACTTATTTTAGGTGCAGCACGTCCAGGGCCCCACAAACAGGACAAATGAGTCTCTTCATCAGTTTCCTCAGGCTATCACAAAGATGACAATGTTAGGTTTCCTCCTCCATATGGACTTCTTCAAATATGTCCTACAGACTTTTTAATTTTTAGGAAAATGTCCTCTTTTGCTTTTATGTGCTTATGACCCAAATATCTACCCACATAATGACAGAAACCATCTCTGGCCTATTTGTCAGTCTGGACACGTGGGGGTGCTAAAGAGAGAAAAAGGCTATGCTGATCTCCTCTCAGTTCCCCTGCTGGATGAATCTGAATTTTGTTTGGAGGAGTGGCCTAGTGGTGGACTTTGGTCCTGGGGAACTGAGGAACTGAGTTCGATTCCCACTTCAGGTACAGGCAGCTCCTTGTGACTCTGGGTCACTTAACCCTCCATTGCCCCATGTAAGCCGCATTGAGCCTGCCATGAGTGGGAAAGCGCGGGGTACAAATGTAACAAAAATAAAATGGATACTATTGGAGATTCTACATGGAATGTTGCTATTCCACTAGCAACATTCCATGTAGAAGGCTGCCCAGGCTTCTGTTTCTGTGAGTCTGATGTCCTTCAGACTCACAGAAGCAGAAGCCTGCGCGGCCACATTGGTGATCTGCAAGGGCCGACTTCTACATGGAATGTTGGAACATTCCATGTAGAATCTCAAATAGTAGCAACAGTGGAGGAGTGGCCTAGTGGTTAGGGTGGTGGACTTTGGTCCTGAGGAACTGAGTTTGATTCCCACTTCAGGCACAGGCAGCTCCTTGTGACTCTGGGCAAGTCACAAGTCACTTAACCCTCCATTGCCCTATGTAAGCCACAGTGAGCCTGCCATGAGTGGGAAGGTGCGGGGGTACAAATGTAACAACAATAACAAAAAACTTTAAGCATATGTCATGCAAAGACTTTCACATATATCTCAAAAGCCAGCCAAAGTTGTTGAGGTGATATCTGCTCTTCTGATAAGTACGCTTGGGCTCAGACTTGGTCAAACTCAAATCTGGAAGTTTTTGAAAAGTAGACTGCCTACTGTTGCACTGTAAGTCAGTCACTGTTGATGTGTGTTCTTTAAATAAAAGCCATTTACACATTTGCTATGATTAAATATTTCCTTAATAAAGGTAGCAACTATTTTTATGTCCCCTTTTTTTTGTCTCCACAAATATGGTAACCCTAGGCAACCTACACAAGCAGGAAGTAGAACTTGGACAGGAAGACACCCTTGGACTGTGGGGTCCTGCTCCAAGTGACGGTACACACCCTTCACTGAGCACAGTGCTATGTTGTGATATCTCCCGACTCAGCAAATGCCTTCATCAATCATTGGGCATTAAAAGGTGATGTAAAACTTCCTTTGAAAAGAGTAGGGCTGAGGGATAAGCTTCTTTGATCATTCTCCCATTACTCCTTATTCACTCGTCCTTCTTCCTGTTTTTCTTATATGAATTCTTTACAAGTTTGCCCAATTGGATAAAACGATCACCGTCTTCAATTAATCCTGCACTTTCTAACCCACTCGAAACTTCAAATATTTTCCTTATTCTTCCTATACTCATTTATTTTAAGATTTCTTGTCTGCAATACCTACCATTCTAGAAGGAGTCCAATATACACTCAAATACATAAAGGAGTAGATTCTATAAATTGCGCCAAAAATGGCGGAGAAAAATGTAATCACTCAGGGGTCCTTTTACTACGTGCAGGGCTGTTTTTCCAGCGCGCCAAGGCCCTTTTTATTGCAGCAGGTAAAAAGCCCCCAGACAAACATGGCCATGCAGTAAGAGAACTCTTACCAAGTGACCATGCGGCAAGGAACCCTTACCACCACTGAGGTGGCGATAAGGGCTCCCGCAGTAACCTGCCTGATTACCACCGGGTTACCGCTACGCCAGCCATTTCTGGGGGGTTTTCTTTTTCTCCCAGAAATGGTGCACGTTCAGGCCGACGGTAGTTCCCATTTAGCGTTCGGTAAGCCTGCATTGGGCTTACTGACTCTTTATAAAAGAACCCCTTAGTGCTCTTCTATAAGAGATCCACACCCTTTATAGAATAGCGCTGTTGTGCTTAGGTTGGTTTTGTTCTACTCGCCTAACACCTAACTTAAGGACAAGGAAATTACAGAATGCCGGCGACTAAATTAAGCACCGACCTCCAGCCCCTGTGTTTGACAGGTCTGGACTTTTGAGAGGCTGGAACTGTCAAACAAGTGCGGGAGGATTGTGTCTGAGAACATGCTCAGGCACAATCAGGGCCGCCGAAAGACTGAGCCCCCCCCCAAAAAAAAAAAATCTCTAAATCAGCAGCGCAGCATCAGCGAGCAGTGTCTCACGTCTGTGTGAAAGCGGCAGATCGCCTCAGGCCTTCCCTCACTTTGCCCCGCCCTCACGGAAATAGGAAGTTACATCAGGCGAGGGCAGGACGTGAGGCGCTGCTCGCTGGCGCTGCGCTGCAGATTTAGAGATTCTTTTTTTAAATGCAGGGGGCCCGGTGGCAGACAGAAGGGGGCTATTGAAGAAGCTGAGGGTAGTCAGGTGGAGACTGGGGACTGCGGCGCTGGCGGCCTGGGAAAAGGAGAGGGAGAGAGACCCCAGTGCCAGGCCTTCCTTGGAGGCCCGGGCCTGGGAATTTTGCCCCCCCCCCCCTCTCTCGGCAGCCCTGGGCACAATCCTGCCGCAATTTTACTCTATGATCAAAGATAGTGTGCTTAAATTTGCAAGCTATTATCTCTGATCATAGGGGCGGTAATGCCCCGCGCTTTCCAGCGCTATTTTTAGAGTACTGTTTTGAACAGCATGAGGCTTTTGATCATCTGCACCTGAATGGTGTGATCTGCTGAGTCTCTTGTACCTCCCATGTAGCCACTCCCCTCATAAACCACCATGGCCCTTTGGGTAGTCCCTGGGGTGTAACTCAAGGCCAAGGTAAAGGTCAGTTCATCTGATATACCACCTATAGTGAGTCATCTAAGCTGTGTACAACCCCCCCCCCCCCCCCCCCAAAAAAAAATAAATAAATAAAGGTGGAGAAGGGGACACATACAAGGGAGACAAAGACAAATATTCAACAACAAGGCAGGGAAGGGTAATACAAGAGGAATGAATACAATTCTACAAGGGGATAACAGTGGTGGACAACACAAAAGGAAACGCTGTGCAGATCAATAATAAGGAAAAAGAGCAGAAAAGCAAGTCAGAAAAGAAAAGCAGGTCGGACTCAAACACAGTTTGAGTCTGCCTAAAACAGGCCCTACTTTATTTAGGGAAATGATGACTAAAGAACTATGCAAGCAATTAGATCAAGTCTTTTGGGCTGTGCGTGGTGAGGCAGCAACTCTTACCTACTAGGCATGCACATTCATTGGTGCACATTTGGGTCGTTAGCGTGCCTCATAAAATTAAGCTCACATGAAATGAATTTAATGCAGGTTAAGCTATTAACTTGCTTTAAGTCAATTAGGTTGCAATTCTATAACTGGGGGCCTCCATATAAGTGCCCAAAGACTGCATGGTAGGAGCCTATTTAAATGGAAATTGGGTACCTCAATTCTATTATATACTACTACTATAACTGAGGCAACCTAAAATTTAGGTATTTGTGCTTATGACAGCCTTAGGCTTGGTGTAAGTGTAGGGTCCTAAATGCACTGAGCAAATGGAACTTTGCCCATGCTCTGTCCCTTTATTTGCTTCCCTTGCAAACACATGCAATGTAAGTTGTGGGTATTTGCAGAATAGCATTTAGGGAAAGGGGATGGGCTTTGATATATTGCCTTTCTGTGGTTATAATCAAATCAGTTTACATATTAAATAGAGATAAAGGGAAAGGGGATGGGATTTGATATACTGGATCAAGGGTTTTCTAACCACCAGAACATAACAAGTAAAATCAAACTCAACCATATCATCACTGTGGAAAGTAGCCTGTGGAGTACCTCAAGGATCACCATTATCACCAATACTCTTCAAAATAATGATGATCCCACTGGCAAAGTCCTTATCCAATCAAGGCCTCAACCCGTTCATCTATGCAGACAATGTCACAATCGACATTCCCTTCAGACATGATCTGACAGAAATAACCAATAAAATCAAGATCGGCCTGAACACCATGGACTCCTGGGCAAACTCATTCCAACTGAAACTGAACACTGAAAAAACACACTGCCTCATCCTCTCATCACAACACAACAAGTACAAACCCACAACCATAAACACCCCAAACCACACCCTTCCTATCTCAAACAGCCTAAAAATACTCAACGTCACAATCAACCGCAACCTTACTCTTGAGAGCCAAGTAAACTCCGCAACAACAAAAAAATGTTACACTCAGTGTGGAAAGTTAAACGCGTAAAACCCTTCTTCCCGAGGGAAATATTTCGTAACCTAATACAATCAATGGTCCTAAGCCATGCAGACTACTGCAACAGAATCTATGTGGGATGTAAAGAACAACTCATAAAGAAACTCCAGACTGCCCAAAACACAGCAGCCAGGCTGATATTTGGCAAAACACGATTGGAAAGTGCTAAACCCCTCCGAGAAAAACTGCACTGGCTGCCAATCAAAGAACGTATCATCTTCAAAATCTGCACCCTAGTCCACAAAATTATATATGGCGAAGTCCCAGGATACATGACAGACCTTATAGACCTACCAACCAGAAACAGATCCGGATCATCACGAACATACCTAAACCTCCACTACCCAAATTGCAAAGGACTCAAATACAAAACCACCTATGAATCCATCTTCTCCTATATAAGTACACAACTATGGAATGCATTGCCAAAAGCTGTGAAAACAATATACGACCATCTAAACTTCAGGAAATCACTAAAACCAACCTGTTCAAAAAGGCTTACCCTACCGACCCACCATAAATTCCTACACCCGGCAACACAGCAAAACCAATGATCATACTGGACAATTCACTACCTTCCCTCTCTTCGACCCCCATGGTGCCTGAAACACACCTACCTATTCGACCACAAGAAAACCTGTAATTGTTTCTCTACCGGACTTGGCGAACGCCTTTACGGGACTATGTAAGCCACATTGAGCTTGCAAATAGGTGGGAAAATGTGGGATACAAATGTAGCAAGCAAGCAAATAAATATGTATCTATATCTAAATCTATATATATATATATATACATATATATATATATATATATATATATATATATATATATACAGGTACTTATACAGGTACTTATTTGTACCTGGGGCAATGGAGGATTAAGTGACTTACCCAGAGTCACAAGGAGCTGCAGTGAGAATTTAACACAGTTCCCCGGCCACTGCACTAGCCAGTGGGCTACTCCTCCACTCCCCTTCTGTAAGTACCCTGCTAGCATTTACACAGGTGTGTGTGCTTGTACGTGCATATCTGCTTAGTGTTCTAAACATTTACATTTGTAACACCACGTAAATATGGATGTCTAGTTTATAGATTTTTTCTCTTCAAGTGTGCAATAAAAACTTTAATGTACATTTTACAACTTTCACTAAAACAAACTGAAAAAAAAAACGTCCAAACATTTTTCAAAGACCTCAAACAAATGGAAAGTTTCTGCCCTATGCACATTTGTAACGCCTGCCAGCCTCTGCAGTATTTTTACCTGCAACTACTACTACTAATCATTTCTACAGCGCTACTAGATGTACGCAATGCTGTACACATTATATGCAGGTACTTTAGAGGGCTCACAATCTAAGTTTTTGTACTGTGGGCAATGGAGGGTTAAGTGACTTACCCAAGGTCACAAGGAGCTGCAGTGGGAATTGAACCCAGGTTGCCAGAATCAGAGCCTACTGTACTAACCATTGCAGAACGGTTTCTTAGAAATTCATTCAAGTTGTGAGCGGGCAATTGGCAGCCTAACACCCAGAAAAAGCCTTGTGATTGCAGATGACTAATAATGCCTTCCTAAGGATGTGTATGAGATAGTTCAAATAAATGATTCAATCAAGGGCGTAGACAGACCTCAATGTTTTGGGGATCCAGAGCCCAAAGTGGGAAGGGGGCACAGTTTGGCCCACCTTCCTGCCTCAACCCCCACCCTGCCACAACCCCACATACCCCACTAAAACCGAGCATGCACGCAACGTGAGAGGAAGCAGGGCAGGCAATGCGCAGAGAACAGCGCTGGAGAAAGGCTTCAGCTAGCAGGGGTTGGGGGGCCCAGGCCCCCAAGGCCCCACACAGCTACACCACTGGATTCAATTGTACTGGTACACCTTTTTAAGGCAGTACTGTAGCACAGAAAGCTTTCAAATCAGGGATAGTGAAGGCCTGGACAAATCCAGTGTTTTCTGTAACATGAACAGATTATAACACATTAAACAATACTTGTTCACCAACAAGACTGAAACACTCTGACTAAAAACTGAAGCACCTAATTAAGCACATTAGAAATTGCATTAATGTGGTTACTTTGGCCAGTTTTTACCTTTCGTACGACAATAGAAGCTACTTATGATAGGTGAAGTCCCCAGATGGCATTCACAGGCACATAATCTACAGAGAATAGTGAATAATTCAAAGAAGTTTCAAGCTCCCTCAAAACAGACTTCAGTAGCTCCAGGCAAACTCATTTTTAAGCATGGAAGGTCTCCCAGTATAAAAGCACAAGAAAATACTGTTTTATGCAACATTTAAATAAGATTCGAACGTGAGATATTTGTTACGTAACACTTGATAGCTATAGTGGAGCTCTAGCATTTGAAATTGCTTCAATGAAATGTGAAGCACAAATTATGTGCAGGATGTACAAAACCGTGAGACCCAAAATGTGAGCTGCCAAAATAAAAGAGAATCCCGTAGGTCGGAGCAGCGCTGGGAGCTTCTCTGCATGCCTATCATTGCTAGGGAAAGCATGTGATACCTGTTGCTAGGGAAACCACATCGGTCTGCTCACATTCAGAAGGGCTGCTTGCTTTGGACTCTGGTTCTGAGGCAATGTTCTGTACAGGGGCAGTGAGGAAAATCAAAGAAAAAGTCAAGCTTGAAGGTAAAAAGACATCAAAGAAACACGCAAAATTGTATACACATGCATAAATTGGAAGTGTGTTTGTGTATGTGTGTATCTATGCAGTGGTGCGAGGGTTGTTACATTTTTTAACATTTTGCGAGCCGGTTGCTGTTGTTCAGGCAGGGCTCGCTCTCCCTCCCGCTGCCTGTTGGGCTCTCCCTCCCCCGAGCCGCAGGGTCCCGGCACATACCTGAAGGCAGCAACCATGGTGGACTAGTGGATTATTCTTGGCAGGAAAGATCCCCAGTCTTTCCTGCCCGCTGCCAGCGCTGACCCTCCTGAAGCTGCATAGCTCTTTAAAAATGGTTGCCGAGACTTCCAGCAGCAGCCTCTGCGCGCGTACCCCCCCCCCCCCCCAAATTGCAGGGCTGGCTATACCCGGGGAGAGAGCCTGATGTTAAAAATTTAGCAGCACACCACTGTATCTATACCTATCTATCTGTGGAGGAGTGGCCTAGTGGTTAGAGCACCAGTCTTGACATCCAGATGTGAACAGTTCAAATCCCACTGCTGCTCCTTGTGATCTCAGGCAAGTTAACCCTCCATTGGCTCAGGTACAAACTTAGGACTACCCCAGAAAATAATAACCCAGCAGTAATAGGGTCAGCGAGGGAGCCCTTATCTCCACCTCAATGGGTAGCGGTAAGGGTTCCCTGCCGCATGGCCACACGGTAAGATTTCTCTCACTGCATAGCCTTTTTTTTTAGGGGGAGGGCTTTTACCAACTGCAGAAGAAAGGGCCCTGGCACACGGGAAAAACAGCTACCGCAGGGCCCTTTTCCCCACAGCTTAGTAAAAAGACCCCTTAGACTGTGAACCCTCCAGGTACATTCAGTGTACCTGAATGTAACTCACCTTCAGCTACTACTGAAAAGGTGTAAGCAAAATCCAAATAAATAAAATTAAAAATAAATCTATCCAGTATAAAGGAACACTTCATGAAGATGTATATGTGAGTACATTATATATCTAGATCTCTATATTGATATCTATACACACACACACATATACATTTAGACAGATACATCCCCCCCCCCCCCCCCCCCCCCCCAGTATTTAAAGCTATTTAACTGGGCAGGAACTGACCACGACTGGTTAAATAGCATTTATCCGGCTAAGCGCTAATATTCAGCATTACATAGCCAGTTATCTCAGCTGAATATTATTTATTTATTTATTGCATTTGTATCCCACATTTTCCCACCTATTTGCAGGCTCAATGTGGCTTACATAGAGGGGCATAATTGAACAAAAACGTCTATCTCCATGGGCGTTTATCTCCGAGAACGGGTCCGTGAAGGGGCAGACCGAACCGTATTTTCGAAAAAAATAGACGTCCATGTTTTATTCGACAATTTGTGAGCTGGGCGTTTTTGTTTTTCAGTGATAATGGAAAATGAAGGTGCCCAGCTCAAAAACGAATAAATCCAAGGCATTTGTTCGTGGGAGGGGCCAGGATTCGTAGTGCACATGCTAGGACACCAACCGGGCACCCTAGGGGGCACTTTTACAAAAAAAAAAAAAAAAGGTAAAAGAGCTCCCAGGTGCATAGCACCCTTCCCTTGGGTGTTGAGCCCCCCAAATCGCCCTCAAAACCCACCGCCCACAAGTCTACACCATTACTATAGCCCTAAGGGGTGAAGGGGGGCACCTACATGTGGGTACAGTGGGTTTGGGGGGCGGTGTGGAGGGCTCCCATTTACCAGCACAAGTGTAACAGGTGGAGGGGGGGATGGGCCTGGGTCTACCTGCCTGACGTCCACTGCACCCCCTAATAACTGCTCCAGTGACCTGCATACTGCTGCCAGGGAGGTGGGTATGACATTTGAGGGGGAACATAAAAAGTTGTGAAACGGCATATTTTTGTGGTGGGAGGGGGTTTGTGACCACTGGGGGAGTCAGGGGAGGTCATCCCCGACTCCCTCCAGTGGTCATCTGGTCATTTAGGGCACTTTTTGGGGTCCTATTCGTGGAAAAACAGGGTCCAGGAAAAGTGCCCTAAATTCTCGCTAAAAACGCATATTTTTTTTCCATTATCGGCGAAAGGCGCCTATC
The DNA here is from genome assembly GCF_901765095.1 of Microcaecilia unicolor. NCBI lineage: Eukaryota > Metazoa > Chordata > Amphibia > Gymnophiona > Siphonopidae > Microcaecilia > Microcaecilia unicolor. The sequence continues at coordinate 34,635,347 of NC_044036.1, forward strand.
TCTGATCGGCCAATAACCACGCCCCAGTTCCGCCTTCACCACGCCTTTGACACGCCCCCATCAACTTTGTCTGCATCCGCGACGGAGTGCAGTTGAAAACGTCCAAATTCGGCTTTCGATTATACCGCTTTATTTGTTTTTGTGAGATAAACGTCTATCTCCCTATTTGGGTCGCAATATAGGCGTTTTTCTTTTTCAATTATAAGCTGGATAGTGCCGTAGCAGCGGTCGCTGGTTCCGGTCTGAACACGATAGTGTGCTCAAGTACAAGTTGTGATTGTGGTAGGGTATGGTTCACATTCGGTAAATGCACTGGGAAACATTAAGTGTGAAGAGGGAGATAGGGGTGAGTCCATTAAAGACTTGGTGTTGTTGTGTAGCAGGCTTTCTGGTTCTTATGTTGGGTTGGTGGGGTACGCCTCTTGGAACAGGTTCGTTTTTAGTTTTTTCCGGAACTTTAGGTAGTCGTATGTTGTTTTTACTAATTTAGGCAGTGTGTTCCATAGTTGTGCGCTTAAATAGGAGAAGCTGGATGCATATGTTGTTTTGTATTTGAGTCCGTTGTTGTTTGGGTAGTGGAGGTTAAGATATGTTCGAGCTGATCTTGTTGTGTTTCTGGTTGGGAGGTCTATGAGGTCTTTCATGTATCCTGGGGCTTCGCCATAGATGATTTTATGGGTCATGGAGCAGATTTTGAAAGCAATACGTTCTTTGGGAGCCAGTGAAGTGTTTCTCGGAGGGATTTGGCACTTTCAAAACGCGATTTTCCAAATATAAGCCTGGCTGCTGTGTTTTGAGCGGTCTGGAGTTTCTTTATGATTTGTTCTTTACAGCCCATTTGCAGTAGTCTATATTAGTGCTTAGTGCATAGGGGTAAATTCTATATATGGTGCCTAAAAAATCAGTGCTGAAAAAAACTGCTTAAGCGTTATTGTACGAGCCATGCCTAAAGTTAGGAGCGGTTTATAGAATAACGTTTAACCATGATCGTTCTGCATAAATTTAGGCACCACCATTTGCACAAATGAAAACGTGGTGCAAACACCCACGCCTAAATTTACACATGGAGGCCTTTATTCTGTAATTACGTGCGTAACTGAAAACTGCGCCCTGAAATGCCCACGACCGTCCCCATTTCCACGCCCTCTTTTTTGGGCCACGCATAAATTTTAGGTGCGAAGCGCCCTATTAAATCTAATTAGTGCCAATAATTGCTTGTTTAAAAGCCAATGATTGGCACTCATTAGCTTATTATTCAATTAAATTGCACGCGCAAATCAGGATCGTGTCTAAGTTTGCATGCACAATTTTCGGTGACCTTTATAAAATCACGTGATACAACTGGCTAGCCACAAATATTCAGCGCTTCACCGGCTAAGTTTAGCAGCCAAATTGGTCCAACTAAATAGCAGTCCTATCTTTGCCCACTATAAATTTAACCAGTCAGCACTGAATATTAACTTGGCTAGTTAAGTTTAAGCTGGGCAAAAAAAAAAATGGATATTCAATGTCAGTCACCAGAAACGGCTCAGTATTTAATATCCGGGCTCAGCGCCAATCGTGGAACTTAGCTGGCCTGCCTCCCGTGGGCTGAATATCGACCCCATAGATACTTGCATAGATACATATAGATAAAGCCATGGCTTTTCAAGCTTTGATGATCTATATCTCTATACATGATAGATAGATAGATAGATAGATAGACACTTGCCTCTTGATTAAGTGTATATATACATATGCTAAAATGGAAACATGACCCCTAGTGGCAGTATCACAATACTACCGGCTAGGGCAGAAACAGCTGGGGCTCACTCCTGCCCTGCCCATTAGAGACCAGGGATTTTCAAAGGTAGGCCCATGGAGAGGGGGCCTTCAAGAAGGTAGGTAGGGATTGGAGGCCCAAGATTTGAGGCAGGTCTATCAGAAGCAGCACTGGGGTGGAGAGTCCAACACTTAGGGGGCCTTTCATGTGGGGGGCTTCTAGTTGGAGGGCGCTATAATAGGGGAGCTTTAATTGGCAGGATGGCTACAGGAGGGGGTTTGTGCTGGGGGATTCGCTGTAGGACCAGCTTTTTAAAATGTCACTGACCCCTTTAAGATGCAGCATGCAGCACAGGCGCATCTGCAGCCCAATGCTCCAAAAATGGATACAATAATCACAGCATTTTGCTAGGATTATTTTTCTTGCTGTAATGTGGCTTGCAATGTCCATAAGGTGATCGCCACAAGCCACATTATTTATTTATTTATTTGTAGCATTTATATCCCACATTTTCCCACCTATCTGCAGGCTCAATGTGGCTTACATTGTTCCGTAATGGTGATCACCAATTCCGGAAAAGAGAAAATACATAGTTAAGATGGAGGTGACAGAGTGGATTAGATATTCAGGTAAAGAAAGTTCATTTTCATGCTGAGAAGTAAAAGGTCTAAGATTAAACTTCAATCGTGATAAATCAGTTTGAACAAACAGAAATAATAAACTTCAATCGTGAATAGGTTAGTTTGAACAATCAGAAAATTAAAGGTTATGTTTTGTGTAGTTCAGGTGGAAATTTCTTACTGGTGTTTAGGATGGATCTTCGTGATATGCCTTTTTGAATAGGTTGGTTTTCAGTAATTTTCGGAAATTATTTGTCATGCGTTGTTTTACATAGTAATAAGCTGTAAGCGAGACATCCCAATTCTGACTTGGATGTTCTTTTGAAAATGCCCCTCCATCTGTTGATTAATGGCGCCTGTCACGCGTACCTGTAGGCGCAGTTTTTAGAATTGCCCTGATGGTGTTGAAACTTCCCCTCCATGTCATTTTTAAATTCAGTTTGAATATCTACTAACTTTGCAGTCACAGTAAATTCAGTTGAGGTCATCATTCTCCATATTGTCTCCAAGGTCACTTCCATTGGCACAGTTAAGTTCTTTAAAACATTGATCTTTGAAGTACATACTGCTGAATCAGCTGAAAGGTTTTTCCTTCAAGCCATTAGCCTCAGGCTCCTCAAGGAACTTCTTCAGTTTAGTACACTGCCCACCACAGAAACTAAAGTAGGCAACAGCATCTGACCGATTTGCTTTCACAGAGGCTCTATTGCTCTAGCTAGCTTTTCTCCATTCATCTGCTCACTTACTAGGAGCAACATTGAATTCCTCAATAAGATCTAACACAGAAGAAAAAGAGGGTTCAGTCATTGTATATTTTTTTTATTTTTGTTACATTTGTACCCTGTGCTTTCCCACTCATGGCAGGCTCAATGTGGCTTACTTGGGGCAATAGAGGGTTAAGTGACTTGCCCAGGGTCACAAGGAGCTGCCTGTGTCTGAAGTGGGAATTGAACTCAGTTCCCCAGGACCAAAGTCCACCACCCTAACCACTAGGCCACTCCTCCACTCCACTCTGCCATCCCTGTAAACAAAGTACATCTGCCCCTCGCACCTGCATAGGTTCGTCAAATTTGCTACCTTAGACTACCAAAACCTTTCACTTATTACGGCCACAATAAACCTAAACCTAAATCTGGGTTTCTCATACGATCGAAAACTGAAGTAAATTTAAGGCCATTGAGCCCATACATGAAAAGTTCAAACATATTTCTTTTAGGGATGTGCACAGAAGCAATTTTTGTTTCATTTTCCATTTGTTTTTGGACTTTTCCTTGATTTTTTTTTCTGGTGACCACAAACGTTTTGGACTTATTAATGTATGGATACTGTACATATGTTAATTTGTGTGTTAATGTTTATTACATTTTTATTTATTTATTTATTTATTGCATTTGTAGCCCACATTTTCCCACCTTTTTGCGGGCTCAGTGTGGCTTACAATACATTATGAATGATGGAATTACAATTTGTTAGAATTCGGTTATGGATTACATTGTGAAGAGTTATACGAGACAAATCAAATGTCGTTAAGGAATATAGCAATGGAAAAGAACAGTGAAACATCGGAAAACAACGGGAAGCTAAAGGGCAATATATAATAACAAGAAAACATATGGTATACATTCCTCTGTGGGTAAAGGTATGAGTGTGGTGAGATCTCGGGGGATAAGAATTCAGAAGTGGATGTATTGATGCATTACTGAAACAGTGAGTGTGGACTTTATGTGTTTTGGTTCTTTCCGTAGATTTTAGCAAAAAGATGTGTCTTCAGTAATTTGCGGAAGGTGGTTTGTTCGTAGATCGTTTTCAGGTTGCGCGGCAGTGTGTTCCAGAACTGCGTGCTCATGTAAGAAAAGGTTGACATGCCCTTTTTTAAGGCACCCAAATCAACTGAATGCATACTAATGAATGAGCATCACAAATTTCTTGTGAGGGAGACGCAGCAATGGTTTTCAACCTGTAGTAATTAGGTAGAAACCAGCCTTTTAACAGAAATATAGCCCCGGACACACTCCATGCCAATTCCTTCCAGGGGACTTGTTCTGCCCCTCAGCTCTGATGTGATCAATTTTCAGAGACGTGAGCCCTCCTCTCTGATTTCCCTGTCACAGACAAATGAGAAGAAATGGACTGTAACAAGAGGACGCGTTTCTAAGGTTTGTGTATGTGCTATAACTGAAAACGTAAAGGTAGAAACTACAAAATTTGAGATCATTGATTAGACATTAAGGTAGGGATGTGCATTCTTTCGAAACTACATAGGAAATGTCAAATGTGTATATTTTTTTCTCATGCTTCCAAATTTGATCACATGACTCCATTACGTAGTCAACACCACTGCCTCAAGTTCCCACACCGCATTCCGTTTAAGATCTGTTCTTTGGTCCACAAAGCTTTATATCCGGACTGTCCTCCCTATCTGGTTCCTCTTTTAATCCCAGTCACGACTCCTCATTTTTTACGCTTGGCAAATGGCAAACGCCTAGCGCTTCCCTTTGTCTCTGCTGCTCATTTGGCGTCAACTAGAAATAGGGTCTTCTTTCTAGGACCGCGGCTGTGGAATTCTTTACCCCCTGACCTACAACTTGAGCCTTCGTTTTCCATAGTCAAGAAAGCACTGAAGTCTTTTTTTTATTTCATTTGGCTTACGGTGAGTGCACTCAAGGGCTTCCGCTAGCACCTATAACCTCTGATCTTTGAACTTGATCTCCCTTAGGGCCCTTTTTACTAAGCCGCGCTAGAAACGTGCTAGCATTTTTAGTGCCTGCTAAGCGTTAGCAAGTGCTAACCGTGTAGATGCCCGTAATATTCCTATAGACGTCTACACAGTTAGTGCACGCTAATTTTTAACACACACTAAAAACGCTAGCGCACCTTAGTAAACAGGACCCTTAACTTTTTAATCTGTCCTACGCATTTTGGAGTTCTTTTTTAACTGATTGATTTTAATTATGGAGTCCTTTAACTAAGTTGTGGTAATCACTAACGTGTGCTTACCGCAGCTAAACATGCCTTATCCTGGGGCACACTCAGATGTCCTGTGGTAATTTTGGGATTGGCACGCACTACTCATGCACTAAAAACTAAAATGTATCTTTTTAGTGCTGGGGAGGAGAGTGAGCATGTTCTGCGCTAATCGGTTAGCGAAGCTACATTGCCGCACACTAACTGATTAGCATTTGGTTAGTGCGTGAGCCCTTACTGCCTACAAAACAGGTGGCGGTAGAGGTTCACACACTTGCTTCTTTTTGAGTCGCCGGATCCAGCTGATGCCGTCTGCCACCGGTGACCTCTTCCGCTCTTCAGGCCGCATACTGCTGCTTCTTCTGCACCTCACCTGCGCTTCCTGGGTATTCCTACAGTTCCCAATTATGGATTGCCTTGCCGAGAGCTGTTCAAGCCACTCTGATCCGTCTCAGCATCTGGTCTTCCACAGTCCATTTTAGACCCTCTTGCCCTTTCCCTTTTACTTCCTACCCTGTTCCTTTTACCCTATGTAATGTAATTGTAATTGATTCCTGTACATTGTAAGCCACTTTGAGTCTGCTTAATGTGGAAAAAAGTGGGGTATAAATGTTCATAAATACATAAATAATGGGCATGCACTAATGGCCAATGAATACAGAAAATAAAAAAATTGGCCATTTTACCTCTGCGGTAAAAATGGCCTTAGCACATGGGAATGACCTGCGTAATTACATGCTAAGGCCACTTTTTAGCGCAGTTTGGTAAAAGAACCCTTACGTTTATAAACTGCTTTATCTATGGAAGGTGGTATATAAAATTTTAATAAACCATAACCATGTCACTTATCACTACTACTACTACTACTATTTAGCATTTCTATAGCGCTACAAGGCGTACGCAGTGCTGCACAAACATAGAACAAAGACAGTCCCTGCTCAAAGAGCTTACAATCTAATAGACAAAAAATAAATAAAGTAAGCAAATCAAATCAATTAATGTGAATGGGAAGGAAGAGAGGAGGGTAGGTGGAGGCGAGTGGTTACAAGTGGTTACGAGTCAAAAGCAATGTTAAAGAGGTGGGCTTTCAGTCTAGATTTAAAGGTGGCCAAGGATGGGGCAAGACGTAGGGGCTCAGGAAGTTTATTCCAGGCGTAGGGTGCAGCGAGACAGAAGGCGCGGAGTCTGGAGTTGGCAGTAGTGGAGAAGGGAACAGATAAGAAGGATTTATCCATGGAGCGGAGTGCACGGGAAGGGGTGTAGGGAAGGACGAGTGTGGAGAGATACTGGGGAGCAGCAGAGTGAGTACATTTATAGGCTAGTAGAAGAAGTTTGAACAGGATGCGAAAACGGATAGGGAGCCAAGCAGAAAAAAACATAAAATGTTTATTCTTGTGCTATCAATAAAAGAGTGCACAATCTTTCCAAAGAACACACACTCTTTCCTGAAAGTGCACACGTGCACGAACCGTCACATGTGTGCATCATCGGGGAAAGCGCACAGTGTTTTTGAATTGTGTCAGCCCTTTCAAAAAACTGTGCTTTTTTTGAAAGAGTGCACAGTCTTAATAATACTTCTCACATGATGACAGAATGAAAAAAAAAACGATTTAACAAAAATGAACAATGACACCGGAAACTACATGAAATGAAATTTTTTTCTGGCTGTCCACCCCTCATTTAAGGTAACACTATTTTAATTTGCTAGTTGTGTCTATTCTTGCTATAGTGGGAGGTGGAAACAACAGAATTTTCCTCTAATAAAAACCATGAGGAAACTGCTGTTTGAACAGTGCTAATACAGGAAAGTATGTTTGAAGGAGGAGTGGCCTAGTGGTTAGTGTGGTGGACTTAGGTTCTGAGAAACTGAGTTTGATTCCCACTTCAGGCACATGCAGCTCCTTGTGACTCTGGGCAAGTCACTTAACCCTCCATTGCCCCATGTAAGTAGCATTGAGCCTGCCATGAGTGGGAAAGCGCGGGGTACAAATGTAACAAAAATAAAATAGATACTATTGGAGATTCTACATAGAATGTTGCTATTCCACTACCATGTAGAAGGCTGCGCAGGCTTCTGTTTCTGTGAGTCTGACGTCCTGCAGAAGCTTACGCGGCCACATTGGTGATCTGCAAGGGCCGACTTCTACATGGAATGTTGCTAGTGGAATAGCTCAAATAGTAGCAACAGTGGAGGAGTGGCCTAGTGGTTAGGGTGGTGGACTTTGGTCCTGAGGAGCTTAGTTCAATTCCCACTTCAGGCACAGGCAGCTCCTTGTGACTCTGGGCAAGTCACTTAACCCTCCATTGCCCCATGTAAGCTGCATTGAGCCTGCCATGAGTGGGAAAAATGTGGGGTACAAATGTAACAAAACAAACATAACTGTGTGTGTGGCAGGAGCAATAGCTAGGGTGATGCTTTGAGAGCCTGGGCCCCACCATGTTTGCTCAGGCTCCCCCCCCCCAATTGCATTGCCCATTTCCCTTGGTCCCCACCATCTACTCTCCTGTGTTTCTCCCCCTTTTCCAGCAGAACATTCATTTCATCTACCTCCCCCTCCCTGCAGTATCTGTCTTCTGCTTTCCCCTCCCCCTCTCTAGATTTTCCCCTTTCACCGTGTCACATTAATTATACCATAGCTGGCTGGGATCCCCAAGCCCCGCCAGCTAAAGAAATCGGAAACAGCAGAGGTGTAACTGTGGTGCTACCATGACCAAGAGCAATGAAAAAGCAGCACAACAGGAACCAGGAACCACAAACACATTTAGTATTCATGGAGGCCAGCACTGGGCAGTGATACCCTACAATATTGAATATACTTGAAGTGCTGGTGTTAGAGGGTTCTACTTCTGCTGCTTCTCAGGTTCATGTGGCCATGGCAGCACCACAGCTACAGTTCTGACGCTCCTGATTTCTTCAGCTGGCAGGGCTTGGATTTCCCCACCAGCTATAATTAATGTGACATGGTGAAAGGAGAAGATATAGGGAGGTGGAGGGGAAAGAAGAGGACAGATGCTGAAGAGAGGGGGAGGTAAATGAAATGGGTGATCTGCTGGAAAAAAGGGGAGAAAGGCAGGACAGAGGATGCTGGGGACAAGGGAAGTGGGTATGAGACATAGGTACATAAGTATTGCCATACTGGGACAGACCAAAGGTCCATTAAGCCCAGCATCCTCTTTCCAACAGTAGCCAATCCAGGTCACAAATACCTGGTAAGAACCCCAAAAAAGTACAAAACATTTTATGCTGCTTATCCCAGAAATAAGCAGTGAATTTTCCCCAAGTCCATTTTAATAATGATCTATTGACTTTTCCTTTAGGAAGCCATCCAAACCTTTTTTAAACCCCGCTAAGCTAACCGCCTTTACCACATTCTCTGGCAACGAATTCCAGAGTTTAATTACACATTGAGTGAAGAAAAGTTTTCTCCGATTTGTTTTGCATTTACTACTTTGTAGCTTCATATAAGTTTGAGAGAAGAGCAGGGACTCACAGTGATGTGTGGACATTGGGACAAGGTAGGAAAGTAGAAAGGGGAAGACTCAGAAAACAGCTGGGGATTGGAATGAGCGTGGAATCCTGGGGACTTTGTGCTAATTGGGTAGGTCTGGAAAGTAGGAACTTGAGGATTAGAGTGAAAAACAGTGGGTACAAAAAGCAATTGCATGCAATGGATGAACTATGGGATGTACCACAGCAGGGGTGGGCAACTTCAATCCTCGAGAGCCACAACCCAGCTGGGTTTTCAGGATTTCCTCAATGAATATGCATGAGATCTATTTGCAAACAATGGAGGCAGTTCATGCAAACAGATCTCTTGCATACTCACTGGGAAAATCCTGAAAACCTGCATGAGTTGCGGCCTTGAAAGACCAAGGTTGCCCACCCCTGTACCACAGAGTAAAGAAATGAGAGGAAATGGTGTGAAGGATCTGCAAGAGCTGAGGTGGACTTGGGAACCAATAATAGGGGACAAAAGAGAGTGAAAGACAGATAAGGAAAGGGGTCTGCTCTTTGAAAGGGTAAGAGCAGATAAAAATGGAGAAAATTAAAGAGGGAGGCTGGATAGGAGGTAAGAGACAGAAGAAATGGGCTAAAAATTGGGGGATGGGATAAGTTACATGGAAGGAGTTGAGACTAAGGGGATGAGAGACAGGAAGTTAGATGATTGCTGGGGAGATGGTGAGTATAGTGAGTGAAAACAGAGGACTTGAGGGCAACGAAAAAAAGGGAATTATGTGTGTAGTTGATGTGAACTGCCTAGTACATAGGACAGAGCAGTATTTAAATGGTGATATAAATAAACAAATAGTAAGAACAGAAGAGAGAAGGAATTCAGAGTGGGGAATTGAAAGCTGCTAGGCAGGTTAGAAGCAAAGAGGCCCTTTTACTAAAGCTTAGCATGTGCTAACGGAAATCGCTGTGTGCTAAATGCTGTGCATCCTATTTTACACCTGTGGACCATGTGCCACTTAGTGCACACTAATGTCTGTTCGCACACGCTAAGCCTTAGTAAAAGGGCCCCAAAATGAGGAAGATTAAAGACTGTAGGGTAAGAAAGGGTAAAATTTAGCGTTGGATGGATAGAGAAGCAGACTAGAGAAATAGAGAAGATCATTGTCAGCAAGAAACAGAGGGGAAGAAGGAAAGCGGGAGAAGAAATAGAAAATGGAAAACAGATCCTGGAAAAGGACTTGGGAAAGTATCATCAAATGAATAAAGAAACCATAACTATTAGAAAATTAAAAAGCTCAAATAACAAGGGCACCAAAAGGCATTTCATTTCAGGTTTTTAGAAAGTGGAATATATCAGTTTTGTGGCCCTGCATTTCTTATAGCTTTGTATTTTGCTCAGTACTCATTTTTCTTTCTTTTTATTCAGTGTTCCACTGTTGAAAGGCCAGTTTCTCAGGCTTTCCATTTCAGTTATTGTATATATGCCTCCATTTCTAATTTGTAGTCGAGTATTCTGTATTTGGTGAAGGTCTGCCTGTATTCTACATATTAGATATTCTGTTGGCATATCTTTTCCCGTGTGAGGGGTCTGCACAACTTGTTATATATTTCCAGTAGCAGGTGTTAGTGTTCTAGGTCTTGGTGTAATTCTACAATGCTACCTTTTCATAGGAACGACTCTTGCTGTTTGAGTCTTGGAAGTTAACTATAAGTTAACTTATAGAATAAGTTCTGAGTGTCTTTTTGAAAGGATTTGTATAACGTCATTCTGTCTGGCAATGAACAGAACTTGCGTTGCTGTTACTGAAGTGACATCAGTACATGAATATAATTTTTTCACGTTGTAAAGTGAATATCCTAGTTCTGCTGCACTTCCGTTGTACTTTTTATGTCCCTGTGATTATCATGATTATTGCCGTTTTATTGTAGTTATTTTGTTCTCTGCCTCGAGCGCTCTGGAAAAGAGTTTTAAAACAAATATCAATGTATTATTTTATATTACATGAATGGATCTGATGTTTCTATAATGGGTTCTTTGCTTTCTATATAATATTCTTATATTTATCAACTGCAATAGAAATAAAAAGAAAATAAGACTTCAGAAGTATTTATCCATTTTCGTTATACAGATTGTCATTTATTTGTCATAAAACAAAGGATATGTGCTAAATTAGGCTAACTAATTATTTTGCCATGGCATCAGGCAGGGTCTAGAACTCCTTGCAGGATATTACAAAGCATGTTCAGATGTTTTACCTTTACAGTAGTGTCTTTTTACATGGCCAGAAGGATGATAGGCAGCAAAAAAAATGAGGTGTTGATACCCCTGTACAAGTCATTGGGGAGGCCCCAACTGGAGTATCATGTTCAGTTTTGGAGGCCGTATCTTGGTATGGACGTAAAAAGACTTCAAGCGGATCAGAGAAAAGCAGCAAAAATGGTATTGGTTTTGCATCACAAGATGTATGAGGAGAGACTTGAGGACCTGAACATGTATACTCTGGAGGAAAGGAGAGACAGGGGTGAAATGATACAGACATTCAGATATTTGAAAGGTATCAATCTACAAACAAACCTTTTTCAGAGAGGAGAAGGTGGTAGAACTAGAAGACATGAATTCAGGTTGCAGGGGGGGGGGGGGGGGCGACTCAGGAATAATCAGAAAGTTCTTTTTCATGGTAGAGGGTGGTAGATACCTGGAATGTCCTCCTGCAGGAGGTGGTGGAGATGAAAACAGTAATTGAATTCAAAAATGCGTTGGATAAACACAAAGGAATCCTGCTTAGAAGGCATGGAACCAAACAAACTCAGTGGTGATTAGATGGCAACACCAGTAATTGGGAATTCATTGCCGGAGAACGTGGTGAAGGCGGTTAGCTTGGCAAAGTTTAAAAGGGGGTTAGACGGTTTCCTAAAGGAGAAGTCCATAAACCGCTACTAAATGGACTTGGGAAAAATCCACAATTCCAGGAATAACATGTATAGAATGTTTGTACGTCTGGGAAGCTCGTCAGGTGCCCTTGGCCTGGATTGGCCGCTGTCATGGACAGGATGCTGGGCTCGATGGACCCTTGGTCTTTTCCCAGTGTGGCATTACTTATGTACTTATGTACTTAAAGCCAATGCTAGGCAGACATCTACAGTCTGTGCCCTGACCATGGCTGGACAGATAGGCCACTGCCAGGCAGACCTCTATGGTCTGTGCCCTGATCGTGCCTGGACAGATTTGGATGGGCTGGACTGGAGCTTCGGTGACAACTTCAGAAGCTGGAGAACAAAGCCAGTGTTGGGCAGACTTCTACGGTCTCTGCCCTGAAAATAGCAAGGACAAATCAAGATCAAGTATACATATGTAGTATCACATCATGCCTTATGCTGTGAGTTTATCTTGTTGGGCAGACTGGATGGTCCGTACAGGTCTTTGTCTGCCGTCACCTACAACGTTACTATGTTTCACTTACATTATAAATGGGATACTGCCTCTTGAGACATTGTTACGTATAATTGAACAGTTTCCTTAAGTATACATGTGGTTTAGCTCTGGTGAGTGCTTGAAATACTTTTAAAATACTTAGTGTCACTCATGATGTATGACACCTATTGCAGACCACTTCGAAACCCATTGTCAGGTGCAATCCAAGACATTATGGTGCTCATTTTCAAAGCAAATGGACATCTTAAAATGCCTTAAAAAAAAAAGCCCATCTACTAAAAATGTCTAAATCCTGATATTGGAAAGTCAGAATTTGGACGTTTCACATTGCAGTTCATCCAAATAGCAAGGGGGTATGTTGTGGGTGTGTTTTGGGATGGACATCTAACTGGGATTTTCGAACGAGAAGAAACATCCAAGTTGCAAAAAGCTGTTCTAATTGAGCAGCTCAGCATAACATTCTGTTTGGTTTCTTAGCCACCGCCGCACACTGAGCAGAGGGTTTCAATGTATCATCAACGATGACACCTAGATCCCTTTCCTGGTCGGTGACTCCTAATGTGGAACCATGCATCATGTAACTATAGTTCTGGTTCCTCTTTCCCACATGCATCACTTTGCACTTGTTCACATTAAACGTCATCTGCCATTTGGATATTCAATCTCCCAGTCTCGTAAGGTCCTCTTGTAATTTTTCACAATTAGTATGTTTATTTTTTCTACTTTGTGTATGTCTTTATGTCATCCATCTAGGATCTTTTAGGATAATATGGAAAATAAATTAATAAACGGAATTAAATGAAGTTCTGCTTCACTCTGAGACAGCCTTTCCTTTCATAAAATTAATTAACCAGGAGACCCAGAGAGAGACCCTCACCCAGAGAGGCCCCAAAACAATTCAAGAAAGACCTTACGGACCAAATCAACCACAGACTCCAAAACGGCATATTCCCCAAGAATAAAGGAAACATCCTACTCACACCTTTGCCAAAAGACGCTAAAAAAAGCACAATGGACTTAACTAATTATCGACCAGTTGCGTCTATACCGCTCAATACCAAAATAATGGAGGGTATAGTTACGAAACAACTCACTGAATACCTAAATAAACACTCAATTCTACATGAGTCACAATCAGGATTTCGATCAAATCACAGCACCGAAACTTTACTAGTGGCGGCAATGAACTCATTCAAAAAAACAATTGCAACTGGCAAGAACATACTAGTACTGCAATTTGACATGTCAAGCGCCTTCGACATGGTTGATCAGGAATATTACTTCATATTCTAGAATACTTCGGAGTCGGAGGTCCGGTCCTCAAGTGGTTCAAGGGATTCCTCACCACCAGATCCTACCAAGTAATAACAGATGCCGAAAGATCACCTCCATGGACACCGGAATGCGGAGTTCCTCAAGGATCCCCCTTATCACCTACCATCTTCAACTTAATGATGATACCACTAGCCAAACTATTAGCCAATCAAAACCTTAACCCTTTCATATATGCAGACGATGTCACAATCTACATTCCGTTCAAACACAATATAACCGAAATCACCAACGAGATCAACCAAGGCCTCAGAATCATGCACACCTGGGCAGATTCATTCCGTCTAAAACTCAACGCTGAAAAAACTCAATGCCTAGTACTCACTTCTCAATATAACACAAACAACTACTCCACTATTACCACACCATACTGCACCCTTCCTATCTCAGAAAACCTGAAGATTCTCGGAGTTACCATAGACCGAAACTTCACTCTCGATACCCACGCGAAGAACACGACAAAAAAGATGTTCTACTCGATGTGGAAACTCAAAAGAGTTAAGCCTTACTTCCCGAGAAGCATTTTCCGTACCCTGGTACAGTCTATGGTATTAAGTCACTTGGACTACTGTAACGCTCTGTACACCGGCTGCAAAGAACAGACTATTAAGAAACTCCAAACAGCCCAAATTACCGCAGCCAGACTCATATTTGGTAAAACCAAATACGAAAGTGCGACACCCTTAAGAGAGAACCATCACTGGCTACTACTCAAGGAACGCATTGAATTCAAGATATGCACGATCGTACACAAGATCATTCACGCAGATGCCCCACTTTACATGTCTAACCTAGTGGACCTACCGCCCAGAAACGCCAAGAGATCAGCCCGCAAATTCCTCAACTTGAACTTCCCCAGCTGTAAAGGTCTTAAATACAAGCAAGCATACGCCACCACCTTCTCGTATAGAAGCACACAGCTATGGAATGCGTTACCCTCAACCTTAAAAACCATGGACAATCTAAGCAACTTTCGCAAATCCTTGAAGACACATCTCTTCAACAGAGCCTACAAAAAGAACCTATAAAGACACAACCCACCCACACAACCAATTACACCTCCTACATCACCCTATTTAACACCCCCTTCTCTTTCTTCAAATATCTTCGTCCTACCACCGACTATATCTATTATCCTCTCATGAATATGTCATAATAACACTCTGTAAGCCACATTGAGCCTGCAAATAGGTGGGATAATGTGGGGTACAAATATAATAAATAAATATAGTAACCCATCTCCTTTTTTCCCCTATAGGTTTCTACAATTTTTTCTGTTAAATCTTGACTGTGTAAGCAACCTATCTTGCAGGATGCTGTGCACAGTTTTTTTGTCTGATCTTCAAATATGGCCCAATATCATTTATGACTCTGCAAAAGCAAGAAAATAAAAGAAATATTAAGTAATACAGGCAAACACAGATAAAGTGAAGGAAGTCTAGGTGCATCATAGCGACTACCACTATTCATATTTCTACAAACGCGCACAAGAGACAATCACTTCCCCATCTAGTCAAGACACACATGCAAGACAAATGGAAGGTTTCAGAAACTCAATTATTATAGAAACTGGTTACAACAAAGTCATAATTGGGGTTTGAGTGTTCCACCTCAACCAAGCAACTACTACTACTACTACTTAGCATTTCTATAGCGCTGCCAGGGTTACGCAGCGCTGTACAAGTTTAACACGGGGAAGGATAGTCCCTACTCAAGAGAGCTTACAATCTAAAGGTTACAAACTCTGTAGTCAGTGTAGGTGACATGAATGGGGAAGGTGGTTAGGCACCAAAAGCAAGGGAGAAGAGATGGGCTTTGAGTAAGGACTTGAAGATACACCTTTGCGTTCACAAATGTACGTAGGAAGATTGGCAGTGGGACTAACTAGGAGAGATCAGAATTTCAGGGCTGTTCTAGTGGTTCTACCAATAGACATAAGACGTTACAAACTGGAAAAGAACAAGTGAAACAGAACTGCAGTCAGATTGTTAGGCAGCACAATTATAAAACAAGGAATCAGCCTCTGATTCTGCAGTGGAGCCTAGGGAAAGAGTTAAACAGTCTCAAAAGATGCTTTATATATCATTTGGGTATGGAGTAAAGCTGCAAGAACCAGCCCTCTGTTGTACTAACAGTTAATATGAAAAGAAAGAAGTGGGGTGGTGGGTGGTCAGGTGAAGGATTCCTCTTGTACATATCTCATTTTAACGCACTGTCCTTATCAGGGCTGTGGGAACCAGGGGCGTATCTGGACTTCGCCGGTAGGGGGGTCCAGAGCTGAGGTGAGGGGGCACATTTTAGCCCCCCTCCCCCGGCGACCCCGGTCCCGCCGCCGCTGCCAGGACCAGAACCACCTCCAACAACTGTCGCCCGCCTGCCTGACGACCCTCTCGACCCCCCCGCCCGCTGTCACTTACCTGTACTGGCAGGGGACCCCAACCCCCGCCAGCCGAAGCCGTCGTCCTTCGTTCGTTTGTTTTCTTCTTTCTGACTCTGACATCCTGCACACATCCTGCACGTTGTGTACGTGCAGGACGTCAGAGACGAGTCAGACTCAGAAAGAAGAAAACAAACGAATGAAGGACAACGGCTTCGGCTGGCGGGGATTGGTGTCCCCCGCCAGGAAAGGTAGGCATTGGCAGGTTGGCGGCGGGAGGGGGGGGTTGTGAGTGCCGTCAGTAGGGGGGTCCAGGGCCAAATCTACGGGGGCCCTGGCCCCCGTGGCCCCATTACAGATACGCCCCTGGTGGGAACAAGCCTGGGATACTAAGGTGGGTGGGGATCATTTCATGCTAGTCCTGACTCTACCCATGCCCCCCGCTGGGGTGGTCTTCAATGATTTTCAGCAGTAGCCAGATAATGCCGATGAAAACTGGCAATCGGCCCTGGTCAGTACTACTTATCCAACTGGCTGGTATTGCAATATTAGGCTGGGTGTTTTAGCTTTGATAAAAGCACCTTACAAGATAGACACTAGGGCTAGGCTGGTCGTTTGCAATGCCATGGATTATCCCAAGTCGTTGCATGTCATTAAAATCTGAAAATGAGCAGGAAAAAAATGCAAAGTGTGGGTTTTTCTTTTGCTGGTTTTTTTTTTTAATTTATTTAGATTTTCTCACACCACTTTAGTAGCAGCTCAAGGTGAGTTACATTCAGGTACACTGGGTATTTCCCTGTCTCTGGAGGGCTCATGATCTAAGTTTGTACCTGAGGCAATGGAGGGTTAAGTGACTCACCCAAGATCACAAGGAGAAGCAGTGGGGTTTGAACTGGCCACCTGTGGATGTCAAGACCAGTGGTGCTCTAGCCACTGGCCCACCCCTCCACTCCACTAATAATGTACACTCTTTTGAAAGAGGATGACCTATTTGGAAATAGGGTGCACTCTTTTTGAAATGGTATGCCATTGTGTATGTGTGATCAATAGAACAACCACAAGAAAGTGGAGGAACACCGATTCCTACGATTGTAGCACAATAAACCAAAGAGTAGGATGAAGAGATGGCACTTCCAGATGCATAGGAGCCGACTCTGTGGGTGCTTAAGCACCCCCAATATTGAGAAAATTCCTTGTATATGTCCAGGGAGGAGTTATTTACATTGGGCTTAGCACCTCCAATAATTTTGAAAAGTTGGCTCCTTTGCAGATGTACCAGTCAAATTCAATGATGTTTCTTACAAGCACATCAAAAGACTCGACATAGCAGCCGTGTTTTGGTGCTCAAGGCCCCTGCCTCAAGAGTCTGAAAGTAGATGTGTTCAAATATAGTTCTACACAAAGAAGCACTTAAAGTATCCAAGAAATGCTTGTGAACAAACTCGCGTGCGTTCCCAGGAACCAGCATCCAACAGAGCCGGAAACCAGCACGCATGCAAGAATAGCACACCGAGGTGCATGCTATTGGGACAAGAGTGTGCTCTTTTTTCAAATAGGCTGCATTCTTTAAAAATAGTGCGCACAATCCCCCGGATTCTATATAGGTCGTCCAAAGTTGGGCACAGAGCCCAGACACGCATACAAACTAGTCGATTGGGTGCTAACAACCAATTATTGATGGTAATTGGAGTTCATTGGCACTCATCTAGATTTACATGCGCATAATGCTACATGCCCAAAGTGTCTTACTTGGAAACCCAACATGGGGTGTGGCCATTGGAGGGGCATGGGCAAGTAGGGGGCATCCGAAATATTTAGGCTCAGCGTTACAAAACACCAGGGTTAGGCGCCCAACTTGCATGCCAGTGTTTACATCAGCTTTCAGCTGGCGTAAGCCCTGGCACCCAAAGTGGAGCGCAGGAATTCGCTCTAAGCTGTATTCTGTAAAGGGCAGTCAGTCTGGAGCACCTTTTTAAAATAGCACTTAGCACGGCTTTTCCCCAGCATCTAAATTTGAGCCCTATGTGGCTGCTCCCATGATGAAAAAAGTGGGTAAGCAAAAATGATAAAAATGAACATTTCTGGAAGCAACACGAAATCAAAAAATTTCTGTCTCCCCATCCCCTAGTAAATACCCTCCGAAAGGAAATGAAACATAAATGACTGAAGAGGAACGTAAGAGAAAGAGAGAGAAAATTTGGAAGACGAAAAATCTGTGATCTAGCAGGGGTAGATTCTCTAGGCAAGCCCTTGCTGGCTTTGACAGCATCTTGATTTACAGGAAAAATAATGAATTCTGCCACTGATGGCCTTTGCCTCCCTTTTTATCCTCCCTTCCACAAAGCAGTACTGCATGTAATTAAAGAGGTACAGAAACGTGACAAACTCAAAGCAGCCGGCTCAGGCCTTGCAGTTCTCTTTTTGAAGAATCATAAAATAGGGCTTAGCTTTAACCAGGTCACTACAAAATTACCTTCACATAAGTATCTCTGTAATCACTATGGGGTTGAGTCACCCTTCCCCTTTTCCCCAAGGAGATTTGAGATTTCTGCAGGGTTTTAGACTTCCTCTCATTCTCCAGCATGTGTGTATGTGTGTGTTACTGTTTAACAAAATCCAAATTTACTAAGAATTTTGCCCCAGGAGCCCATAATCAGTGGATCCCTCAAATATTACCTCTTCTATCTTAGCAGCTTCTTCTCATATTTAGATAATAGGTATGCCAATGTTGCGTGATCCAAAATCCTGGTTGTGCTCTTGTTCACAAGTACTGTAGATTATACATTGCCATGCTTGGGACTGATGAACATAAAGGTTAATACATGTTTCCTTGCTGCCCCACAAAAGTGAAACATGTGGCCACCCTTCCTTATCACTGCTAGTGGGGTAAACATGGGACCCAATCAGTGATGGTGGGGGAATGAAAAGATCAGCATCCTACAGAGCACCATTTACTGAATCTGGCCCATTATGCATGTGGCACCTGCCACTGGAGGGGATCTCATGCACACATGCAAACACCCCTTCCTCTCATGTGATGAGGCAGGCAGCAGTGTAGAGGTACTGAGCAGCTGTAGGGTCCCTCAGGCCCAGCTGTCAAAGAATTGCAATGAGAGAGTGGCAGAATGCAAGAAGTCCCAGAACTGTGACTCTGTGGCCAGCTTACTAGACTTTGTGGCCAAAGAAACTGGAGTGGAAGTGGCAGAATGTAAGGAGGAGTCCAAGAGCTATGGAGTCCCCAGATCCTGCCCACCAATACATGAAAACAGACCTGGATGTGCACCAGGAACCTGGTAGGGAAAATGAGATGTGAATGGGTGATGGTTCTGAAAGAGGGAGGTGAGTGACCAGAGGGGAGGCATTTGTAGAGGGAGTTAGTGATTGAATACGTGAGGGGGGGGGGTTGGTGGGAGGGGTTTATAGGGAGGTTTGCTGAGGGGAGAACAGGGAAAATTGAAATCAAGAGGAAGATGGTGGGGAATAGAAATTAAATGAAGCTAAAGAGAATGTGCTGCTTGAGGGGATGGGTTTGTGTGTATAGATTTATAGTTCTGAAGCTCATCTGGAAAAAAAACGACTCATTGGCCTTCAATCTACTCACTAAATCAGAAAATCTCACTCTTTGGGATGAGCCACCTTTAGCATTTCTGTTTGCCTACCTCATAACCTTAAACATGAGGTTTCAATTCATGGCCAGTTTGCTTGCTCCATGCTTGGGAGACTCCAATCCAGTAAAAACAGAAAGTTGAGCAAGATACATAAGAAATCAAAGTACAAGGTAAGATTAATTCTCTTTGCTGGTCTTGTTTAAAGGAATCTGGGACTCTCAAACACGTATTATTTTAAGGTATACATGTGGATATTTTTCTGGAAGGATGTAAGGCAGAAGATCACTGAAACTTTGGACATTAATTGTCCTCTTACTTATAAAATTGTTATCTTCCGCTCTATGGCCTTAGTGCAGGATAGTTATATTTCTAGATACTTCTGACCTGCGTGAAGTTGATCCAACATCAGGGTAGAGGCAGAGTCAAGAGAACCCTCCAATGAAAGCAGCGAGGGCAGAGTTCCTTCTCCCCCGACGCCAAAGAACTTCCGTGTTGCATGGGCTTCGACCTTGGCGCAGGGCTGAGAGAGACCCCGCTAACACTGCTGCCAGAGAGACCCACCTCAGGCTGAACCAAAGGGGATAATGTTCTGAGTCCAGACGGAGCTCCAGATTCCTGCATCGTTGTCTGTAGAAATCTTGCTGAATCTTGGAGGGTGGTCTTCACCATTAAAAACAGGTTAAAGTCAGTGAGTAGTACATAACTAAGCACAGGGGAAGTAGAGCTCAGCATTGGGACATCTATTCATGATGCCATCTTGGTCGCGTCGCCGATCCTCGTGCAAGTTTTAAAGGCAGATGGTGAGTAACAAACTTGCGCATGTCTAAAGAAAACTGAAAGTGAAGCACACATCGGTGCCTGTTCTTCTGTGTCTAAATATAAGCCTCTCAATAATTTCAAGTGCAAACAATTTGTACAAGACTCATAGGTAGGCGCAGAAAAACACACGCCGATGTGTGCTGATACTTCCATTTTTGGTTTGGATATGCTCACAAGAAGCTGCGCTTACCGCAAAACCTTGTGCACATGTGTCAGGAATACCCGCAGTTTGCTGTGCATGAAATTTGCATGCAATTAGCATGCTGCAGTATTACACTCACAGTAGAAGCCACACACTACATCCACATGTGGCTCTACTGTGAGCCTTTCTGCATCAGTCCTTGAATGAGAATAGAGACAGAAGGCGAAACTGCTGGTAAGGAATCTGCATGTGTGCATATTTAATGTACATGCTGAGAAACTGTCTCGAACCTTTGAGAAAAGGAAGGTTTGAGTTAAACTGATAAATGTGATGTCTGTTTAAAATTCTGTGTTTATTTAAAAAGCCAGTTGTAAGAGATAGGCAGAGGCAGGAAAGCTTTCTGTCTCTGTTAAATTCCCGCCCACCCCATGCTCAGTTTTAGATTTATAGGCTTTTAAGCCTATTAAGAGGATAGGAGGGAAATTATTCATGACAAGTTTATCTGGAGATTTCTCTCAGCAAGTTATTAACCCTTAGCAAATATATTAATTCTAGTTCCCTGCTGTTCCATCTACAAGTAAACACAAATAGCATAAAATATACCTTATAAACATAAGGAACTTTATATTAAATTTAACTATGGGGATCATTTTCAAACGACAAAAATGACCAAAAAATGCCATAAAACAGCATCTGGACAAATTTCTTCTCAAAACATCCAAATTGGTATTTTTAAAACCTATTCTGCAGATGTTTTTCTATGCAATACATCTGCAGTGCTTTCAAATCACAAGGAAGTGTGCTGGGGGCATTTCTGGGGCGAGCTTAGGGCATTCCTAACCCTTGGAAGTTTTACAGCCATAATTAAAATGTCTCGGACTGAAACTTCAATGTTTTGGTCTAGGCCTGTTTTTAGAACAAATAAGGCACAAAAAGGTACCCGAATGACCAGATGACCACTGGATGGAATCAGGGATGACTCCCCTTACTCCCCCAGTGGTCACTGACCTCCTCCCACCACCCAAAGATATGATTAAAAATATTACTTACCAGCCTCTATGACAACTTCAGATGTTAGAAGCAAACAGGTCCCTGGAATAAATGTAGTGGTCAGTGAAGTGCACTGTGAAGAGGAGGACCCAGGCCCATATCCATTTTACCTGTTACACTTGTGGTGGAAAGTGTAAGCCCTCCAACACTCGCCCAAAATGTACTGCACCCTTTTATAGCTGACCCCTTCACCCATAAGGGCTATTATAGTGGTGTACAGTTGGGTACAGTAGGTTGTTGGTGGGTTCTGGAGTGCTCAACATACAATACAAAGGGGGAACGGTGAGATGTGTACCTGGGAGCTTTTATATGAAGTCCACTGCAAAGCCAGGGTGCTCCATTGCTCTCCTGGGATGTCTGTGTGGCCAGTCTATTAAGAATGCTGGCTCCTCCCACATTCCATTGGCTTGATTTTCTACATTTTTCAGTAGGACTTTTTTTTTTTTCAAAAATGACGCCAAAAGACATAGAGGGGCATAATTGAACGAAAACGTCTATCTCCATGGGCGTTTATCTCCGAGAACGGGTCCGTGAAGGGGCGGACCGAACCGTATTTTCGAAAAAAAAATAGACGTCCATGTTTTATTCGACAATTTGTGAGCTGGGCGTTTTTGTTTTTCAGCGATAATGGAAAATGAAAGTGCCCAGCTCAAAAACGAATAAATCCAAGGCATTTGTTCGTGGGAGGGGCCAGGAGTCGTAGTGCACTGGTCCCCCTCACATGCCAGGACACCAACCGGGCACCCTAGGGGGCACTTTTACAAAAAAAGGTAAAAGAGCTCCCAGATGCATAGCACCCTTCCCTTGTGTGTTGAGCCCCCCAAATCCCCCTCAAAACCCACTGCCCACAAGTCTACACCATTACTATAACCCTAAGGGGTGAAGGGGGCACCTACATGTGGGTACAGTGGGTTTGGGGGGGTTGGACGACTAAGCATTAAGCAGCACAATTGTAACAGGTAGGGGGGGTGGGCCTGGGTCCACCTGCCTGAAGTCCACTGCACCCCCTAACAACTGCTCCAGGGACCTGCATACTGCTGCCAGGGAGGTGGGTATGACATTTGAGGGTGAAAATAAAAAGTTGTGAAACATCATTTTTTGTGGTGGGAGGGGGTTAGTGACCACTGGGGGAGTCAGGGGAGGTCATCCCCAATTCCCTCTGGTGGTAATCTGGTCATTTAGGGCACTTTTTGGGGCCTTATTCGTGAAAAAACAGGGTCCAGGAAAAGTGCCCTAAATTCTAGCTACGAACGCATACTTTTTGTCCATTATCGGCGAAAGGCGCCCATCTCTCCTTGGCCGATAACCACGCCCCAGTTCCACCTTCGCCACGCCTCCGACACGCCCCCATCAACTTTGTACGCTTCCGCGATGGAGTGCAGTTGAAAACGTCCAACGTCCACTCGCCTCTACCTACCCTCCTCTCTTCCTTCCCATTCGCATTAATTGATTTGATTTGCTTACTTTATTTTTTTTTTTGTCTATTAGATTGTAAGCTCTTTGAGCAGGGACTGTCTTTCTTCTATGTTTGTGTAGCGCTGCGTATGCCTTGTAGCGCTATAGAAATGCTAAATAGTAATAGTAGTAAAATCGGCTTTCCATTATACCGATTTATTCGTTTTTGTGAGATAAACGTCTATCTCCCGATTTGGGTCGAAATCTAGGCGTTTTTCTTTTTCAATTATAAGGTGGATAGTAACATAGTAGATGACGGCAGAAAAAGACCTGCACGGTCCATCCAGTCTGCCCAACAAGATAACTCATATTTGCTGCTTTTTGTGTATACCCTACTTTGATTTGTACCTGTGCTCTTCAGGGCACAGACTGTATAAGTCTGCCCAGCACTATCCTCACCTCCCAACCACCAGCCCTGCCTCCCAACCACCGGCTCGGGCACAGACCGTACAAGTCTGTCCAGCACTATCCCCGCCTCCCAACCACCAGCCCCGCCTCCCGATCTTGACTAAGCTCCTGAGAATCCATTCCTTTGGCACAGGATTCCTTTATGCTTATCCCACGCATGTTTGAATTCCGTTACTGTTTTCATTTCCACCACCTCCCGCGGGAGGGCATTCCAAGCATCCACTACTCTCTCCGTGAAAAAATACTTCCTGACATTTTTCTTGAATCTGCCCCCCTTCAATCTCATTTCATGTCCTCTCGTTCTACCACCTTCCCATCTCCGGAAAAGGTTCGTTTGCGGATTAATACCTTTCAAATATTTGAACGCCTGTATCATATCACCCCTGTTTCTCCTTTCCTCCAGAGTATACATGTTTAGTTTAGCAAGTCTCTCCTCATACGTCTTGTAACGCAAATCCCATACCATTCTCGTAGCTTTTCTTTGCACTGCTTCAATTCAAAAGACAAATGCAGAGAGCATGAAAACGTTTTGCTGTTTCGAAAATGGCCATATTTCCTATCCGGATTTGGGAATGTTTAGCGCAAAATGTCCAAAGTCTGACTTGGATGTCACACTGAAAATACCCCTCCACATCTACTCCCTTAGCAAATTTAAAACAAAAAGCAAAAAAAATTGCCAGAGATGATAAGGACTATAAAAAGAACCAAGTTTTTTGATGGATATTTGAGTGATAAATAACAACTGACAATAAATTACCTACACAAAAGGACCATATAAAATTTCAGATTCAGCGTCTAGATCCTCCAGTTCTTCAGATTCCTCAGAAGATTTTTTAGAGGTGGGGCAGGTAAAACTTTACTGAGGACGCAGCACCAGGGGTCATGGGGGGGGGGGGGGGGGGGACAAAGAACAAGAGAAGACCAAGGTGATAAATTTATGCAATAGAACTTTGACAATGGCTGAGCTGGAATTATACGATCATTACATTAAAAAAAAGTTTCATCTAAGGAAACATCTGCTGATAGGTCAATAGTGAGACCAAAATCCAGTTGGGTTCCCCCAGACCCACTTGATCCGGTCTTGGTCGCATTTAAGAAATGTGTTCTATATGATATGACACAATTTTCTCAACAGATTAGTTTTTGTAGACAGAACATTTCGAAAGACCAACAAGCTGCCATTAAGATTCTACAAAATGATTCTACTGTAATTGTTCGTCATGCAGATAAGGGAGGCACAGTGGTGTTGCAGAATTCCACTGATTAATATGCAGAAGTACAGCGCCAATTGGATGTCCGCTCTACCTATTTACCTCTGTCGGAAGATCCTACGGAACATCTACAACATGAGATTCAAGAGTTAACAAAGACATGGTTAAATGCAGGCTATTTTACTAAATTGGGATATCGTTTTTTGAATAACTTACATCCTAAGATGCCAGTGTTTTATACGGTACCAAAGATTCACAAAACATTGTTTCATCCTCCAGGATGACCTGTTACGCTTTCCTAAGGATCTTTATTAGAGCCACTCTCCATCTATGTGGATCATTTTTTGAAGCCTCTAGTTATGCAAAGTGATCCTTATATTCATGATATTACACATTTTCTTAACATCATAGATGACATTGATTCATTACAGTTTCCATTTTTTATAGCAACCACAGATGTAGTATCTCATTACATTTCTATTCCACAGGACATGGCTCTTCAGGTTTTGGAAAGTGTATTAAATGATCGACAGGATTTAGTGGTCCCCACATCTTTCATCTTAGTATTAGCATCTCTGGCTATGGAAAACAAATTCTATTTCAGGATCAAATATATGTACAAATATCCGGAGTTGCTATGGGAGCCACATTTGCCCTGTCAGTGGCATGCCTTTACATGATATAGTTTGAAACCACATGGTTATCTAAGGCGCCCAATGCTACACAGATATATAAATGGGTTCGCTACATTGACAATGCATTTTTATTGTGGAAGGGATCCAACCAACAACTTGAAGAATTTGCAAATTTTTTGAATACATGGGATCCGCACATTAGACGTATTTTCCAATCATCTAAGAATCAAATTGACTTTCTAGATGTTTTAGTTTGTCAAGTGGAAAATTGTTTTCAAACAAGAGTCTGTAAAAAACCAACCAATACTGATTCTATGCTGCATTTTGACAGCTGCCATCCATACAACCTAAAAGCTAGTTTGCCATTTTCCCAGATGTTACAATATTGGAGAGTGTGTTCAAATGTCAAGGAGTTTAAGATCCAATCTAAATCTTTAATGAATGATTTGAAGGACAGGGGTTATCCCCCCCTCATGTATTGAAACGGGCATTTATGCGTGCAAAATATAATAGGGAACTCTTGTTAAGTGATAATAGAGAATGAGCATCAATTGATTCTCACCAAAACTGCATACTGCAATACAATTCAGGAAATAGACAATGTATAGAAACTCTTCATAAATATTGGGATATAGTTTGAAGCCATCCAGTTTTCAACAACATGGACTTAAGAGTGTCTTTTGCGAGAGGATGAAATTTAAAGAACTTTTATGTACATCATTAGATTATTCCCATGGGTTGGTTGAATTTAATGGTCACCACTCTAAATGTGGCAATTGTTCTATCTGCGATTTTACAGAAGAAATCACTCAATTTCAAAATCCTGTTGACCATAGGACACATATGTTGAAATATGACACTACTTGTTTGAGTGATCAAGTAGTATATGCAATTTGATGTCCTTGCCAAAATGTCTACGTTGGAAAAACAGTTAGATCATGGAAAACAAGGATTTCCGAGCACAGATCTTGCCTTAATTGTAAAAAATATTATACCCCAATGGTACGACATTGTTTGATTATGAATCATAAGATGTCTGATTTAAGATGTATTCTTGTGGACCAAGTAAAGGATATGATAAGAGGTGAGGATTGGGAAAAAAACTATATCAACTTGAACAACACTAGATAAAGAGATTACACACAGACGAGCCACATGGATAAATGCCGCCATTGAATGGCAGGTGTCCTTTTGAAGTTCTGGTCATGTTTGGCTGCCAAATAAGAAGGACATCATCGATATACCGTAACCACCCCACCACCTTTGAAAAAAATCAAAAAGGGTATACATAAGTGTCTTCAAATTGGGATGTGATTCAAGATCCAAGGTGTTTCTACAGTGGACTGTGTGATAGTTGGCAGTTGTCGCCAAGATAAGTACTGAGTCTTCAATTATCACAGTGGACTGGATGCAGGGGATTGACGGTTTTTATGAGTGATTTGTACGAATGGTGATATTTTATGCGTTAGTGTGAGGTTAGCAAGAGTATGTGATGTGAATAATATGTTTTAAAAATAGTTTTGTAATTTAAGGTTTGGAAATGTAATAAAGTTTTTGCACATATTGTAGTTGCTGAGTAATGATGATACAGACATTTGTGCAACTAAATTGGAATTGAGTAACCCATATATTAGTGTATATGAACCTGTTAGACGTAATGAGCCAAATCGACAAATTAAAGAGTGGTAAACCACCTGGACCAAATGGCATGCACCCTAGGGTACTGAAAGAACTCAAACATGAAACTGCTGATCTGCTGTTAGTGATCTGTACCTATCGTTAAAACTGTCCGTAGTACCTGAAGATTGGAAGATGGTCAATGTAATACCAATTTTTCAAAAGGGTTCCGGAGTGATCCAGAAAATTACAATTGGCAAGCCTGACATCAGTTCCGGGCAAGATCATCAACCAAGGGAAGTCTTGCCTCATCAATTTGCTTCACTTCTTTGAAAGCCTGAATAAACATGTCGATAAAGGTGAGTTGGTTGATGTAGTGTATCTAGATTTTCAGAAAGCTGTTGACAAAGTGGAGTGCCACAGATGACACAAAACTATTCAAAGTTGTTAAAACATATGCGACTGTGAAAAATTGCAGAAAGCCCTTAGGATATTGGAAGAGTGGGTATCCAAATGGCAGTTGAAATTTAATATGGACAAATGCAAAGGGATGCGCACTGGGAAGAATAATCTAAATCATAGTTACCTGATGCTAGGGTCTACCGTGGGAGTCAGCACCCAAGCAAAAGATCTAGGTGTCACGGCAGACAATATGCTGAAATCTTCTGCCCAGTGTGCAGCAATGGCCAAAAAAGCAAACAGGATGCTACAAATTATTAAATATAGCCAAGAATGCTATAATGTCTCTGTATCAGTCCATGGTGTGACCTCTCCTTGAGTACTGCGTTCAGTTCTGGTCACCATATCTTAAAAAAGATAAAGCGGAATTAGAAAGGGTTCAAAGAACAGCGCCAAAATGATAAAGGGGATAGAACTCCTCCCATATGAGGGAAGGCTAAAGAGGTTAGAGCTCCTCAGTTTGGAAAAGAGATGGCTGATGGGGGATATGATTGAGGTCTATAAAATCCTGAGTGGTGTAGAATGGGTAGAAATGAATCGAATTTTCACTCTTTCAAAAAGTACAAAGACAAGGGGACACTCAATGAAATTACATAGAAATATCTTTTAAACAAATAGGAGGAAATATTTTTTTCACTCAAAGTATAGTTAAGCTTTGGAACTCTTTTCCGAATGATGTGGTAACAGCAGTTAGTACATCTGGGTTTGGTAGTATGGAATGGTGCTGCTAATTGGGTTTCTGCCAGGTACTTGTGACCTGGCTTGGCCATTGTTGAAAGCAGGATACTGAACTAGATGGACCATTGTTTTGATCCAGTATAGCTATTCTTATGTTCTTATGAAATGATTTATTATCGAACAAGAATAGATTCCAATGACTTTGGTAAGGGCATTCCATCAAATTGGTCCTGCAACCTAGAAAATAGAAGAATGATAATCAACTAAACAAATATAGTTTACGGTTTATTTTCAACTTGATATATCGCTATTAGGCATCACCAAAGGCATCACCAACATAGCAGTTTACGTAAAATCTATAAACAGATACATAAAGGAGAGAAAGAGGAAAATCATGAATGTAGAGAAAAAACAAAGAGGAAAATCACAAGTAATCCATAGAAGAGATTAGGACCAGAGCTTAGTTGTTTGATCCCAGGCTAGAACCAAATCACTGCTTATCGCTCTGATTCTCAAAGCTAATGGAAAGACAGAACATCCAATAGGCATCTTATCAGCTGAACGCAGCACCCTGTGCTCTGCCCCCATATTCATAAAGGCAGGGTGTATTGTGATTTATATTTAATATGAGTATAATCTGTATTCAGTTGCATTGTTGTATAATAGTTAGCACTGTGTAGGGTTACCATATGGCTCCAGAAAAAGGAGGACAGATTGAGCTAGTCTGGGTTTTACTGCCATTGGAAGCAAAACCCGGACTGGATCAATGTGTCCTCCTTTTTCTGGAAAACAAAAAGAGCAGAAGAGAACCAAAATAGACCAGATCCACACCTCAAAAGAGTAAGAGCACCAAAAAGTTTATTAGGACCCTACACGGTCCGTGTTTCGGCCAATGTGACTCCTTTTACTGAGCCATATGGTAACCCTAGCACTGTGTATTGGAGTCCCCCCTCCCTCATAGTTTGCAGGATCCCATGATTGACTCTTTGTGAATTTTCTCTATTGGCTGGTAGCTCTGAGCTAGGGCCAGCCCCCGTTCTCTGCCCTTGCGGGCTGTGTGAGAGAGCCCAGTTTTCCTAGCATGCCTTGGTGATCAGCAGCTGTTCTAGGGGCTGATCCCTTCCTTAATCTACAGTAATTCCATTGTTAGTTTTCACCATTTCCCCAAGTCATTCCCCATTTATTTTCCCTGAGTTTCTCCCCCTTATTCCCCTTTCAGTGTTGCTTTTCCTCGTAGCTGGGTTGAGGATCTGGCCCTCTCCTTGTCTCTGAGATGGCTAGATACAAACTCTATGTGCAGAAAGCCACAATTCTTTTACAAGCAACTGAACTGTAAATTGGATTTTTCTTTGTTTCTTCCGAGTACTACAATAAAGAAGACTTGCTTAAGAATTGAGAGTCTACTGGTAAAGCTTCTACTTGGGGATGGTTTATGCTGTCTGTTTAAGCTACTCTATACTTTGCCTAGAACAGTACACTCTAAGCAGACGGTAGATCCTTCATAAGGAGGATCAGACATGATTCTGGCAAGGGGCCACAGATCAAAAACTGTGGTTTGATCCAACTCTAGGATACACTGAGAATCGATTAGGGCAAACCTTTCTGCATGTCTTTGCCTTCCTGACGCACACAAAAAAGGCTAAAAATAAATGAATAGACCTTCGTCGGAGGGGCATCTTTCCAATGAAAAGTTTATATATGAGGAATGGTGCAAAACTGAGCAAAACATCATACTTCTGTTGAAATTAGGGCTGATGTTATAAGGGATTTCCTACATGTAAAACACAGTTTACGTACAGTAAATGCTGTTATAAAACTGTACATGTATGCATGCTGACAAAAGCACACGGTCCATGGGTTGGCATTCTTGGGAATGGCATTTGAATGGAACTGTTATGCGCATAAATCCTTTTTTAAAATGCATCCATACCCACACGGAGTACACACAGAAGTCTGAACTGCCTCGGAGCACTGTAGATTATTCTAGGTACCCACTTGATAAAGGCACATTCACATTGTCTTCTCTTTATATAATAGCACAGCCATAAGGCAGTAGAATGGGTGAGCCACAGGGGTCACTGCCCCACCAACATTTTGCCCAGTGCAGCATCAGCAATTAGAAAAGTTGGGAGCGGGGCTGCAGATTGGTAGATCTGGCCCTACAACCAAAAAGATGTTCCGCTGCCCCTGTACAAATTTTTGTAGGCACCCTTTTAAATTATACCCCCCCCCCCCCCCCCCGCCTTCACCGGGTGAAATATTGCTATAGTTACATAAAAGAGTTCACTTTTAAATGGGATTTCAGGACTCCAAGTCACTGTTTTCACAAGGTGGGGGGGAGAAATATGTCAGTTTAAATGAATGTTTGAGGGGAAGCCCCAACCTCTAGTGCTATTTGTAGTTGAAAGGAAACCGAATGATGAAATAAGTACAGTCTGATAAGAAGAGTCTCTCATCCCGTTGATCAATATATTGTAGACAGCACGCCATAGAGATCGTGCCAAGCTAATCTTCAGTGCTGCACTGAGTCAATGAGTTTCAGTAATGGTGGAACGATACACACATGACAAAGTAGCCTTTTCAATTTACCAAAGAGCCTACTTCTGTTTAGCAGAAAGCTGATGTGACAAGCTTCAGAAACTCTTGCTGTTAGGTACAATATCTGCTTTACATTCACTCTCTCCATGCACTGAAAAGCACAGGGAGGAAAGGCCTGAGGAGGAACCCCCCCCCCCCCCCCCAGCCATCCCTCCACTTACTTCTTCCATAATTTTGCTTATTAGAGCAGGAGGGTTTTGATCCAATACAGATTTCAGAGCATTAGACTGTCTGGGTGGGTTACCGACTAGTTAGTGGACATCAAAGATCTTACTGGTGCTTGTTAATATGTGTTAGCACACTGCAGTTTGACAGACGCTTCATACTGCAATCTGGAGTGCTGCAAACCAGTCAGATTTTCAGGCTATTACTATTGAATATGAATGAGAGCTATTTTGATTCATTTGTTTTGCATTCAGTGGCATAGCCAGACGGCCAATTCTGTATGGGCCTTAGTCCAAGGTGGGTGAGCATGCAATTCTCCCCCCCCCCCCCCCCACGACCCCGGTCTCTGTCCTTGGCTCCTTAAAATATAAACACCTGAGCTGGCGGGATGCCAAGCCCCGCCAGCCGAAGATTTATCTTGCATGAGTCGCGCCTGCAACAGCACTTATTCAGCAGGCGCAATTCGCTGCTAATGCCGGCTCTCCCCTGCATGTTTGTCAAACCTGAACTGAGCATGTGCAAGAAAGCCGGGATTAATGCAAAAGCATGCTTCCTGAATAAGTGCAGCTGCAGGGGAGATTCAGGCAGGAGAGGACTTCGGTTGGAAGGGCTTGGCACCTCCCCCAGCCAGGAAAGCAGAGGAGTCCTCCTAAGCCAAAAGTGAGGGGGGGGGCCCAGGCCCCTGAGGCTTCCCATGGCTATGCTACTGTTTTGACTCAATGCAAATATATTTCATACATATTCATTAGGGATAGCCTGAAAATCGGACTGGCTTCTGTCTCTCTAGGATTGCAGCTTGACTCCCCTGGTGTAAGGCAGTATTATTTTAGATGTCCAAATCAATGTCATGATCTAATTCCCCGAAAGCAACAAGGCAAACGATCTGCAAGATCCAACGTGGAAAACAAACCAGCAGATCAGTATAATATCCAAAAAGACTTTATTGAGGATACCGTGTATGAAACAAATGCCCGACACAGGCCGTGTTTCACCCAACAATAGGGCTGCGTCAGGGGCTAGTCTGTATCCTTCTTAAATAAGATCGGTATCAAATTATATGTCAACAATATACAAGAATATAAGAAATCTTCTTTATAAAAAACCAGCATGAGCAGCATAAAATAGAATATCCTGGATGACGCCAGATAGACAATGAATAGCCTGCTGGTTTATGATCTAATTCCCCTACATGGAGATTTCCTTTCCACCCGTGATGGGCATGGAATGGTTCCAGAGCATTATTATCTTTGCCTTATGACTCAGCATACTTATATAAAACATTTTACACAGGTAAACACTATTTCACAAACATAAAAGCTTCTTATAAAATTACACCAGAGGGTACACGCATAAAGTAGGCACAATGGCAAAAGCATATGTGCTTCTCTATGGCCAGTGTGTAGACATGCCCAAAAGGGAGGGTCCAAGAAAACAACAGGGCAACTGGTCTGCAAACTGCAAAATGGAAAAACAAAAGAGCAGATCGATAAGAGAGAAAAATATTAATTTATTATATGACAAAAATATTCAGAATCAGCCCGACACTGGCCATGTTTCGCCCAGCAGGGCTGCGTCAGGGGATGTCCAGAGTCGTGTGGGTGTAGGACAGACCTCGCGTCGCTACCTTTTGTGACTTATCCGTTATGCTGTTTTTTTCAACAACCCTTTGAAGATATATGCTTCCACAATTTCTGGACATCCCCTGATGCATCCCTGCTGGGCGAAACACGGCCAGTGTTGGGCTGATTCTGAATATTTTTGTCATATAATAAATTGATATTTTTCTCTCTTATCGATCTGCTCTTTTGTTTTTCCAGTGTGTAGACATGTGCAGCGGTAGTTTGGGAAGAGCATGGGCAGAATCACAAAGTATATACAGTGATACTTTGGTTTTCGTTGATAATCCATCCGAAAATAAATCAATGAAAACCAAAACAGACGAAAACCGAGGCAATTATTTCCATATGAATCAATGTAAATCCAATTAATTCGTTCTAGACACTCCAAAATACATACCAAAACCACATTTTATAGAGAATAAATATAGTCCCATGATAGAGCGTAAGGGAAACTTATTAGCAAGGGAAACACTTAACAGGGAAAATGAGATTTGAACACATGTGATTTTATCTTGCATGCGTTGCGTTAGACGTGTGGGGTGATGTTCACACAACAAAAAACAACGCCACAATGAGCAGGAGTCGCCCTTTGTTTTCGCAAAATTAGCAGTGAAAACTGAGGCAACCAACGAAATCTGAGACAACGTTTTCACTGAAAAAAATCAACGAAAACCGAAACCGACGATAACCGAAGTCAACGAAAACCGAGGTTTCACTGTATGTCCTTTAGAAAATGTGCACCTGTGCATGCAGTTCACCCTACTACATTCACCAGCTCCCAAGCAGAGGTAAATATACACAGCTGCATTTTAACTGTGATTTCAACTGCTTTTCTGGGTCAATTCTATAAAAAGATAGATGCCTTAATAGTCTCATAATAGGTGCCTCCCAGCAAAGGCACCCTGTTATAAAGTATTCTGCAAAGTTTGCAATTTATGCACATTAGCCTGAGTCACTTATGCGCACACCACATTGGTATAATCAAATTGAAACATAAAAAGCGCATGCAGGAGAATCATAAAAGTCTTCTTATCTACGTAGCAACGAACAGCCCTCAATTTACGTATAGACCATATATCCTCAAAGAATCAATTGAAAATCAAACAACACACCAAGGGGTCTGCGCTGGTGTAGATGCGTGTATTGGACGCGCCAAGGTTCATTTTTCAGCGCACCTGCAAAAAAGGCCATTTGTTTTGGGCCCAAAAATGGATGTGCAGCGAAATGAAAATTGGCGCACGTCCATTTTGGGCCTGAGACCTTACCACCACCCACTGACTTAGCGGTAAGGTCTGATGCATTAACTGTGCGGTAATCGTCAGCATGCATGCAATGCTGATTACTGCCCGGTTAGTGCCGCACGCCGGAAATTTTCTGGCATGCGTAGTGGGCGCGCGTTAAAAAAATGAAATTATCACCCAGGCCACACAGTAGCCAGGCGGTAGTTCCGAACTGGCGCACATTGGGCGCACGTAGGCCAATGTAAAAGGGCCCTCTAGGTACTTACATGTATCCGCCGCAGGAATAATTTCATCCAATAATTTCACCTCATCCACTGACAATCCTTCCTACTCGTAATCCAACAAACCTCCGTCTTTCCTGTATTCAAAACTAACCATTTTCTTGCAACCAAGTAGCTATCGCATTCACACAATCCTGCACCCATACTAAGGTGATATCTACCTGCGAAACAGAAACCACAAGAAGCAGAACATCAGCATATACATAAGCACCGATAGCATAAGATTGTACTACTCCAAGCCAGGGGCGTATCTGGACTCTGGCAGTAGGGGGGGCCAGGGCCAGAGGGAGGGGGCACATTTAGCCCCCCCCCCCAGCACCACCGACCCCCCCCCCCGCCATTGCCAGAGCCCCCCCCCCTGCCACCAACGACTCTCTCCACCTCCTCTCCCGCCGCCAACCCTCCCCCGCTGACGTTGTTTACCTTTGCTGGCGGGGACCCCAACCCCCGCCAGCCGCCAAGGTCTTCAAAGTTCTTGTT
Organism: Microcaecilia unicolor; assembly: GCF_901765095.1. Taxonomy (NCBI): domain Eukaryota; kingdom Metazoa; phylum Chordata; class Amphibia; order Gymnophiona; family Siphonopidae; genus Microcaecilia; species Microcaecilia unicolor. The sequence goes on from NC_044036.1 coordinate 34,669,755, forward strand.
CGTCGTCCTCCTCCGTGGCCATGCTGTACGCTGCTGATTCGGAGTCTGTCTGACGTCGCACCACGTTGTACGCGCGTACAATGTGGTGCGACGTCAGACAGACTCCGAATCAACAGGGTACAGCATGGCCACGGAGGACGACGAACAAGAACTTTGAAGACCTCGGCGGCTGGCGGGGGTTGGGGTCCCCCGCCAGCTGAAGAATTATTTTTAAAAGCAGGCAGAAGCGGACCTCGGCTGGCGGGGGTTGGGGTCCCCCGCCAGCAAAGGTAAACAACATTAGCGGGGGAGGGTTGGTGGCGGGAGGGGGGCCAGAGCGAAATCTGCGGGGGCCCAGGCCCCTGTGGCCCCACGCAGATACGCCCCTGCTCCAAGCAAAGGACTTAGAAAGACATTGAATAATATAGATGACAACGTCAAGCTTTGAGGTACCCAACATCTAAGCTGCCTCACCTCAGACTCTTCCTGCCCCTCAGACAACAAAAGTATGACCGTTTTATTTGAATATCAAGCACAACTTCTGTAGCCACAGCTAATTACAAAGATTTTTCTTTTTACAATAAGGGCCCTATGGGCTTCGTCAACATTCGCCGCAAGGGAATCACTAGCGCAGCTTTGTAAAAGGAGCTCTTAATCTTTATGACGTTCAGAAGTAGCATCGTCTGTTCTACAATCAGAGATCTTGGGATATAAACTTGCATTCCTCAGGTAGAAAAAAGAAATAAAAGAAAAAGAAAGAAATCTATCATTATGCTAACTGAGAAACTCCCTGGCAGAATCTGATTTCTCATACTAACATCACCGTGTCACAAAGTACGTGGAGGGGCATTTTCAATATGACATCCAAGTTGGACTTTGGATGTTTTGCGCTAAACATCCCAAATCCAAATAGAAAACATGACCATTTTCAAATCCACAAAACATCTTTTTTTTTTAAATACCATTTATAACAAGTTTTTGGTGCTCCGTGCTTTTATCTTTTCAGGCCATTAAAAAAAAAAACCAGACAAGTAAAAAATGTAGAAATTCTAGCCATTGGGATGTAGACAGGGGCCAGCATTTTGTAGCAGACTGGTCCCCCAGATATCCCAGAAGAGCAATGGGGCATCCTAGGGGGCACTGCTGAGGACTTCATATAAATGCTTCCAGATACACATCTCACTGTTGCTCTCTTATCTTGTCTGCTAAGCCTTCCAAAACCCACCCAAAACCCACTACCCCCAACTGTACTCCACTGCAATAGCCCTTTTGGGTGAAGGGGGAACCTATATGTGGGTACAGTGGGCATCTGGGGAGTTTTGGAGGGCTCACAGTTTCCAACACAAGTGTAACAGGTAGGGGGAGGTATGGGCCTGGGTCCACCTGTCTGCAGTGCACTGCACCGACCACTAGACCACTCCTGGGAACTGCATGCTGCTCTAATAGGCCTGGCTATAACATCTGAGGATGTCATAGAGGCTTGTAAGTACTATTTTTATTCACATTTTTGGAGGGTGGCAGGAGTTCTTTAACCACTTGGGGGAAAAAGAAGAGGTCATTCCTGATTCCCTCTAGTGACCATCTGGTCATTTAGGGCACCTTTTTGTGCCTTATTTGTTCTAAAAATGGGTCTAGACCTAAGTGTTTAGATTTTCGCCCTGGACGGTTTCGTTTTGCTCCATTATGGCTGTAAAACGTCCAAGTGTTAGGCACGCCCTAAGCCCACCCTAACCCCACAACCTTTGAAACGCCCTCGGCACACACCCTTGCGATCTGGACGCACTGCAAACGAAATTGCATAGATAGACGTTTACAAAACAGGTTTCAAAAATACCGATTTGGACGTTTTGAAAAGATATTCGACCAAATGCTGCTTTATGACACTTTTTTTTAAACGTTTTTCTCTTTCAAAAATGAGCTCCATGGTCATCAAGTAAGAATACTGTGGGGAAGGATGGGGATAGTGTTATACTACAACAATCAGTTATATCATCTTCTCAGCAGAAAATGCTATCCTACATCAGTGCTGCTGCAAACAATCTAATTGAATTAAAACAATGATTGCATATGATGAAGCATGCGCATATTTTAGAAGCCATGAGAGCATTATAATAGCTTGCAATTACAGTTACATTTAATTGAAGAACAAGGACACACGTCACCTGACAACTAGCTGGAAAACAGCAATGGTGTTGGATTCCTTGCCAGCTACCTCCAGGAGAGTTGCTTAGTGATAAAGCAAAACCAATGAACTACAGTGTGCAGATCAGAAATGAAAACAATAAAAGGAAATAACCAAAGCCAACATTAATATCAGTTACTTCCTAATGTGAGGCTTAGGCACTTATTGCAGGCACTGGATGCAATAACACTGTAGAGCTGTTAAAGACTTCACCTTGCCAGGAGCTCGGTGAACAACACAGGTACAGTATAGGGGGTGAAGAACTTGGGTACCAGAAGAAGAGCAGGACTTGGAAGTGATTGTGTCTGATGACCTTAAGGTGGCCAAACAGGTAGAAGAGGCAACACTCAAAGCCAGAAGGATGCTCCGGTGCATAAGGAGAGGGTTGACCAGCAGGAAAAAAGAGGTTCTACTGGAGATAGGAAAGCGGTAGAACTAGAGGGCACGATACGAGATTGAAGGGGGGCAGACTCAAGAAAAATGTCAGGAAGTATTTTTTCACGGAGAGAGTGGTGGATGCTTGGAATGCCCTCCCGCGGGAGGTGGTGGAGATGAAAACGGTAACGGAATTCAAACATGCGTGAGGTAAACATAAAGGAATCCTGTTCCGAGGGAATGGATCCTCAGAAGCTTAGCTGAGATTAGATGGCAGAGCCGATGGTGGGAGGCGGGGCTGGTGGTTGGGAGACGAGGATATTGCTGGGCAGACTTGTACGGTCTGTGCCCTGAAAATGGCAGATACAAATCAAGGTAAGGTATACACAAAAAGTAGCACATATGAGTTTATCTTGTTGGGCAGACTGGATGGACCATGCAGGTCTTTTTCTGCCGTCATCTACTATGTTACTATGTTACTAAGTGATATTGCCCTTGTACAAGTCTCTGGTGAGGTCCCATTTAGAATACTGTGTGCAATTCTGGAGAAGGCACTTACGGAAAGATATAAACAGGATGGAGTTGGTCCAGAGGGCGGATACAAAACTGATTAGTGGTCTCAGTCATAAAACATATAGCGACAGGTTCATGAACCTCAACCTGTATACGCTAGAAGAGAGGCAGGAGAGAGGGGATATGATAGAGATGTTTAAATACCTCAGTGGTGGTAATGTACAGGAGGTGAGTTTTTTTCAAAAGAAGGAAACCTCTGGAATGAGACGGCATACGATGAAATTAAAAGGAAATAAACGTAGGACAAATCTGAGGAAATACTCTTTCACAGAAAGGGTGGTGGATGTGTGAAATGGCCTCCCGGTGGAGGTCATGGAGACAAAGACTGTGTCAGAGTTTAAGAAGGCAGGGGGCAGACACGTGGGATCTCTTAGGAAAAGGAAAAGTCAGTGGTTACTGAGGATGGGCAGACTGGATGGGCCATACGGCCTTTGTCTGCCATCATGTTTCTATGTTTCTAATGTATATAAGAACAAAGGAATAGCCATACTAGGTCAGATGGATGGCCCATCTCGCACAGTATTCTGTATCCAACAGTGGCCAATCCAGGTCACAAGTACTTGGCAGAATCGAAAAGAGTAGCCAGTTTCCGGAATCCCAGACAGTAATAAAATTCTGGAATCCCAAATAGTAGCAACATTCCATGCCACCAATCCCAGAGCAAGCAGTGGCTTTCCCCATGACTCTCTCAATAGCAGACTACAGACTTTTCCTCCAGGAACTTATCCAAACCTTTTTTTTTAACCCAGATACACTAACTGTTGTAACCATGTCCGCTGGCAACAAGTTCCAGAGCTAAACTATTCATTGAGTGAAAAAAATATTTTCTCCTATTCATTTTAAAGTATTTCTATGTAACTTCATTGGTAACCCTAGCATTGGTACTTTTTGAAAGAGTAAAAGATTGAGTCACTTTTACAGTGAGAGAAGTGCTGGTGCTAACTTTTTGTTTCATTTTCACTAGCTACTTTTAGGGTTACCATATGTCCGCTTTTACCCAGATATATCATCTTTTTGAGGACACTATGGGATATCTGGGCGGGTTTTTCCAGCCTGCCCGTTTGTCTGGGTAGGCTGGAATTGGATATCCTACAGTGTCCTCAAAAAGAGGACAAGTAAATCTCCTGCTTGCCAGTGGCATACTAGGGGCGGTGGAGGCACTCCGCCCCAGGTGCAAATAATAAGTGGGATGCTCCGGTCCTGCTGCTCCAGTCCCTATATTTAGGCCATCGCTGTTGCCTCTCCTCCGCAGTCCCTAGTTTTTACCTTCCCCATCCTCAGCCCCCTCTACAGTCCGCTTCTCATTTCTGCTGCCCAGTGCCCTACATTTTAAAAATCTAATCTTTGAATCGATAGTGCAGCATCTGTGGAAGAAGCAGGCTACCTCCAGCCTTCCCTCACTGTGTCCCACCCTAGCGTAAATAGGAAGTTACATCAGAGGAGGGCGGGACACAGTGAGGGAAGGTCCAAGGTGACCTGCTTCATGCACAGATGCTGCATGCTGGCACTGCACTGCCGATTAAAAGATTTTAAAAATGCAGGGTGCCAGGTGGCAGAAACGAGAAGGGGGCTGTGGAGGGAGCTGAGGGTGGGCAGGTGGGGACTGGGGGCTGTGGCTGAGTTCAAACTAACAGATAAAATAGGGGCTAGGGCTGGAACGCGGGGGGCTGAAAAGGGAGGTTCAGATGGGAGAAGGGGACTAGAGCTGGAACTGAGGGCTAAGGGGGCAGGTTGGAGAATAGGGCTATGGCCAGGACAGGGGGGAGAATGGATCTGGGGCTGAAAAGGGGGGCACGTGGGTGAATAGGTATGGGTATGTAAAGGGGGGTTGTAAAGCAGGGCACATGGATGAAGGGGACTGGAACTGGGGGCTGAAAAAGAGGATAGGTGGGATAAGGGAGCTAGAGCTAGGACTGGAACTGGGGGCTGAAAAGGGGGGAGGGGCTGTAACTGGAGGCTGAAGCTGGGGCTGAAAAGGGAACGAGAAGGAGGCTGGGGCTGAAACTCGGGACTGCTGGGAGAAAAGGGTTGAAACTAGGGGCTGAAAAGTGGGGAAGGTGGGAGAAGTGGGCTGGAGCATGAACTAGGAGCAGGTGGGATAATGGGGTAGGAACTGGGGGCTGAAAAGAGGGGGCAGAGAAAGAGAGAGGACAGATCCTGGATGGAAGGGAGAGAGAGGGAGGGTAGATGGTGGATGGAAGGGGCAGAGAGACAGATGGTAAACCCTGGATGGAAGGGAGAGAAAAGGAAGATAGTGGATAGGAGCAGAAAGAAAGAGAGAGAGAGAACGAGCAGACCCTGGATGGAAGGTAAAGAAAGGGCAGATGGTGGATAGGAGCAGAGAGAGAGAGAGAGAGGGCAGACCCTGGATGGAGGGAAGAGAAAGCGCAGACAGTGGATGGAAGGGCGAGAAAGGGCAGATGAGTGGTTTGAAGGGGGAGAGAGGGCAGATAGGGGCAGATGGTGGATGGAAGGGGCAGAGGTAGAGGGCAGATGCTGGATGGAAGGAAGAGAGAGGGCAGATAGTGGTTGGAAAGGGCAGATGGTGGATGGAGGGAGCAGAGAGAAACAGGGTAGACACTGGATAGCAGGGAGAGAGAGAGAAGGCAGATGCTGGATGGAAGGGAGAGGAGTGAAGAGAAGATGAGGAAAGCAGAAACTAGAGACAACAAACTGTAAATAAATATATGTTTTTTCCTTTTGCTTTAGGATAAAGTAGCATTGTAGCTGTGTTAATAAATGTTTATAAATAGAACATGGAAATGAGGTCGTTTTTTAACGGAATTCAAACATGCGTGGGATAAGCATAAAGGAATCCTGTGCCGAAGGAATGGATCCTCAGGAGCTTAGTCAAGATCGGGAGGCGGGGCTGGTGGTTGGGAGGCGGGGATAGGGCTGGGCAGACTTATACGGTCTGTGCCAGAGCCGGTGGTGGGAAGCAGGACTGCTGGTTGGGAGGCGGGGATAGTGCTGGACAGACTTGTACGGTCTGTGCAAGAGCCGGGGTTGGGAGGCAGGGCTGGGGAGGTGAGGATAGTGCTGGGCAGACTTATACGGTCTGTGCCTGTGCCAGAGCCGGTGGTTGGGAGGTGGGGCTGGTGGTTGGGAGGTGGGGATAGTGCGGGGCAGACTTATACGGTCTGTGTCCTGAAGAGCATAGGTACAGATCAAGGTAGGGTATACTCAAAAAGCAGCAAATATGAGTTATCTTGTTGGGCAGACTGGATGGACCGTGCAGGTCTTTTTCTGCCGTCATCTACTATGTTAATACATTTTGACTAAACTTTCGGAGACCAAAACCCCCTTCCTCAGGACAGGATAGGATACTGTAACAGCAATAAACTGTATTGACCTGAGGTTTTGGCCTCTGAAAGCTAAATGTATTAGTCCAATAAAATGGTATTATCTCATTTTCTATATTTGTTTTATTTCTATTTGTTAATTTGTACAGTGGTGATTGGTATTTGTTAGCTTTTTTATTTCAAGTTTACATGTGCTGTCTTTATATTTAGCACAGAACTAGGGGACATCCATCGCTATCACTGTTTCTGTGGTGTTGCATTGTATGCAGAATCTGGCTTCTTGGGGGTTCAGTTTAATTTTTGTCTAAATATTTCTACTTTTAGCTTGTGGTTACTTATTCTATAGTGGATTAGGGTGTATCTGTGTCTATGAAAAAGACATGGCTTTCTGTTGGCACTGACCGTGCAGGATCGACGATCTGTACTATTCTGGCTGGTTTTGTTTTACAATAGGTGAATTGATGTTCTAGTGCTCATTGCGATGTTTAAGATGCTTCCTTTTCCTAGGTACACCCTTGTGTAACTCATAGAAATTACTGCTTATGGTATGGTAGAATTGCTCTGTAGGTCACAGGGGGGGAGGGAGGGAGGTGCTTCAATATTGTGTTTTCAATCATTAGGGACAGCCAGGTTGCCTGGACTATTACAGAGCTTGTGTGTCCTTTGCTATTGAAAATGTGATAGTGAAACAGCACCCCCCATAGGCAGGACTGTAGGTGGAGGACTCCCACTCAGCTTAGAGGGGGGTGAACAAACATGTGGACAATGGGGAGCCAGTGGATACTGTGTATCTGGATTTTCAGAAGGCGTTTGACAAAGTGCCTCGTGAAAGACTCCAGAGGAAACTGGAGAGTCATGGGATCGGAGGTCGGGTACTACTATGGATTAAGAGCTGGTTGAAAGAGAGTAGGATTGAATGGTCAGTATTCACAATGGAGAAGGGTAGTTAGTGGGGTCCCTCAGGGGTCTGTGCTGGGACCGCTGCTTTTTAACATATTTATAAATGACCTAGAGATGGGAGTAACTAGTGAGGTAATTAAATTCACAGATGACACAAAGTTATTCAGGGTCGTCAAGTCGCAGGAGGAGTGTGAAGGATTACAGGAGGACCTCGCAAGACTGGGGGATTGGGCGTCCAAGTGGCAGATGAAGTTCAATGTTGACAAGTGCAAAGTGATGCATGTGGGTAAGAGGAACCCGAATTACAGCTATGTCATGCAAGGTTCCGCGTTAGGAGTCACAGACCTAGAAAGGGATCTGGGAGTCATCATTGATAAGACGTTGAAAACTTCTGCTCAGTGTGCTGGGTGGCTAAGAAAGTGCACAGAATGTTGAGTATTATTAGGAAAGGGATGGAAAACAAACACAAGGATGTTATAATGCCGTTGTATCGCTCCATGGTGCGACCATACCTCAAATATTGTGTCCAATTCTGGTCGCCGCATCTCAAAAAAGATATAAAGGAATTGGAGAAGGTGCAGAGAAGGGCGACGAAAATGATAAAAGGGATGGAACGACTTCCCTATGAGGAAAGGCTGAGAAGGTTAGGGCTCTTCAGCTTGGAGAAAAGGCGGCTGAGGGGTGATATGATAGAAGTCTACAAGATAATGAGCGGAGTAGAGCGGACAGATGTGACGCGTTTGTTTACACTTTCAAACAATAATAGAACCAGGGGACACAAGATGAAGCTAGAATATGGTAGATTTAAAACAAATAGGAGAAAGTTTTTCTTTACTCAGCGTGTAGTTGGACTCTGGAACTCGTTGCCGGAGAATGTAGTGACAGCAGCTGGCCTTACGGAGTTTAAGGGGGGGTTTGGACAGATTTCTGAAGGAAAAGTCCATTGAACATTATTAAAAAATTATTATTTTTTTTTTTGGGGGGGGGGTTGCCGGGTTCTTGAAGCCTGGATTGGCCGCTGTCAGAGACAGGATGCTGGGCTTGATGGACCCTTGGTCTTTTCTCAGTGTGGCGGTGCTTATGTGCTAGTATGGAGTACTGCTGAAGGCCAATTTTAATGGTGTTGTCATAGATGGCATTGCTGCTTTACAGTTTTTCTTGGTTTACGATCTGACACTTATGCTATCTCGTTCTTTTGGAGACTGACTAAGCAATAGATATATCATGGAATTCAGGAAGTGTGAAATATTTTGTCAAAACATAATCCTCCAAACAAATCCTATCTTCGGTCTTGCTGTTCTCTTGCCAACATCTGCTTTTTATTACTGTTTCTCATGTTCTTTTTGTTAGGATAACAGATAAGACTTTAAAAGCAGGATTTTCAAGATTTATTTGGTAGAGAGCTTGTCAACTCCTTTCTTGTTTTACTGCTACCAACAGTGCCAACATTAACCGACCGATACTCAGCCCATGGAAGGCAGGCCAGCTAAATCCCGCAATCGGTGCTGAGTCTGGATATTCAATGCCGGGCCATTTTTGGTGACCGGCTTCGAATATCCTTTATTTTTTGGCTGGTTTAAAAGCCAAATCAATATTCAGAGCTAGGTGGTTAAGTTTATAGTGGTCAAAAATAAGCCTCCTATTTGGGTGGTCCAATTTGGCAGCCAAACTTAGGTAGCGATGTGCTGAATATTTGCGGCTAGCCGGTTATATCGCATGATATAACTGGACAGCTGCTATGCACTAAGCGGTAATATTCACCAGAGATAACCAGCTATCTTGTGTTGAATATTAGCGCTGAATATCATCTGGTAAGTGATTATGTCTAGGCAGAAAACAAGCACTAAGGAGGTAATTCATAAAGTCTTTTTCGCGTGCATCTGGCCATACACATGCGCAAACGGGCTTTAATAAATTAGCGATCATCATAACAGTACGCATGATGACATCATGGCGCATACTTTGCTGTTAGACATATGTAGAAGTGGACTTTGGGCAGAGTGTGAGTAGTCACAAGTGCATGGGTAGATTATAACAGAGGATATTCTGTGTACTTGAATAATCAAGGGGCAGATATTTCCAACAGCTCAAGAGCAGATGTAAATGTCCATACCTGCAAAGTTGATGCAATTTCTGCCACTTATTCTAGCATGTATCAAGATATATAGGTGCCTATGGAGTAGGACTACTAACGCACTAGGAAATGAGGTAAGCCCATTTCCAGGGTGCCCAAGAAATAAAGCATTTCCAGTCGTACGCTAATGTTTACATTAGTGTGGTTGAGGCAGTAAGGGCTCCCATGTTATGGACACACCGCAAATGTTGATTCTCCACCCCTGACATGGCCCTTCCTACAAATAAATACAAAAATATAGATAACATGCACTTAGGGTTAGATTCTCTCTATGGCGCCAGAAAAATCCCCACAGCAAAAAAATACACCTAGGTGTATTCTCTAAAGTACGCCTAAATTTTATAGAATAGACTTAAATTTCCTTGGGGTATGTAGAATACGCTAAGCGCCTCTCCATGTGATCAAATTTGATTGCGTCCATTTAGGCCATGTTTTACTGGGCATAAATCCTGATGCCTAAATTAGGCGCAGAGCGAGTGTGTTCTGTAATAATGCGCATAGATTGTAGAAAAGCCCACACCCCTTTTCAAATATGCGACTTAGAATCTACATTTATTTATTTATTTGTTACATTTGTATCCCACATTTTCCCACCTATTTGCAGGCTCAATGTGGCTTACATAGTACCGTACAGGCAATCGCCAATATCGGTATGAACAAATACAGCGTGATGTTGTAGTAGAAGACGGTTCATGTGTTACAGACACATTAGGGAATCTTAAGGGGGAAGAGTTAAGTTATGTCCAGTACAATCTTTGGTTTCGTTGTGTTGCAGGGTTAAGGCATTTAAGTTGGATCGTTAGGGTATGCTTTTCTGAACAGGTAAGTTTTCAGTAATTTCTGGAATTCTAGGTGGTTGTTTGCTGTTTTTACGGTGCTTGGTAGAGCATTCCATAGTTGTGTGCTTACATAGGAAAAGCTGGATGAGTAGGTTGATTTATATTTGACTCCTTTGCAGCTTGGGTGGTGGAGATTTAGGTATGTTCGTGTTGATCTTGATGCGTTTCTGTTTGGTAGGTCAATGAGATCTGTCATGTATCCCGGGGCATCTCCGTAGATGATTTTATGAACCATGATGCAGACTTTGAATGCAATTCGTTCTTTGATTAGCAGCCAGTGCAGTTCTTCTCTTAGGGGTGTGGCGCTTTCGAATCTCATTTTTCCATATATAAGCCTGGCTGCTGTATTTTGCGCAGTATACATTTAGCAAGTTGTGCGCGTAAATCTTAATCCCAATTAGTACTGATAATTGTTTAACATCCAATTAACAGCACAGATTAGCTAGTTGACCAATTAAGGTACACGCATTGTTATAGAATACGCTTCAATTTCCATGCAGAAATTAAGGCGTGATATATAGAATTTGGGGGTTAGCGTGCACAAAGAGATTACTTACCACCAAATGCTTTAACATGCTTTATAAAATACCGCATAGGTAGGCACCCTGTTGCCCTCTTCAACCAGGCACCATAAGGGGATAATTCTATAAAGTAGCTGTTAATATTTACATACCAGTTACACATATAAGAGCCGATATTCAGACCATGAGAGTTAGCCTTGCTAACTCCCACAGTCGGCGGTGATGCAGCATAATGCCAGACCAGATTTGACCACCAAACTTAGTTGGCAATGCACTGAAAATTGGTTAATGCAGGCCATTTTTTAGCACAGCCTTGTAAAAGGGCCCCAAAATTTGCAGGTAGGCGCACACATGGGCAGAGTCTGGGAAGAACACGGTGGCATAAGGGTTTGAGCCTAAGCACATACACACATACGTACCCAGTTAGGCTAGTATTATATTAAGAAAACTAGGCACCTTCTTTCCTTTACAGAATATACACAATCACACACCCTATATACAGGCTCACAGTTATAGAATTATTTCCTAAGCCCCTGTTGCAAATATCTTGCTGCTAAGTTGTATGTGCTAGGTACCCATAAGAACAGAAAACATGCAAGGTATTCAATGACATCAGAAATTTTTGTATGTTTCATTGTCTGGCAGTTTTAATGATATCTGATAGGGATGTACATAGAAAACAAAAATTTAAGGGGGTCTTTTGCAAAGGCATGCTAGAGACACCCATAGGAATATACAGTGGGGGAAATAAGTATTTGATCCCTTGCTGATTTTGTAAGTTTGCCCACTGACAAAGACATGAGCAGCCCATAATTGAAGGGTAGGTTATTGGTAACAGTGAGAGATAGCACATCACAAATTAAATCCGGAAAATCACATTGTGGAAAGTATATGAATTTATTTGCATTCTGCAGAGGGAAATAAGTATTTAATCCCTCTGGCAAACAAGACCTAATACTTGGTGGCAAAACCCTTGTTGGCAAGCACAGCGGTCAGACGTCTTCTGTAGTTGATGATGAGGTTTGCACACATGTCAGGAGGAATTTTGGTCCACTCCTCTTTGCAGATCAGCTCTAAATCATTAAGAGTTCTGGGCTGTCGCTTGGCAACTCGCAGCTTCAGCTCCCTCCATAAGTTTTCAATGGGATTAAGGTCTGGTGACTGGCTAGGCCACTCCATGACCCTAATGTGCTTCTTCCTGAGCCACTCCTTTGTTGCCTTGGCTGTATGTTTTGGGTCATTGTCGTGCTGGAAGACCCAGCCACGACCCATTTTTAAGGCCCTGGCGGAGGGAAGGAGGTTGTCACTCAGAATTGTACGGTACATGGCCCCATCCATTCTCCCATTGATGCGGTGAAGTAGTCCTGTGCCCTTAGCAGAGAAACACCCCCAAAACATAACATTTCCACCTCCATGCTTGACAGTGGGGACGGTGTTCTTTGGGTCATAGGCAGCATTTCTCTTCCTCCAAACACGGCGAGTTGAGTTCATGCCAAAGAGCTCAATTTTTGTCTCATCTGACCACAGCACCTTCTCCCAATCACTCTCGGCATCATCCAGGTGTTCACTGGCAAACTTCAGACGGGCCGTCACATGTGCCTTCCGGAGCAGGGGGACCTTGCGGGCACTGCAGGATTGCAATCCGTTATGTCGTAATGTGTTACCAATGGTTTTCGTGGTGACAGTGGTCCCAGCTGCCTTGAGATCATTGACAAGTTCCCCCCTTGTAGTTGTAGGCTGATTTCTAACCTTCCTCATGATCAAGGATACCCCACGAGGTGAGATTTTGCGTGGAGCCCCAGATCTTTGTCGATTGACAGTCATTTTGTACTTCTTCCATTTTCTTACTATGGCACCAACAGTTGTCTCCTTCTCGCCCAGCGTCTTACTGATGGTTTTGTAGCCCATTCCAGCCTTGTGCAGGTGTATGATCTTGTCCCTGACATCCTTAGACAGCTCCTTGCTCGTGGCCATTTTGTAGAGGTTAGAGTCTGACTGATTCACTGAGTCTGTGGACAGGTGTCTTTCATACAGGTGACCATTGCCGACAGCTGTCTGTCATGCAGGTAACAAGTTGATTTGGAGCATCTACCTGGTCTGTAGGGGCCAGATCTCTTACTGGTTGGTGGGGGATCAAATACTTATTTCCCTCTGCAGAATGCAAATAAATTCATATACTTTCCACAATGTGATTTTCCGGATTTAATTTGTGATGTGCTATCTCTCACTGTTACCAATAACCTACCCTTCAATTATGGGCTGCTCATGTCTTTGTCAGTGGGCAAACTTACAAAATCAGCAAGGGATCAAATACTTATTTCCCCCACTGTATATGGGTGTCTCTAGCATTTAGCAAACGCTTATTTTTAGAACACACTAAAAATGCTAGTGTGCCTTTGTAAAAGAGGTCCTAAATGTTTTCACAAATTAATCCCAACTTTCAAGTATTTTTGATTGGATTCACACATTCATTTCAGTAGATAATTTTTATTGGCTTAACTTGACATACATTCATCAAATAACAATATTACTTTAGAAACTAGTGTAAGCATTCTGTACCTGCAATACAAAATCTGAGCCCCCCCCCCCCCCCCCCAAGAAATCCCTCACTTCCACATCTTTCTGCCCTCCTCCCTCCCCCACCTTCCCCACAACCCTCCAGAAGAGAATGACATGGGACAGGGACCTGTGGTAACTGCGGGGACGAGGGCAGGGACAGACTGCCCATGGGGACGGAGCATGAACAAAGCTTGAGGAGACGAGGCGGAGATGGGAATAGAGCCCGTGGGGATGGGGACAAACTTGTCATGTGACATTCTCTACTTTGAAGCCTGTTTATGAACTGGACCCGTTATTTATATTTGAGTGATGCAGACGATGATATTCTGATTTTGGGGGGAAAAACAAGCAAACATGCTGGCCACAACTGGCAATATTTGCATGGGGGATCCTGTACATTCCTGCTACCAGCACATCTTCTGAGAAGACATCTTCTATTGCAGGAAGGACTGTAGAAGACAGGAGAGATAGAGATTGATGACCTACTCATCCACAGATTAAAAAATCAAAACAGTGCATCATACGGCATATTTCTCCCCTTCTAGGGCATACAGAATGGGTTGTATTTTGTACCCCTGGATATTTTAACAAGGTGGATTAGGATTCCTTGGGGTAGCAGAAGTCAGCTATTGTTGGGAAGGGTAAAGGGTGGTGGGGGGGGGGATTATTAAAGTTGCTCGTTGTTATTATTGTTTTCTATTTGTGATTTATAAACAACAGTTGCACAGCATATTTTCCTAAAAAGATTTAAATATAAAATCATAAGTGTTCAAGGCTTCTGCAGATGACAACAGAGCCCATGAGGATGGGGTGGGACGGGGCAGAACCTGTTGGGACAGGTCAGGAACTGAGACAGAACCTGCGGGAATGGGTTGGGGATAGAGACAGAACTCACAGGGATGGGGTTGTCCCCATGTCATTCTCTAACCTCCAGGAACCAGCCCATCTCATCAATCAGTCGATTTGCACGCAATTAAAATAAGGAGCCCCATTTTCCTAAAAGTGTCCACATAAGGAATTTTTACACCTCGCTAAATTGAATTAAGGTGCATTAACTGACAAATTAAGGAGTGCTGAGTGAAATAGTGCATATAAATTCAATTTAAAGGGTGCAGCAAAGAGCAAAATACACACTAATGAATGCCTACCCCTAGTTTCCAAAGATCTTCTCCATCTGCTTTTATTCATGTTGATTCCTTAAGCTTGAAGTCTGCAGTTTGCAAACCAATCAGCAGCCTTACCACTGCTGATCTCTATTATACAGCTCACCACAGACTGAGGGAAGGCCCACTTTGTTTTCTGTCTTTCCCTAGAGAAACATACTTTCCTGGAAATGACCTGACTTTCCTGACTTTTGCTAAACTTGAATCTAATAATCTACAGCATGAAGTCTGCTTGTTACTGGTAGGGATGTGCATTCATTTGAAATGGCATTCCCCTTGTCACTGCATGTCATGCTCAAATGAAAACAACATGAAAAGACATGAAATTTTGGGGGGGTTTTTCTCTTGTCCTTTCCAAAGAGAGCACACACCATTTATGAAGAGTTTGCACTATGTACAAAAAAGTGCACACTCAATTGTTCCCATAATGAGAAAAATGCCCACAGAACCTTGAACAAAATGAACATAAACAATATGCCATGCTACTTGGATTCTGCAGGGAAACAATTTTCATTTTGTTTATTTTCCTGTGTTTGTGGGATTTTTCACTTTGGTTCTTTTTCATTTCAGGGCAATGTTGTGAATAGTGTAATAGTGCGCACCGTTTTATAATAGTGAGCACTATTTTGAAATAGTGAGCACTACTGCAAAATAGTGCACCCTTTCACTCAAATTAGGGCTCACAATTGTAAAATAGTATACACTTCTGCAAAACAATATGTACTATTGAAAAGCAGGGTTTCTTCCTATTATGGAGTGGAGGAGTGGCCTAGTGGTTAGTGTGGTGGACTTTGGAACTGGGTTCGATTCCCACTGCAGGCACGGGCAGCTCCTTGTGACTCTGGGCAAGTCACTTAACCCTCCGTTGCCCCAGGTACAAATATAAGTACCTATATATAATATATAAGCCGCATTGAGCCTGCTATGAGTGGGAAAGCGCAGGGTACAAATGTAACAAAAATAAAATAAATATTGGAGATTCTAGATGGAATGTTGACACTATTGAGATTTTGTTGCTACTATTTGACATTCTACATGGAATGTTGCTACTATTGGAGATTCTACATGGAATTTTGTTACTATTGGAGATTCTAGATGGAATGTTGCTACTATTGAGATTCTGTTGCTACTATTTGAGAGTCTACATGGAATGTTGTTATTCCACTAGCAACATACTGCAGGACGCCAGACTCACAGAAACAGAAGCCTGCGCAGCCATGTTGCTGATCTGCAAGGGCAGGCTTCTACATGGAATGTTGCTAGTGGAGGAGTAGCCTAGTGGTTAGTGCAGTGGACTTTGATCCTGAGGAACTGAGTTCGATTCACACTTCAGGCACAGGCAGCTCCTTGTGACTCTGGGCAAGTCACTTAACCCTCCATTGCCCCAGGTACAAATAAGTACCTGTATATAATATGTAAGCGGCATTGAGCCTGCTATGAGTGGGAAAGTGCAGGGTACAAATGTAACAAAAATAAATATTGGAGATTCTAGATGGAATGTTGCTACTATTGAGATTTTGTTGCTACTATTTGACATTCTACATGGAATGTTGCTACTATTTGAGAGTCTACATGGAATGTTGTTATTCCACTAGCAACATTCCATGTAGAAGCCTGCCCTTGCAGATCAGCAACGTGGCTGTGCAGGCTTCTGTTTCTGTGAGTCTGACGTCCTGCACAGACTCACAGAAACAGAAGCCTGCGCAGCCACGTTGCTGATCTGCAAGGGCAGGCTTCTAAATGGAATGTTGCTAGTGGAGGAGTAGCCTAGTGGTTAGTGCAGTGGACTTTGATCCTGAGGAACTGAGTTTGATTCCCACTTCAGGCACAGGCAGCTCCTTGTGACTCTGGGCAAGTCGCTTAACCCTCCATTGCCCCAGGTACAAATAAGTACCTGTATATAATATGTAAGCTGCATTGAATCTGCTATGAGTGGGAAAGCGCGGGGTACAAATGTAACAAAAATAAAATAAAAATTATATTGGGTTAAAAGCAATCTAAAATAGCATGGGAAAAGCAGTTGCCATGTTCCCATACCATTTCAAATAAATGCACATCTCTACTTGTTATCACAATCACTTATGAACAATTTCATCAAAACCACGATGCATCGTTTAGACAGCATTAGCAGATTTGTCTTAATTTGAGTGAACCTTTGGAAGTTAGGGTCTTAATAAATGAATTTGGCTTTTTTACATCTGTGATTTTAGTTTGGTCTTTCTGTACATCTTCCGTTTTTGTTGTTTTCTCACGTTACAATATACAAAGCCACAAAGACGTGATGTTAACGGGCAAGTCTTCGTTGTATACGTATAGGTAACAAGAAAAGTGCTCATGTGCAACAGGTAGACTAATAAATAGAAAAATATAAAACTGCTCAGAGAATCCCAGACCGCCGACCATCTTCCTGGCCATCATTTGCTTCCCTACTTCCTTGCTCTAACAGCATGCTTTGAACTGAAATATGTCTCCTCGCCCATCCTTAACAAAATTTACTTGCAGCTTTCAGAAACCTACTCCACACATACTATGTCGCATAGATATCAACAATAACTTTAATCAGATCTTGAAACACACACGCATACATTTTTAAAGAACTGCTTAGCTGCCAAGAGAGCCAACTAGGTTGTGACCAGAAATAGATTTAAGGTACTCTAGTTATGGCTGTACCAAGTGCTAGCTAGTTACATTAGCTGGTTAGCAGTGAAAATTAGCCCTGGCCATTCAGTGTTTGTCCCAATATGGCCTCTTGATCATCCAGCTCATTTTAAACGGCTAAATTTAAATTTGACCTGAAAACAGTTTACGACCTAATCAACTTTCGTAAATTACTGAAGACTTATCTCTTCAACAAGGCATACCACAATGATCCATAATAGGAACTGTAACGCATTACCACCTATCTGATATTCTGTATGTTTTCTCTCTATACCTGATTGCTTAATTTTATTATGACATCCATGCTCTTTATGTAATATCAATTGTATCTTTTACTCTGGATTGGCGAATGCCATGACGGAACATTGTAAGCCACATTGAGCCTGCAAAAAGGTGGGAAAATGTGGGATACAAATGCAAGAAATAAATAAATATTTAGAATGCCCAAGTTGTTCAATCAATCGCATTCCAAGTTCTTTTTGTCTACTTGCCACTTCAAAATTCTTGATTATTTCTTTCTAGATCAGTGCTTTTGCTAGGTATATCCTGGCTTGATAGTATCCCTTCAGTATTTGTGACACTACCCCTTAGTTATCCTACAGATATCCCAAATTCATTTCCATCATGCAAAGCACAAAACCACCAAAATGTTCCAAAATTATTCACTGGATACATTTCAAAAGAACAACAACAAAAAATATTTATCTTATTTGTATACAGTGTGTCAATAGTTGCTTTAGATTCTCCAACACATTAGTATCACGCATCAGGTTCCCTTGACAAATCAATATTTTCAATACAGTTCACCAGGCTGCATCATCTGCCAAAAGCAGAAATGGAAAGCCACAAAGTTGATATGAGAAGCACATAAACACTAGAAAATTCCTTCGGGGAGACAAAAGTGAAAGGTGTTGAATACTATGAATTATTAATTCTGTACTGCTTTAGAAGTGTCAGGTAGGTATTGGAGATAAAACAATGAATGTGATGTTCTCTTACCATTACAAAACCTACAGATGTTAGGAACTAAACCAAACTTTCTCGCTTGAAATATTAACCCAGGACAGACCCAAAATGCAGTGTTGCAGGGCACATGGGACTGTGGAGTGAAAAGTAGAGAAAACCAAAAATATTTCTTGAACGGAGAAGATCAGGTGCACAAGATAGACATTTCTTCTTTATGTGTTGAGCTGCCCACCATTATTTACTGGATCCTACTCTGCCTTTCAACTCTTTGCTGTGGTGGTAAATGGGCTCTCTGCTGTGGTCCAGATTAAATTTTCCCAGTGGCAGAGAGATGAATAAATGGAGATCACCTGGGGAAAAGGAAGACAGAAGTGAGAAGGGACAGAATGGAATGCGAGCATGAGACGATAATAAAGACGAGATAATAGGGGAGGAATATATTGGTGAGATGGAAAGCTAGAATGGTGTGATGATGTGGAAGAGATGAGAAGGAAAAAAAACTAAGCATGGACAAAAAGAAGACAGACTGGTATGACGTACAAGATGGCTATAGGGTAGGGAAAAATCGAGAATGGTAGTAAGAATGAATAAAGGAAAGTAAAAAGAAAAAAGCAGAGGCATAATGTGCGTGCAAGAGAAAATAAGAAAGGAAGAGATTTAAAAAACAGCTCAGAGTTAACAATGGCACAGTAAAGATGAGAAGGAGGGTGTAAAAGAACAGAAAAGAATGACAAAATAATTGATTATACAGGGATGGCAAATAAAAGATTAAAGGGACAGAAAGAAAATGGAGGAGAAAGAACCAGGCACACCCATTAAAGGGGGGCCGACCACAACCGGGCTGAAGGCCAGCGAAGACAGAAGTGTGGGGGAGGGTAAAGGGAGGGCCTAGCTAGAGAGCAGAGGTAGTAGTGGGAGGGAAACAAGGGGTAGCAAGGGGAGGAGGCAGGAAAGAAGGGGAGGAGCAAGGGAGGAGGAGAGAGGAATTTGAACTGCACAGGAAGTCCTTTTGAATTTGGAAGCAGGAGAAGAGCAACGCCCACCCACCCACCCACTTGAGAGGCAAGATTTGTCGCAGCGAGGCGTTAGACTACAATGTTTATGCACAGCCAGCAATGGGTACACAGCAGCTTGACACATAACAGTTACAAGTTTGGGGTAACTACTGCTGCAGAAAGAGTTGTGTGGAAAGTTATCAAGTTGATGCAAATGGTAGGCTTGCATATGAGCAGCCTTGTTATAAGGAAACAACGTGTATACAGCTTGTCTCCTGGCTTGGGCGGCAGGGAGGCCTAGAACGTCATTTTGTAAATGTGGTAGGTGCCTCCTTCAACGGGAGACACCAAGTAACGTCGGGTGCTTGGGAAACAGCACAGAGGGCCACAGGGGCTTGGTACGGCTTGGCCTGTGGCCCAGAATATGCAACTACGTGTAGAAGCTATGTACCCGGGTAGAAATGCATGCTGGCATAATGATTAGTAGAAGATGTAATGTAATTTGTTTAAGTTGTAACAATTTTGATGTTCCTGGCTGCAGCCAAAATAAATCCAATTCTATCGAAGATACGGCTTGTAGTGTGGTATTGAAGGGGGCGGGGGTTGATACGTCTGAGTGTGTACCGAATGCCCGAGTTGTGAATAGGAAGTAGGTCTGAGAAACAACTGAAAATATTAAGCCTAAAAGATAAAAGAGACTCTGACACTAAGAAGTGGTGGCAGAAAGATAGAGCAACTTGTTTGCTTAGTTACCATAAAAATGATTTTAAAGTGACATTTAGGGGTCTTTTTTTTGTAAAATATGTTAAAACTTGCAGTTACTGCAGCTTATTTACCACACGATATCTGCAAATTTTACATGGCACCTCTTGGGGGGATTCACACTTATTGCAGGTCATGTGTTAATGTCCCCATTAGTGGATGGTACCTGCTGAGAGTTAATGAGTTAACATTATCCCACGTTAACCCTGTGTTAGTTAGTAAGTGTAACACCCTGGCTGGCTAATGCTTTCATGCCCACTCACCACCATGCTATGCCCCCTCAGGGAAAATATCTGAATAATGCAGTAATACACAGTTTAATATGTGGAAAGAGGCAAACTTCCACAAAATCCCTTAATGTAGTCACACAGTAGCCTGTGTCCGCGCATTAACCACACATTAACCCCTAATCCTATATAATAATTCTCACCTCCAACGTTCTATCTTGCTGCCTGTGTCCGTGACTTCTTGGTCTACTAGGCTCCGAAGCCCTGGCTGACGTCACTGGACCCATTATGATGCGAACCCGAGAAAAAAAAAACCCTCACAGCTGATCCACTCTCCTCCCCCCCATGAGTTCCAGACCCCACCTCCCTCCCTCCCTCCGATTTCCACAGCCACCCTCTGAGTTCCTGACCCTTGGATCCCCCTGCCACGACCCTCTCGAGCCCCCCTTCCCGCCGCCAACCCTCCCCCTCCGCCGTTGCGTACCTGTGCTGGCGGGGGACCCCAACCCCCGCCAGCCAAAGTCCTCTTCTCGGCCGCACGGCATGGACGAATGACCTGATCAAGTTGCAATCTGTTTGTGTGCATGTGTCTGACGTCCTGCCATAGGAGCCTGGCAGTAGTTCCCATCCCCAGCATGCACCATTTCCAATGATACAGTAAGATTTATGTAGCTAGTGGCAGTTACCACCGAGTTAGCATGGAAGCCCTTACCGGCATATCAATGGGTGGCAGTAAGGGCTCCCCACCGAAATGGCCAGCCTTTTACCCACTGCGGTAAAACGGGGCCTCAGTGCACATCAAAACCATGCCCTAACACTAGAGCCGACCCCCTTTTACCACAGCTTGGTAAAAGAACCCCTTAATAAGCCAATTAGCGCTGATAATTAGGCACTAACAATTAATGGTGCTAATTGGCAATAATTTGAATGTACACGAACATCATTATGGTCGCTGTTCTATAAAGATGTGTGTGTAAATTTTTCCGCATGAATCTGAAAAGGGGACATGGGCATGGGAGGGGCATGGGTGGGTCAGGGGGCATTTCTAGGATTTGCGTGCAGTGTTATAAAATTCAGGGGATCCATGGCTAATTCAGGCATGAGAATTTACACCAGGGTTTAGTTGGTAGACATCCTTGCACCCGAAACTGGGCTTGGATCCCAGTGCTAGGCACTATTCTAGAAATGGCACCCAACTTGGAGCGCCATTTATAGAACAGCACTTACCCCAGCATTCTATATAGCGAGCCTAGTGTTCCGTGCCGAAATCCAAACTTAATAGGTTTAACAAGTCAATCAGCATTGTTGACAGCACTTAAACAATAATGAGCACTAAATGACAATAACTAGAATTTACGCACACAGCTCCCTAAACTTTAATGCGCACAGGCAAAACGAGGTGTAGTTATGGGCGGGGAAATGAGCGGTTTGTGGGCATTCCAAAATTTACACACACTGTTATAAAATACGGCCCTCTGCACCTAAATCTATGTGCCTGGATTAAGGCCACTTTTTCTTGGGTGTAAATGGAGGTGCGTAGTTTTAGGCACTAGGATACCAACTAAATGTATTCTATATACCTCGCCTAAATTTAGGTGCCACTTATAGCATAGCCTTACGCGAAAATGTTATTCACGTGGATTTTTCAGTTGTCATATAATCTGGCCCTTAGCGTGCATTTTTTTGGTGCCCAGAATCCTAAGCACTTAGGAGGAGATTCTATATATGTCGCCTAAAATAATCGGCGCTGAAATCAGGGCTGACTAAGCGTATTCTATAATCAGAACCTAGATTTAGGCGCTGACTATAGAGTATGCTTAGTTGATACTTCAGCACCAGTATCTGCGCGCATCCATTTACGCCAGTGAAAACCTGGTGTAAATCTCAGCGTGTAGATTTAGGCGCACTGGGTCATATTCTGTAACTAGGTACCTAAATTCTGGAACACCCATGAGACGCCCATAACCGTGCCCCTTTTTGCCTCTGTGCGTTAGAAGTTTGGCGCACATCGTTCTAGAATACGCTTAGCGAGCTGTGCACCTAAATTCTAATCAGTGCCAATTAGTGCTCATTATTGCTTGTTAAATGCTGTTATTATCGCTCGTTAGGCCAATTAAGTTACGCGCGGTATTACAAAATTCGAGCTGATTTACATGCCTAAATCTAAGCACACTATATAAAATCCAAAGGTTAACACTCTCTAGTAAAAGGGCCCCTTACTGGTGGCTTAAATCAATACAATATATTTTGCAATTTGATTAATTCTCCCTAAGGAGCCCTAACATGCGCTTACCGCAGCTTCAAATGGCGTACCGTGGAGCACGCTGAGGCATCCTGCATTAAGATGCACATACATGCACACTACCCAAACGCCTAAAAATAAATTTTATTTTTGGCCGAGGGGCGTGTCAGAGAGTGGGCGTGCCTATGCTAATCAATTAGTGCAGCCACATTGCCACATTCTGATTAGCACAGGATTAGTGCATGAGACCTTCCTGCCCACAAAAGTTGTGGAAGTAAGGACTCATATGCTAATTTGTGTTAAAAGCTGTGTGCTAGTGGCCACATAGTGCACGGGAAAGACCCATGTCAGTGTGCAAAGGCTATTTTTCTTTGCAGCTTTGTAAAACGGCGCCTAAGTAAATGGTTTTAAATCTGCCCTCTCACAGACTTATTATCTGGCTGAAAACATGGAAGATTAAGCAGTGGTTGCTATGATTAACATGGGAACAAATATGCCATTCTGAAATGATTTACACCTGTCAGACTGATATGTAAGGATATTGTATCTCTCTCTCTCTCTCTCTCTCTCTCTCTCTCTCTCTCTCTCTCTCTCTCTCTCTCTCTCTCTCTCTCTCTCTCTCTCTATATATATATATATATATATATATATATATATATATATATATATATATATATATATATATATTAATATAGGGCAAGATGTTATATCTCAAAATGAAAAGAAACCATAAGAACACATGTAATTGGAACATTCCCATAACGATTATACAATTAAACATTAGATTCAACAGTTTTATTGTAAATTCACAAATTAACAGAGGAAATTCCAACTATAACCAAAAATAAATTACAAATATAAATGACACAAACATCACCAGGGAGCCAGAAGCAAAAAGAGAACAGAGAGAATCTCCCCATTTCCAGACAAGCTATCAATGCTAGGGGTATTTAATAGAAAATCTCCCAGAGGAAGTTTTACTGTTATTACTAAGAAAATTGGAGAGCTGTGTAAAGTTATAAAAATACAGGACCTATCCACAAGTTTAATATAGCATTTACAGGAAAATCTTAGAAGAAATCGGGTTTCAATCTGATTAACTTCAGATCTTAGGTCTACAAACTGCCCTTATCTAATTTGAACACTCCTAGAACTATCAGGAGAAACCAAGATTAATACTTTTATTATTTTAAACAATAACTCACAAACCCAATTTCTATCAGGCCTAAAAATACACATGGCCATCAGGGTAGGTAGCTCTCCCAGTAATTTCATCTATGTTCTGTAATTCGATCATCAGGTCTCTCTCTCTCTCTCTCTCTCTCTCTCTCTCTCTCTCTCATTTTTGAGACTCTATGGCCTCACCAGGTTTATAAATATGAAAAGTCAAATAAAGGTTAGTGAGAGGAAGGAATACTGCAAGGTCTCTCAAATTTGAATAAATGAGTGACCTGTTTTTAACTTGTGGGAAAATGATCAGTTTAAGATTAGATTTATTCATTTGATGTTTCATTCCTAGACCAAAGATATCAATTGAAGTGCAATAAAAATCAGATGTAACACAGAGATACTTTGATCAATATATAAAACAGTAAAATACAATAAAAACCCCATCTATAAAACCCCAAGTCATATAACTACTTAAAAAGTCACGATTTAAGCTTGTTTCTATACTGAAAATAATTAAGGGGTCCTTTTACTAAGCTATGGTAAAGGGGGCCCTGCAGTGGTGTTGACGCGTAGATTTTCCATGCACTGAGGCTCCTTTTTACCACAGCAGGTAAAAGAAGTTAAAAAAAAAGGAAATGGCCATGCAGTAAGTTAAGCATTTGCCATGGGTGAGCATTTACCGCCTCCTATTTAAAAGGCGGTAAGGGCTCCCACGCTAACCGACAGTAACCGGATAGTGCACGGGACTGCCCAATTTCTGCCAAGTAAGCCCAGCACTAAAAAAATAAAAATAATTTCAGAGCACTAGAAATGGCGTGTGGCACACACCGGAACTACCATCGGGTTCCTGCAGTAGCCCGGCAGTAAGGCCGATTTGCCGTACACTATTGCCATGGTAGCCCTACAGAGAGAGTCTATTATCATTACAGCTGACTTTGGTTCAGGATCTAAAATGAGAAAAAATCTTACAGGCCCATGACTCTAAACTGAACTTCAAGTGTGACTGCAGAGCTCATGATCTGTTGTGACATTCATGCAGCAGAAAGAGGAACGGGCGTAGGTGGAAAAACAGAGTAACATCGTTTAGCAACATGGTGGTCACAGATGTTTTGGTGAAAAATAGAACAAGATAACTCCTCAGGGAGATGACAAAGAGGCATATTTTCAAAACACTTAGCCTTCCAAAGTTCCATAGAAACCTATGGAACTTTGGAAGGCTAAGTGCTTTTGAAAATATGCCTCTTAGTCTTCCAGTAACAGTTGGTCTATTGTTAGATTTTCCAGTAAATACTAACCAACTCATTACCATAGCCAATCAGTGTTAACCATTACATTAGCATATATCCAATAAATGGGATTGTCAGAATGACCTGTTACGTTAATGAACGTATATAAGTGATTGTACTTCCTGCTTCAAGGGGGTAAGACAGTCATAGCCAGCACCTTTGTGTAAGCAGGGCTGCACTCCCATGAGAAACCAATCAATTGGCAAGTAATCCTAGTGCTTTCTCATAAGTATCCTTGAGTCTTTTATATCTGCAAATTGGCTTTAGCTGGTAATTTGGGGTGAGGGTGAAAAAAGACCCTAAAATAAAGCATTATAAACTCAGACACAGAGAACACCTATGTGTACCTTTGATACTGTACTCCCATAAGCAATTGATTGTACATATATTTGGAGAATAATAAATAAAAGTATTTGATTGGATATATATTCTTTGGAGTCTCAGATATAGCAGTATTTTTGTATAGCAATGTTTTGTACTCCCAATGAGATATCACTGATCTGCTAATTATACAAATACTTGATAAGAAACTAAGGTATCTAATTAAAATCCTAGCTGATGCAGCCTTGGGTGATTTATTTCTTCCTATGTATTGGTGGGTGAAGCGCCTTATTGGGAGGGATAAATTGACCCTAAAAAAATTCAAGAGTCAGCATAAACTCTGTAATACCTGGGTGCTATGGCTTCTACAAGTCTGCTGTCAACCTAACTATTGTGTTTTGTGTCAGTTACCATAAATGGGTTAAAAAAGGTTTGGACAAGTTCATGGCAGAAAAATCTATAAGCTGCTATTAACGAGGAAAACTTGAAGGGAAGTCACTGCATATCCCTGGGGATAAGCAGCACAGAATTTATTTACATTTTGGAATTCTGTCAGGTATTTATGACCTGGATTGGCCATTCCAAGCCCAGGAAGCAGGGCTTAAACAAAGACCTTTTTTCACTAGATGGGGGAGGGAAGAAGAGGGCTTCGTATTGTCTTTTAAGGAACAGCATCAGAAAAGAAGTATTTACTGGCTGAAAAAGCAAAGAGAAAGAAGCATTGTTGAGATAACGGGAAGTAAAGTGAGGTTACTTATCTATAACGTGGGTTCTCCGTGGACAGAAGGATAAGTCAGCCATGTGTAGGTGATGTTATCCTAATCCTATGGCACCATGGACGGATAACTGCTCTTCCAGATCTTGCTGTGTTGTAGTGAACCAGGATTGAAACCTCTTCCATTTAAAGGCATAACTTCTTCTGGTGGAGGGGCACCTGGCTGCTAGTAGGACAGACCTCTGAGACCTCCTGGGGTAAGTTGAGAGTTGCTAAGGTGAGCCACTCAACATCCAGGCAGTAAGGTTCAGGGTGCGTAGACTGAGGTGGAGGATGGTTCCCCTGTGCTGGGTAATGTAGGTTCAGGATCAGCTGGAGCTTGACATGTGGGCATGTTGCAGGTCACTGCAGGTACGGGAACCAGAGCTGCCTGGGGTAGTAGTGGGCAATGAAGATGACTGTCAGGCCTTCTTGGAGAATCTTCTACATAGTTTTGGATATGAGAGGTGTTGGGGGAAAGGCGCTCAGTAATTGTCTGCCCCACCAAAAACTGAAGGCATCTGATAGGGAGTTGCACTTGGAGCAAGAGAGGATGCATTTTGTGTTGGACTCAGTGGCAAAACGTTCAATGTGAGGGGGGGGTCACCCATCAGTGGAAAAGTCCTTTGCGACCTGGTGATGAAGCAACAACTCGTGAGGGTCTAGCTGTTGACACAGGTTGTCCATGAGTATGCTGAGCTCCCCTGGCAGGTATGTGGCATGGAGGAGGCATCTGATGGAGAGTGAAAACTGCCAGATTCTGCATACTCCCGACAGAGTTTCCTGGGACATCTCAAAGCCACAGTCCATGTGATCCCACTCACAAAACTCCACAAAACTGCTATTTTGGCAGATGATTGTCTACTTTCCTAATGATAATGGCATTCTTTTCCTTTGATTTGATTTTATAGTAATATTTTATATTGTTAACTGCTTTGACCTATTATTCTGTAAAGGCAGTATATCATGTTTTAAATAAACATAAACATTTTTTGAATACCCTTGAGGCTGAGGAGAGGCCAAAGGGGAGTACCCAATAATGGTAGTGGTAGTTTCCAATGGAGAACCAGAGGTTCTTCCTGTGGGATCGGTGGATCAGGATGAGAGTAAGCATCTTGGAGATCCAATGATGCTAGCCAGTCATCCGCTTTGAGGAGGGACAATATCGTTCCTAGAGAGTGCATCCTGAATTTTTCTTTCTGAATGCACTTGTTGAGGTTTCATAGGTCCAGGATTGGGCGGAACCCCTGTGTCTTCCTTGGAATGATGGACCTGGTCTATTGCTTTTGCCTTGAGAAGGGAGTCAATCTCCTGGAGTAGACGAGGGTTTGGTGGCTCCTGGATCTTGGGGGATGAGGGTGGCTTGTTTGACTGGAACCTGATGTGATATCCAGTCTTGATGATGGTCAGTACTCACTTGTCTGAGGTGATCAGGGTCCAGACATGTGCGAAGAGTAAGAGGTGTCCCTCCACTGGGAGTAGAAAGGGGAGTAGGAGAAGTCGGCTCTTTCCAAACAATGGAGACGACGTTTGAAAAATAAACAGTCTTTATTGCAAAACATCAAAAGTGACTCGACACAGCAGGGAGTCATGTGTCTATGTCTCCTATGGTGTGCAGGGCTCCTGTGGAAGTGCGTGGAGCGTTTGTGGCAAGGTGAGGAGGATGAGGAGTTGGAGTAGGAAGACCTCATTCTAACTCTTTTGTGAGGTCTGTGGGGGCAGTGGCTACACCTGGAGCTGTGTGCAGATAAATCTTTTTGCTTTTCCCTGGTGCTGCTCTCTCCTGCTGCTGCTGCTGTCAGTATAGGTTGTACCTCTGTTGCTGCAGGAGGCTGTGCTGTTTTTTCCTTGGCTGTGAAGCTCTGCAGGGAGGGAATCCCCTACACTGGGGAGAGAGGCCATCCCTGTTGGGACGGAAAGAGCTGACACCATGGAGGGGGCGGAGCCTGAATTCATCACAGGGGCAGAGCTTGCTATTGAAACTGCTACCCATGCCGACGCCCCCATGGAGGAAGGAGGGGGCAGGGACTTAAGAGCTCATAGGCCCCAAAGATTGCCCTTCAATGCTGGAGTCATAGAGAGGGGGAGGAGCTGGAACTAACTTCAATGGCTCAGCTGTGCCTTGCTCAGCATCTGGGTGTGCTGCAGGTGCTAGGAGTAGAATTTGTGCTACAGAAGTTTCAGAACGCTTCTGAAAGTCCCTCAAGGTATGTTTGTGGTGTTTCCGGTTTTTTGGTGACATCTGTGTACAGAGAGAGCAGGCTTCCAAAAGGTTTGCAGATTCTGGACAGCGAATGCAGAGCTCATGTTCATCCAAAGAGCACATGTGTTTTTTGCATGACGGGTGCTTTTTAAACCCTGGCTTGGGATCTGCCATGCTGCTGTAGAGGTGGATTGGAGTAGGAACAGGAGATCTGAAGAAGAAAAGGTCCCTTGGGTCTGGTGGATTAAACAGACAGAAGCAGGAAGTGACTCACACATAGGGGAGGGGCTGCTCATGCGTGCTTAAGAGAACCTTTCCTAAAGGTTTTCTTGGGCTCTGGGAAAGCATCTGTCCATGGTACCGTAGGATGACATCACCTACACTTGGCTGATTCATCCTGCTTGTCCATAGAGAAAATTAGACACTGCTAACTGGATTACTTGAAGCTGTGTACTGTCTCTCTAATGCAAAGCTCTGGTACAGGGCCCGTCTTAGGCAGGGGCGAAAGGGGTGGTCGCACAGGGCCCCGTACTCCTAGGGGCCCTGCATCTCTGGCACATCTGTCCTCCTGTCTTGGAACACCTCCCTGCGCATTCACATTTCAGTAGACAGCATCAGCAGCGATTTTCATATTCCGTCAGCAGCTGCCGAGACCAGAGCCTCCCGCCCCCTTTTGATATCACTTCCTGCTTCCACAAGGGTGGGATGCAGCAGCGAGAATGCTCTAGGCTCGGTAGCTAACAGGATATGAAAATCACTATTGCTGTATGCCACTCTCTACTGAAATGTGCTGGATGGGGTGAGGTGGGGTTCCAAGAGCTGTCAACCTCCTTTAAACTCTGATAAATTATGGCTTATGATGGCAGGCGTGGGGGGCCCCACTGAACTGGTCTGCACAGGGCCCCGCAACTGCTAAGACCGGCCCCGCTCTTGTAGCTGTCTTAAGACTGACAGACAGCTGAACTTTTGAAAGCTCTGCCTTAGAGCTAGGAAGCTAGGACTTATGAACCTTGGGAGGGGAAAGAGAACATTGTTTTTGGCTTTTGCTTTTAGGGGGGGGGGGTGATTTTTTGTTTGGTTGTTAGGTTTGGGCTTTTTTTTCTTCTTTCTGTGAATGTATGTGTGATATGTGTGGTGGGAGCTTGCCACAGGATCCTAAACGGCATTTGATTTAAAAGGACAGAGTCTTGTGAATTAAAATGAGGATTGTGCATTGGGGTGTAATAATATTATTTTGCCTAAACTCCAGCACAGAAGCACAGTCAAGGAGTTAAAGGCTGCTTGTTAAGCTCAGCCAGGAGATGAAACTGCTACACTTTGAATGTGGGCCTAAGCCAGGGTAATTGTGGCTGTAAGGGTTTTTTTGTTTTGATTTGTTTGTATGTGTTACTTCACAGTTGTGTCATATTAAAAGTTCCTCAGCGAAGAGTCTTAAAGATCTGTGAATCTGCAAATGACACCGTCCAGTGGATTATAACTTTTGTCTTATAGTGCTGAATGCACAACCCCAGAGTGCATGTAAGGTCCTAGGTGATGGAGGATGCATCATCCATAGTTCATCAGCCAGAACATCAGTGCTGAGCATGACAGGAGACAGGTAGATACTAAAGAAGGCATTTCACACCCTACTGGGGTGAAATTGGACACACTGAGATCTGCCACACAAAAATGCTGGAAACCATGTCTACTTATCCCACCCTAGACAGTAGCAATTCATGAGAAGTCATATTAAATGCCAGAGATATTCATCTGAATCCAGAAGTTTGAGATTGGTTGACAGAAATGTATTTATTTATTTGTGACATTTATAGCCTACATCCCAAACAAGTTTGAGTTCAATGTGGCTTACAATAAGCTGTACAGGACACAAAACAAAGAATAATGCATAAGAAAGTAATGTGTTGTAAGAATCCAATTTTACAATACAGTATCATAAACACACTGGGATAACTATGTAAGTTTAACATTTAGAAAAACTATTATGAATGAGAAATTGTACATGAAGCAAAGAGAAAGTTAATGGTAAATAGAGTAATAACCAACTCAAGTACTAATTAGTTATTTTGAGATATGGTTGTTCTTTGTGAGGGTTTGTTTGAATAGGAACGATTTGAGGATTTTGCGGAATCTAGTCTATTCCTGTATATTTCTTATTTTGGGTGGTAAGGAGTTCCACCATTTGGTTCCTAGGTAAGTGAAGTCTGCAGAGTGGACAGTATTGTAGATCACTTTTTTGCAATTTGGGAGGTGTAGTCTGAGATAGTTTCTTGCCTCATATTTAGTGTTTCTTTGAGATAAGTTTATTAATGGTACCATATAGTCTGGAAAAAAAGTAATTCAGTCATCTGACCTCTTGTTGAAAATATGGCAAATAACTGCCTCTTTTAACTCCATAGGAGCACACCTTCTGTAGAGGAAAAGATTAATCATGTGTGTTATAAAAGCAGAGTTAAGTAGGGTGCAATTTTGATAACCCCAATCTTTAGCAGGTGGCCATTATTGCTGAATAGAAAAATGGGCTATTTCCCCGCAGCTCTAAAAGTGGCCTTAGCACATGGGAAAGACCCATTTTTTAGCACTGCTTAGTAAAAGGCCCCTATGAGACTCAGGAGTCCTATATAATAAAACGCACCTACAACATTCTGAAGCTGACTGCATGGCCGAGGCATTCCTGCTCTCTGTATCCATCTTCTGAATTGGCATCACGTACTTCCGGGTTCGTCACAAGCAGAAGTGACCAACCACACAAGGCTTCTCGGCTTCGGAATGTTGGAGGTGCATTCTATTAAATAGGATTGGTCAGTTCCTTGAAGCACAGCCAGAGCTCAGCGTCCTGCACAGTAATGCTCAGACACCAGAGAAAGAGGGGGGGCCTGACACCAGAGAGAGGGAGGGAGGGGGGCCTGAGATGGGGGGAGGTATCTCTGTCACACACACACTCTCTCTCTCTCTCTCTCTCACAGTCAATGTCTTTCTCTCTCTCACTCTCACACATCGTCTCTCACACACTCTATGTCTCACACTGTATCACATTCACTCTCTATGTGTCACACAGTCACTCACACACTCTCTTGGTCTCATACACTCAGTCTCACAGAGAGTCTGTGTCTCACATACACTCTCGCTCTCTCTCGCACACACTGTATCTGTGTGAAACACACACTCTCTCTCTCTCTCACACTGTGTCTCACATACGCACTTGCACACACACACACTCATTCTCACACACACACACTCTCTCTCACAGACACACTCGCACCCAGACTCACTCTCTCTCTCTCACACACACACTCGCACATTCACTTTCTCTCTCACACATAGTCACTCTCACATACACTCTCTCAAACATACACACTCCGAGGAAAGTCTTGCTAGCGCCCGTTTCATTTGTGTCAGAAACGGGCTTTTTTTTACTAGTCTCAATATAAAACAGTAAGTTTAGATTCCAAAATTCTTTTCAATTATATACAGAATATAATACATGGTATCACCAGAGTATGTACCCTTTTCATCATTTCGGAAAGGTGAATAACAGTGAGTCATCCATCACAATGCCACTGAAATCCTGAAAGCTACAGTTCTTAAGTGGTTACAAGGTACAGAATAAGTGTGAAGACATCTGTAATTTGAAAAAAAAAAAATAAATAAATCCACAAGCGAGTAAAAAGTCATAGGCCCAGCCCCACTTTAAAGAAAATAGTCTAGGCTAGTCATTCATCTGTTGAACGGAGGTTTACAGACCTATCTAGAAAAAATAAGGACATGAGAGGAACATTCAAATGTTAGCAGCCATCAGTTGAAAAAAATGGTAGCATTTTGCAAGAACTAGAAAAATAATATGAAGTTAAAGGGAGGTAATTTCCAAGAAACTATGAAGACTGTCTGTTACTTTCCTCAATTTATTCGTTGTTTTACAAAAAAAAAACCCCAAATTCAGTAAATCCTATAAAAAAATTTGGGATCCTTTCACTAAGCTGTGCTAAAAAGGGTCCTGTACTATGATTAGCACATGGGTTTCCCCGTGCACTGAGGCCCCTTTAAGTACAGCTGTAAAACTACGGCATTTCAATTTTTTTCCATTAATGCCCAGGTGCTAAAGTCCAAATTAGTGTGTGCAAAAAAAGAAGCAGTAGATCTCAAAAAAAATTCCAAGATGTGTAAAATGTACAAAATGTTCCAATTTATTTGCCACTAAAAAAATAAAAACAATTAAAAGCCCGACGCGGCCACGTTTCGCCCTCTCAAAGGGCTGCGTCAGTGGCTTGAAACAGCAGTGGGGGTGAGATTCACCACCATTGCTGCTGCTACTGAGAAAAGCATTCTGTCAACACCACTGGGTTCTGTTTCAAGTGGAGGAGTAGCCTAGTGGTTAGTGCAGTGGACTTTGATCCTGGGGAACTGGGTTCAAGTCCCACTGCAGCTCCTTGTGACTCTGGGGTAAGTGACTTAATCCTCCATTGCCCCTGCTACTATTTGAGATTCTACATGGAATGTTGCTATTCCACTAGCAACATTCCATGTAGAAGCCAATAGCAACATTCCATGTAGAAGCCTGCCTTTGCAGATCAGCACGCGGCTGTGCAGGCTTCTGTTTCTGTGAGTCTGACGTCCTGCACATACGTGCAGGACGTCAGACTCACAGAAACAGAAGTCTGCACGGCTGCATTGCTGATCTGCAAGGGCAGGCTACTACATGGAATGTTGCTAGTGGAGGAGTAGCCTAGTGGTTAGTGCAGTGGACTTTGATCCTGGGGAACTGAGTTCAATTCCCACTGCATCTCCTTGTGACTCTGGGCAAGTCACTTAACCCTCCATTGCCCCAGGTACAAAATAAGTACCTGAATGTATGTAAACCGCTTTGAATGTAGCTGCAAAAACCTCAGAAAGGTGGTATATCAAGTCCCATTTCCCTTTCCCTATTTGAGATTCTACATGGAATGTTGCTACTATTGGAGATTCTACATGGAATGTTGCTACTATTACATCGTAACATAGTAGATGACGGCAGAAAAAGACCTGCATGGACTATTGGAGATTCTGTTGCTACTGTTGGAGAATCTGCATGGAATATTGCTACTATTGAGATTCTGTTGCTACTATTTGAGATTCTACATGGAATGTTGCTATTCCACTAGCAACATTCCATGTAGAAGCCTGCCTTTGCAGATCAGCACGCGGCTGTGCAGGCTTCTGTTTCTGTGAGTCTGACGTCCTGCACATACGTGCAGGACGTCAGACTCACAGAAACAGAAGTCTGCACGGCTGCATTGCTGATCTGCAAGGGCAGGCTACTACATGGAATGTTGCTAGTGGAGGAGTAGCCTAGTGGTTAGTGCAGTGGACTTTGATCCTGGGGAACTGAGTTCAATTCCCACTGCATCTCCTTGTGACTCTGGGCAAGTCACTTAACCCTCCATTGCCCCTCGTACAAAATAAGTACCTGAATTTATGTAAACCGCTTTGAATGTAGTTGCAAAAACCTCAGAAAGGCAGTATATCAAGTCCCATTTTCCCCTTTTAATTACTTATGTATTTATTTTTTTAGTGGCAAATAAATTGAAACACTTTCTACATTTTGCACATCTTGGCGTTCTTTTTGAGATCTACTGCTTCTTTTTCTCCGTGTTGGATCTTCTAGATTAATTGCCTTTCGGGGTTTTTTTTTTTTTTTACCAAACTGGTGTGTGGCCATTCATGTGTGAACCCTTACCAACACCTATTTAGTACGTGCAAAGGGCTCACGGTTGGCATGCAGCAATGTAGTTGCACTAACTGATTAGCGCTGGGCACACCTACTCTCCGCCCCCAAACACACACCCGGCACTAAAAAATACAAACCCCCTAATATTCAAAACTATTTAACCAGCCAGAAATGGCCACTGACAAGTTAAATAGCATTTCGGCGCCTAACCGCAAATATTCAGTGTGAGATAACCGGTTATCTCCACTGAATATTCTCAGTCAGTGCTGAAAATTTAACCAGCTATATCGCATGATAACCAGCGATATTCAACGCTGACCAGCTAACTTTTGGCGGGCAAATCGGACCGCATAAATAGCAGTCCTGTCTTTGCCCGCTATTAACTTAACTGACCAGCGCTGAATATTCGCTTAGCTGGTTAAGTTAGCACCAGTCAAAAAAATAACTCCCAGATACTCAATGCTGGTCACTGGAAATAGCCCGGTATTGAATATCTGGGGTCAGCACTGACCACGGCCCTTATGCAGGCTACCTCCCACTGGCTGAATATCGGTCCCAAAGTATTTTTTAGTGCCAGGGAATCATGCACTGATGACTAAACTACTGCCAGGCACCTAAGTGTGTCCCGCCATAGTGCATTTTAGTACCTGGGAGGCACATGTTAGTACCTACCACTGCTTAGTAAAAGGATCCCTTCGTTTGCCAGAATATTAATTACATGCCAAACAAAAACCTCAGAGCATGCAGTACCACTTTTCCACCAGAAGAAGTGATATAATCAAAACAGTGACAGAACTCAAGGGCACCTGGGACAGACACAGGGGTAAAGGGTAATGGCAAAGGCAAAAGAGGACGGTAACCAGAGATTGAGCAGACTCTGTAGGACCATAGTAGGAGGGATCCTTTGACAGACTGAATGGATCAAGCAGATGCTATGTTGCTGTATGCCAGATATACGATCCAGCTTATTTTCGAAAGAGAAGGGCAGCCATCTTTCGACCCAAATCAGGAGATAGCTGCCCTTCTCTCAGAGGCGACCAAATCGGCATAATCGAAAGCCGATTTTGGCCGCCCTCAACTTTTTTCTGTCGCGGAGCCGGCCAAAGTTCCCGGGGGCGTGTCGGAAGGGTAGCGAAGGCAGGACATGTGCGTGCCAGTGCGTACTTAACAGATGGGCGCCCTCGGCCGATAATGGAAAAAAGAAGGGCATCTATGGCAAGAATTTGGTCCACTTTATTTGGTCCCTTTTGTTTCAGGTCCAAGTCCCAAAAATGTGCCCGAACTGACCAGATAACCGCAGGAGGGAATTGGGGATCACCTCCCCTGACTCCCCCAGTGGTCACTAACCCCCTCCCAACCTCAAAAAAAACAACTTTAAAAACTTTTTTTGCCAGCCTCTATGCCAGCCTCAAATGTCATACTCAGGTCCATCGAAGCAGCATACAGGTCCCTGGAGCCATTTTAATGGGTACAGTGGACCTCAGGCCCACCCCCCCCCCCCCTACCTGTTACACTTGTGGTGGAAAATGGGAGCCCTTCAAAACTCACCCGAAACCCACTGTACCCACATGTAGGTGCCCCCCTTCACTCCTTAGGGCTATGGTAGTGGTGTATAGTTGTGGGAAGTGGGTTGGGGGGGGGTTAGCACCCAAGGTAAGGGAGCTATGCACCTGGGACCAATTTGCAAAGTCCACTGTAGTGCCCCCTAGGATACCCGGTTGGTGCCGTGGCATGTGAGGGGGACCAGTGCACTACGAATCCTGGCCCCTCCCACGACCAAATGCCTTGGATGTGTTCATTTTTGAGATGGACGCCATCGGTTTCCATTATCGGCGAAAACCCTAAATCCAGCGATCTCAGCATTTAGGTCAACCATTTTTAATGTTGACCTAAATGTTGAGATTTGGGCACCCCCAACCGTTATTATCGAAACGAAAGATGGACGCCCATCTCGTTCAATAATACAGTCGGCTCCACCCGTTCATGGCACCGTCCTCGGAGATGAGCGCCCTTAGAGATGGGCGTCCCCGGTCGAAAATGCCCCTCCACGTATTTTTCCCCATGGACGAAAATGGGAAAAACACCTTAGTACATGTCATCTGGCCATATATTAAGAAAAAAAAAGTCTAAGGGGCTTACGTATGTACTAAGCATCTACTCCAAAGCCAAAGAGGGCCAAATTGAACACGTTTTTTCTTACACTCGGGGGGGGGGGGGGGGGGGGGGGGGGGGAGCTTCAGAGGAAAAGCCCTTTCGTGCATCTGGCCCTAGGAGCCATATCTACTGTTCTGAAATACTGCTGCATCTCAACAAAGCCTAAAATACATATATTAAAAAGCAATCTGCTTTTTTGTACTGCATAAAGCCAGCCAGTTTTAACCAGCTGCAGAACTGATAGAATATTTTAAAATTCAGTTTGGGATGTATCATGCACGGAAAGGAGTTATAAAGACTGATTAAATATTCATACATCTTTCATGGTATAAGCACATATTCAAATTTGTCATAAGAGGTGACTGAGATGGGTGGCCACTGGGAGCACCACAGTACCATTATAGCAGTGTTGAAACTTCTGCACAGCTGCATCAGTGCAGCCCCTCCGCCACCCGTATGCATCATCAGTGTGGGATTCCTCTCTCTAGCCAATTTTAAATGAATTTTAAGCTGATGTATCCAG
Source organism: Microcaecilia unicolor (assembly GCF_901765095.1). Taxonomy (NCBI): domain Eukaryota; kingdom Metazoa; phylum Chordata; class Amphibia; order Gymnophiona; family Siphonopidae; genus Microcaecilia; species Microcaecilia unicolor. Next base: position 34,706,244 of record NC_044036.1, read on the forward strand.
TTAAGTTGAACTACTGAATATACAGTCCCAACTAACCAGATATAAATCAGCCAGATATTTATGTGGTCCTGCTTATCCAAATGAAGTCAGCTGGATAGCGCTTCACATCGGTACTATGCAGTAAACTTTATTTCCAAATTTGAAAATACCCCCTCATATTCTTTATGTGGTAGCATTTTAACTGGCCCACAAAGCTTACTCCTCCTCCACCCCAAGGTTTCAGCCATAACAATTTATGCAGCTGAATATTTTGAATATCGACCCGTCATACGCTCAGTGCTTTTTGGTCAACACACATTTTGTGGAGATACTTTGTTGCATCTTCATTGAACGCTACACTATTGGATTCTCCAGCCCATTTATGTGTTGTATTGACTCCTGAGGCAGGCACCATTAGCGCTGAAACGCAGGACTGCGTCAAGTCTGCTGTTTGGATACGCATCTGGGCTACCCCCTTCTTCTAATTTTTTTTCTTCTTTTTTTTTTCCCCACCTCATGATCTAAACCCACCCCCGTGAGCATCTCTTTCTAACACTATAATGCATTTGAAAACTCACACGCATTTTAAAGAAATTTTCTGTCAGGTACCTGAGTAAATGCTTTTTGAAAACTGTCTTCAGATTTTACTGAAAGATAGACAATAAGGTAGTTACATAGAGATATTATCTTCATAGCACTATTTTAAAATTCAAGCTTTTGGACTGTTAAAACCCCTTGTTCCAACTGCCGTGTTGCATGACTGAGATGCTCCTCTTTGCTGAGGAAGGGCGCCTACAGAACTTAAAGCATTCGGTAACATCAGATGGATAATTCATCTAGGGACTCCAGCCAAGTAAAGTCATCTCTTTCAGAGGAAGACAAGGCGATGTAGATTTCGTAGGGCAGATTTAAAAAGCTTGAAATGAGTGACTTTGTATTTATGACGAACAGTTGGAATTGTCAAAGGAAGATACATTTGGAGAATGCCATTAGGTGCAGGAATCTGCTTCGGAATTGTTTTCCCTAAACTTCTGTCAGTATCTTCATATGACTTCTTAAAAAGTATCGCCTTGAAGTGATTAAAGTGCTTGAAGCTTATTTTCCCTTGACATTAAAAATGCATTGCCTTTTTAAAGACAAAATGAAAGCTGCCGAGGGACAACAATCTTTATTGTTGACTTTACTTCGATTTGACAGGATTTCTTTGAAAACTCAGGGGATGAGATGCGGGGCAGCACCTTCCACCATGATAGTTCGGTTTGCATTAGACGCACAACCGGGCTCTTAACAATGATTTTCAAAGTCAGGTGTTTTATTTCACATGTTCCCAGATGGTTCTCACAATGCTCCAAAGATCAGAAGTGTTTTTAAGGCCTCTAATTTTACATTAGGTTATGGTGTGCTTGGAAGAATACTGGGGATTAGCTATGTATTTTTGATCCCGATAGAACGGCTATCTAAGGATATTGTAGAACCCAATGTGAGTTGACAGGGGTCTGTTGGGTCTGCTTCTCCATGCTGCTAAATCCATAAGTTTCTGAATTTCTGTACTTTATTATTCTCCATTTAATGGGAGCCCCCACCCACCTCCATCATTTGGGGGCTAAATCTGGAATTAGCTTCTAATGCACTACCCCCAAAAATGGCCCAGGATGAATATCCGAGTTAGATTAGGTTCACAGCAGTCAGTGTCTTTAAAATTATGGATCGCCACAAACTGAATATAGGGGGGCAGTCAGTTCTCATTTCATTGATATACTAGCCGTTAAGCACGTAAAAACGGGCGAGTATTGCAGCCCTCCTCTCTCCCCTGGCCTCACCCCGTCCACCGATCCTCTCCCCATATCCAGCAACCCTCCTCTCTGCCCTGCTGTCACCCATGTCCAGCAGCAACCATGCGCTCTCCCCCCTGCCCTCCCCCCATGTCCAGCTACCCTCCTCGCCGCCGCTCCCTCCCCTCTCCGTGCCGGGCCCCCTGCACTGACCTGACAGCGCCTCTCACCTCCGTGTGAAAACGCTGCAGGCAGCAGCAGAGCAGCGCTTCCACACGGAGGTGAGAGGCGTTGTCAGGTCAGTGCAGGGGGCCCGATATGGAGGGGGGCAGGAGCAGTGGCGATGACAACGACGTCCGGGATGGGTGGGTTGGAGGTTGGTGCGCCGGCGATGTTGGTTCTTTTTAACTTTCCAGGCTCCAGCGGCAATGGCAGCGTCCGACTCCGTTTCCCTCTCTGTTCCGCCCTCTGACGTCATCACGTCGACGCGAGGGCGGGACAGAGAGGGAAGTCTCTATTGCGAATTTGCAGGTGAGTCGGTCACTTGCCATTTATATGTTTGATTTCAGCAAACTAGATCTGATCCAGTCCAGATGTCATTTCTTAATAGAATGGCTCAGCCACTCAAGGCTGTCATCTCTGAATTAAATCAAACCCAGATCAGACTGAAATGCATATTGCCTGGGCTGGCTAGGATTATGTGGTAAACTCTGGTGGGGGAAGAAGAAGTCAGCTGGGTGCTGGAAGGGAAACAAAATTGAATTGGATAAGAAGCAGAATTCTACAAGTTGCCAAGATTCCTTAGCTGGCAGCTGGTGTATATCTTTAGCAGTGGGGACCAGAATAATTGGGAAGAGTGAATGGGTCACGTGGTCTTTATCTGATAACATCTACTATGTTACTGTATAGTCTTGGTCTTCAATCCTATACCCTGAGAGCTGCCAGCAGCAGCAGGTTTTCAGGTTGTCCCTAATGAATATGCAAGAGAGAGATTGGCATGCCTTCTGTCTCTGTTGCCCGTAAATCTCCCTCATGCATATTCAGTAAAAGTGAACTGAAAACACGATCTGTTGGTAGCCCTCAAAAACTGGGAGTGAAGACCAAGCCTATATAGGATTTTCAGCAAGGGTCAGGTTTTTTTTCCTATTCCCAAGTAGCGAGAGATGGGAAGATTTCTCAGAATTTACAGATATCTTTAGTCATTGACTTTTATGAATTTCTCTCATGCACCTTCTAGCCAATATTACAGTAGTTAAGAGGATAGAGCAATGGGCTTAGAACCAGGAAACCCATGGTTCAAATTACATTTCTGCAACTGACATGTCATGTGAGCTTGCGTGACTCGCTTTGGGGGGGATATAATCAACATGGACTATCATTAAGGCAGACTATTTTACTGTTAACCCCAGCTATTAGTAACTAGGTCTCATTGCATAAAATGGGATCTGTGCTAAAGAGCACAAGTTAGTGGTAAAATAGCATATTTTAATGTAGTTCACTCCAGGGGCATAGCCAGACTTCAGCGGGAGGGGGGTCCAGAGCCCGAGGTGAGGGAGCACATTTTAGCTCCCCCCCCCCGGCACTGCCGACCCCTCCCCCCCGCCGCCAACCCCACCACCAACTTTGACGACCCCCTTCCCGCCGCCAACCCTCCCCCACCGCCGCCGTCGTTGCCTACCTTTGCTGGCGGGGGACCCCAATCCCCGCCAGCCGAGGTCCTCTTCTTCCCGTGCTTTGTTCTGTTTCTGAAGTCAGACTCACCGAACAGAACAGCTGATCTGCAAGGCTTTGTTCTGCTTCTTTGAGTCTGATGTCCTGCACGTACAACGTACAACATGCAGGACGTCAAAAACAGAACGAAGCCTTTCTGGGAAGAAGAGGACCCCGGCTGGCAGGGATTGGGGTCCCCCACCAGCAAAGGTAGCCCACGGCGATGGCGGGGGAGGGTTGGCGGCGGGAAGAGGGGTCGATAGGGTCGTCGGCAGGGGGGTCCAGGGCCAAATCTACGGGGCCCAGGCCCCCCAGGCCCCACGTAGCTATGCCACTGGTTCACTCATGATAACTGTATCTCTCATTGCCTCTGATACCCACATGGAGGCCAACTTTAGAACAGGGTGTCTGAAATGAGGTGCCCGGGGGGGGGGGGGCAGCTGGTAGGAACATATTCTGTAAAGGATAGTAGGGGTCTACTTTTCATTACAGAACAGCAGTGTTACTAGGTCCATATCCCCTGGATTCTATATACCACGCCTAGAGATCTGCGCCAAAATCCAAGCGTATTCTATAACACCACGCATAACTTAATTGGCTTAACAAGCTAATTAGCATTGATAACAGCAATTATAAAGCAATAATGAGAATTAAGTGGCAATAATTAGAATTTACATGCACAACTCGCTAAGCGTATTCTACAACGCAGTGCTCCTAACTTCTAATGCATGCAGGCAAAACGGGGCGTGGTTATAGGCAGGGAAACGGGTGTTTCATGGCCGTTCTGAAATTTACGTGCATAGGTAAACAATATGGCCCAGTGCGTGTAAATCTACGTGTTGGGATTTACAGCATGTTTTCACTGGTGTAAATGGAGGTGCATAGTTTTAGGCACTGGGATATCGCCTATGCATACTCTATATACTGTGCCTAAATCTAGGCTTATAGAATACGCTTAGTTGGCAATGTTTTTTACACAGACTTTTTTAGGCACCACATTTTTTTTGTTACATTTGTACCCCGCGCTTTCCCACTCATGGCAGGCTCAATGCGGCTTACATATTGTATACAGGTACTTATTTGTACCTGGGGCAATGGAGGGTTAAGTGACTTGCCCAGAGTCACAAGGAGTTGCAGTGGGAATTGAACTCAGTTCCCCAGGATCAAAGTCCACTGCACTAACCACTAGGCTACTCCTCCACTAGCAACATTCCATGTAGAAGCCTGCCCTTGCAGATCAGCAATGCGGCCGCGCAGGCTTCTGTTTCTGTGAGTCTGACGTCCAGCACGTACGTGCAGGACGTCAGACTCACAGAAACAGAAGCCTGCGCAGCCACGTTGCTGCCCTGCAAGGGCAGGCTTCTACATGGAATGTTGCTAGTGGAATAGCAACATTCCATGTAGAATCTCAAATAGTAGCAACATTCCATGTAGAATGTCAAATAGTAGCAACAAAATCTCAATAGTAGCAACATTCCATCTAGAATCTCCAATATTTATTTTATTTTTGTGACATTTGTACCCTGCGCTTTCCCACTCATGGCAGGCTCAATGCGGCTTACATGGGGCAATGGAGGGTTAAGTGACTTGCCCAGAGTCACAAGGAGCTGCCTTTGCCTGAAGTGGGAATCGAACTCAGTTCCTCACCACCCTAACCACTAGGCCACTCCTCCACTGCTGCTACTATTTGAGATTCTACATGGAATGTTGCTATTCCATGTAGAAGTTGGCCCTTGCAGATCACCAATGTGGCCGCGCAGGCTTCTGCTTCTGTGAGTCTGACGTCCTGCACGTATGTGCAGGACGTCAGACTCACAGAAACAGAAGCCTGCGCAGCCTTCTACATGGAATGTTGCTAGTGGAATAGCAACATTCCATGTAGAATCTCCAATAGTAGCAACATTCCGTGTAGAATCTCCAATAGTATCTATTTTATTTTTGTTACATTTGTACCCTGCGCTTTCCCACTCATGGCAGGCCTCAATGCAGCTTACATGGGGCAATGGAGGGTTAAGTGACTTGCCCAGAGTCACAAGGAGCTGCCTGTGCCTGAAGTGGGAATCGAACTCAGTTCCTCAGTTGCCCAGGACCAAAGTCCACCACCCTAACCACTAGGTCACTCCTCCACTATACTATTAGAATCTCCCCCTATACTTTCTTCAGCATGAATGCATTAAATGTTTCGTTGTATGACTGGATTTTTCCTCGGTTTTCTTCTGAGTGATTACATATCTTTTCTGTCAAAAAATTGGAGTTCCTTTCCTTTTTCTTTATGTTTTAGTCATGCACACCGCTCTGCTCTGCCCAGGCAGCTAGTGCAGTCTAGCAAATATAATATGGTATAAGTATAACATTTATTTATTTATTTGTTGCATTTGTATCCCACATTTGCCCACTGATTTGTAGGCTCAATGTGGCTTACATAGCACCGGGAGGCATTTGCCGGCTCCGGTGAGAACAAATACAAAGCGATATTGTGGTAAGATAAAGTTCTTGTGGCGCAGTCACATTTGGGGAAAAGGGCAGCGGAGAAGTTGGATTATGTCCATTACGTACTTTAATTTTGATGTGTCGCAGAGATCAGACGTTTAGGTTGGATCGACAGGGTATGCCTTTTTGAATAGGTTCGTTTTTAGTGATTTCCGGAATCTTTTTCTGCTGATCAGTTTTTGCTGTGTGTATTGCTTTGTTGATTTTTTCAACCTTCTGCATTCTTCTTTTCTCCCCCCCCCCCCCCCCCCCCCCCCCTCTCTTTGGGAAACTGCTTTGCTACATCCCATTAGTCTGGACTGGTCTGGTATAGATGACAAGGAAGGAAAAATTATGTTCTTGCCTGATAATTTTCTTTCCTTTAATCATACCAGACCAGTCCAGATGCCCTCTCTGGCTAAAGTTTGTCAGAGTGTTGTTTCTTTTAGGTATCCCTGGCTGTTCCATGACACTTCAATACGGTGGAATGACCTACAGCACTGCCTACTTCATCTTCTCTATTCAGGCATGATCACTTAACACCAACCATAGAGCTGGTGTAGATGCTGATGCCCGAGAGCCAGAGGCATATGTGTAACTTATAGCACTCTATATTATGGGCTAGAATCTATATATCACGCCTAAGAATATCATCGCCAAAGGAAAATACGCTTAGACGTATTCTATAAAGTACAATGTAGGCATGTTTTATACAATGCCTAGCGCCCGTCCGTGTGACTAAATTTACTGGTGGGCAGTTACTGACGTCTAAGTTAGGCGCGGACCTGGTGTATTCTAAAAGGTGCATAGTTTTTAGAAATCTCCACAACTGCACATTCCACACCCATGGCCATGTTCCTTTTTCAATGATGTGTCTTAGAATTTACGCACGTTACTTTACAGAATACGCTTAGACAGTTGTGCGCTTAAATTCTAATTAATGCCAATTAGTGCCAGTAATTGCTTGTTAATTTACAATTATCAGCACTGATTGGCTTGTTAACGAAGTTGTATATGTAATCCAGAATATGACCAGATTTGCACACGCAGCGTAAGTTGCACTATATAGAATCCAGGGAATCCAGGGATATGTGTGTGAATGGGAGTCTTGCCCATCCCCACTCTGACTGCACTCCTGTGTATACCCCCATACAAACACATGTAAAATAAAATACAGTGATACCTTGGTTTTCGTCAATAATCCATCCGAAAACAATCAGCAAAATCCGAAACCGACGAAAACTGAGGCAATCATCAGGGGAAGGCTCAAACCCTTCAAAATCTCTCTCATGCACACATCCTGGGCAAAAACAACGCCACACTGAGCAGGAGAACGCGTGGGTCGCCCTTTGTTTTCGCAAAATTAGCAGCGAGGTCAAGTGGGCACGCCGATGAAATCCGAGGCAACCAACGAAATCCAAGACAAATTGTTCGCGAAAAAAATCGGCGAAATCCAAAACCGATGATAACCGAAGTCAACGAAAACCGAGGCATTACTGTGCACATGTATTCAAAGAGCAGTGGTAGACGTATGCACATCTATGCTAGTATTTACACATGTAGAGATGTAAATCTTAAATCCTATGAAAGCACTAAAAGCTCCTTGGGGTAGGGACTGCTTATCACCAGTGCACAGAGCTGTGTACATCCAGAAGTACTATCAAAATGATAAGTACTATTAAGCATAAGAGCTGACTCTGTGGGTGCTGTGGGTGCTTGAGCACCCCCAATATTGAGAATATTCCTTGTATGTATCCAAGGAAGGATTATTTCCACTGGGCTTAGCACCCCCAATAATTCTGAAAAGTTGGTTCCTATGCTATTAAGTGAATGGAAAATAAATCCAAGGAAACTTTATTGACTTGAATTAGCATAAATACAACATGGCCAGTTTTTGAGAGTCTTCGTCAGAGGTGTGATGATGTATAGTCTAGATATCTGCACCAAACCAGTATGTAGTACATTATATAATCCACTAATGTGGATCACATAAATGAACTGATCAGTCAAACAAACTCAAATGAGGAATTGAAGGATTCGTGTCCTTAATCTCCAGTCCCTCCCCCCCCCCCCCCCCCCCCCCGTTATTTATTTCAACCTCCAAAATGGACCCAAATCAAAACTGAAGCCTTGCTACTTAATGGGCGGTACTTGCATATGTTGGTTTGCAAAATGGTGCACTAATTACATGTGGAAGTTGTGAAATCATTTTATCATTCATTTTATCCACACCCTCTATTTCTAAAATGGCTGCTGTCTCTCTGCATGTGCTGGCAAAAACACGTGAACACTTGCAGGTATTTTCGAAAAGGCTCCGCTGATGTGGACATCTCAATTCCAGTCTCTGTGTTCTCTGTAAAATGGGCCTCCCAGTGGTGTTCCTAAGGTGGCTGACACCCGGGGCGGATCGCCAATGCGCCCCCCCCACCCCCAGTGAAAGGATGGACACTTCCTCCCCCCCCCCCCCCCCGGCGAAAGGACACTCCCCCCCCCCCGGGTGCATTTTTACCTGCTGGGGGGGTGCCGCGCGTCTGTCAGCTTCGCTCATTCCCTGCTCCCTCTGCCCCGGAACAGGAAGTAACCTGTTCCGGGGCAGAGGGAGCAGGGAACAAGCGGAACTGACAGGCGCGCGGCACCCCCCCTGCGGCGTGCACCTGGGGCGGACCGCCCCCACTCCCCCCCTTGGTACGCCACTGGGGCCTCCACATGTGTTCCAGCTGTACCTATGCCCTGTTCTGCTTTTTTATGATGTTTCACTGTATTTTGCCGACATTGTGAGTATTATATCAATGTTCTAGTGCAGTGGTTCTCAAACAGTCCTCGGGGCACACTTGACCAGTCAGGTTTTCAGGATATCTACAATAACTATGGGGCCCTTTTACTAAACCACGGTAAAAAGTGGCCTGCGCTATTGCGGGCGCATGACATTGGTGCACGCTGTGCCATTTTTTTTACCACAGTGGGTAAAAAGGCCTTTTTTAAAATGGGGCGGTAAGCGACCATGCGCTAATATTAAAAGTAGCGGCCGGCTATTTACTGCCTGAGCCCTTACTGCCACCTATTTACTTAGCAGTAAGGGGCTCACACACTACTGGTGAGGAAATCAGGCAGCGAGCAGCAATGTGGCCGCACTGCCGATTACTGCTGGGAATGCCCCCCCCCCCCCCCCCCCCCCCCCCATGGTAGAAGATAGAAACTTATTTCTACTGTGAGGAAACTGTGCATTCCAACTTCAGAGCTACCACCAGGTGCCCGCACTACCCCCAGCGGTAGGGTCGATTTGGCGCGTGCTACCTGCGCTGTAGCCCTGCCGCAACTTAGTAAAAGGGCCCCTATGCATGAGATAGATCTTCATGCCAAGGCGGCATGAGAATGTATTTCATGTGGATATCCTGAAAACCTGACCAACTGTGTTGCCCAAGGACTGGATTGAGAAGCACTGTTCTGTTGTGTTTTAATGTGTGCGATACTGACACGATCATATTACTGTTATTGCTATAATACGTTTTGATTATTTCCAAGCATGTATCCCACTGACACGTGGACATTCTACCAGAGTAATGGCATTGACTACGATGTAAGTTGCCTACATGAAGCCACTCTTGTTGCACGCTGCCTTGATTGAATCACTTCATCGATAAAACTTAAATAAATCCATTACGCTCTGTATCTAACTTTGGTGAAAAAAAAACAGATTAAGTGGAATGGCATTTCCTTTTTAGCTGCCCAAAAAGACTGTGCTAGGCGGGCAGTATACCCATACCACTTTCCAGTCCTTATTTTTAGTTATATTAAAAAAAAAATAGAAATCAAAAACGTCCTTCTAACTTTAAAGTTTTGGGATACAAAACAATGTGAAAAAAAGAAGAATCCTCATAACTCAACCTAATGAGGCTCAGTTGACTCCTCATTCTCTTTTTCCCTTATCTAACCCCCAAAGCCATAATTAACCCAATAAATAATTTGGATTGGTGAAAAATGATTTGCTTCAGTCTAGTCTTTCAGTCTATCAGTCTGCAGTTGTATGTAATTATGAGTGGATAATTTATCAGATTGATGTGGTAAATTTCCCACCTGTATGCTGTGGCTAAGTTAAATCAATCCCCGCCCCCCCCCCCCCCAACACCACCACACCTTTTTAACCACTGCACCTCCAATATTGAGCAAACTCCTCCACTGTGTCCACAGAGAGGTAATCTGTGTTCAGTTCAACACCCCTCAGTGGTTTTGACGAGCCGACTTCTATGAAATCATGTATCCTATCAAATTAATTTCAGCTATCATAGTCCCCTGGGCCTGGGGGGAGGTGAAAGAGGTTCGCTCTGTATATTCCTTATCACAGAATAGCACATAGACTACAGTAATACCCTAGAACCTAAATGTTATCCCCATTCAACAGTCCATCACATACACCAATCACCAGCAAAATGTATGTTCTTAAGACTACACTGTCATCCTCTGTTTAGAAAAAAAAAACCCAAGTTATAACAGAAAGCCTGTTGAAAAAAAAAAGCCATTAAACATACAGCGGGGACCTGGAGAAATGCTCACACTGCTCACATCTGAATTCTACATTTACTTTCCCCTCCCCTTCCGTACAAAACTACAATCAGCTTTTTAAAAAATCACCAGGGAAAGAGCACGTTTAAATCCCTTTCCTATCAGTCCATTTGGCATCAGTAATGGAATAAAGTGTATGGAAGGTGAATCGGCAGTGTAAGGGGGTTGGTTATTTGTTCCAAGGACCTTTTTAATATGGCTGTATGGTAATACTGCAGTACAAACATTTTTTTCCTTCTCCAGTAATAAAAAGAAACGTAGAGCAGAAAAGGAACTTCTGAGACCCGGAAACGTATGTGCTTCCATTTGCATGCATTTAATAATTACTGTGTTAAGCCAGACTGGTAAAAGGACGTGGGGGGGGGGGGGGGGGTTCTTTGCTAGACTCCCATTATATTACTCCTAGGACGGCCAACTAATTTTCATTCTGTGTAACACAAACACGCAGAGCGAGTGGGCAGGCAACACGCACAGAGCAAAGCTGGAAAGTGCCGGGACAAACACACCAGCAACGGCAGCATCCCTTTCCGATGATGGGTATTATTTTTGTTACTTTCCCCCCTCTTTTAAATTAAGAACGCAATTGAAACACCAGGTATGGGCTATTTGCAAGAAATGAGAGAGAGAAAAAAGAGGAATGTTTGGAAGTAAATGCATTGTCATCTTCTTAAGTTGCGACCTGGCTTAAACGCTCCTGTTTTGAAAAAAAGAACCAGCCAACCTGCACCTACTATAAAGCAGGAAGCTAGGGGAAATAGGAATGCATATCATATCGGTACCAAAAAAAAAAAAAAAGAGAGAAATCTCACATATTCTCCCATGATTATTTTTCAACAAGGTTATTCCTAATTGATCATCCGCCCTAGCTGATTGATAACCTAATTTTCAAGGAGGCATCAGTCGGAAAGACAGTAGTATATAGCAAGATCTGTATTTCCGATTTAAAAAAAAAAACCCACAGTTTTATTGGTTGTAGCCCGTCCTGTGAACAGGAACATTTAGGTAGGAGAAAATGCTGCTATAATAATTGCCAACAGATCGGAGGAAACGACATTTGCTGCATGTAACCATATTATGACATAAGCACAATGATCACGATCCCCTCGAGTATGTCTGGGTCTCTATCCGGCTATTGGAAGTATCTTAAATGCTACACCGAGGAGGTTCCTTCCTGCAGACAACACAGATTTTACATGTATGTATATGTGAAGCCCGAAAACCCCTGCACTCGGTCTCAAGTTTCCTCTCTTTAACCAGCCTCTGAATGTCATGCAACGTGCACGGATTACAGAGTGGGGCTGATAAATACCACGGTTTTCACAGTTCAGCAGGTAAAAAAAAAAAATCTAGGCTTGAAGTTCTAACATGCACACTGGAATAAAAGACAAACAGAAAAACGTCCGCTGAGCAGCAAAAACGTGAGCCACATTCCTATAAAAGACACGATTTGCACATCCCTCGACGCAGAAACTGTGATTATTATATTCATTCCCTCCAGTTTACGGGCAACAGAATAAAAACAAACCGTTAAAAATAAATGTCTGCTACGATTCAACCAGACCTAGATCTAGCTGGGCTGAGGCTGAATTTGCAAGTGATCGCAGAGCCTGGGAATGCTGCAAACGAGAAATGAAATGCTCCAGTTGAAGCATCCGAGCCGTCTCTGCACACAGTCCTGCTCGTTCCCCCCGTTCATTACTGGAAGCCTAGGAAATACCTTCTCCTACCTTGATCCAGCCGTGCTCCTCCGTCAACCCCCCCTTCTCATCCTCTTGTTGCAGGCAAATATTCTTTCCTTGCTCTTCTTGTTCCAAGCTTTTGCCAGTTATTTTTGTTTGTTCTTATGTATTTATGGTTATTACTGGCAGCAGGAAGTAGATCCCGCAGGGAAAAAGAAAAAGGTAAATAAAATCTTGAAAACAGGGTATCCTGGTCAGAAAATCCTCAGCAGTTCAACGGGAGCACCTCAGTCACAGCGGCAGGAGCAACAGCAGCTAAGACAGTGCTTGCTCTCTGCAGGCCGAATCATTCATTCAGTCCCTTATACATCACTACCACATTCCTTCTAATACTGGAGCCCTCTGCCTTCCCCCTCCACGGTGCATCTCTCCTACAGCCTGACTTCATCTGCTGAAGTTACAAAGGGTAAAATAATGTATAGATATATAAATATAAATATATTCAGATGGGTTCTTAAAGATTATTCAGTTCATCAGCCCCTATTCTCCCAGACTGACAATCAAGACAAGTGTGTAATGATACAAGTACATGAAAATCTTTAGCAGCATGGGCACTGCCTTCACCAAAATGATATAAAGAGAACCGTCCTGCAGGAAGGGAAGCCAGAAGCCCGAGCACATTCGTCACTTAAGGTTTATTGATTGGTCCAGGTACAGTAGTAGGGAAACAGAGCGCAGTCAAAATAATGCACTGGGCCAGCTGAAGGGTAGTGTTTTGATAATTCGTCTTTGAAAGATCTGTCAAGCACGGAAATTACAATAAGATATACAGTGTTCTGCAGCATAATGCCCCCTCCCTCTCCCTTGAGTTATTTTAACATTTCCCCTGGTCAACTGAAGCTCAGGGATGTGTCCTGGGACCTCTTCTTTTCTCCATCTATCCTTCTTCCCTTGGTACTCTGATCTCATCCCATGGTTTTCATTATCACCATTATATTTATTTATTTATTTTTATTATTTTTATTTATTGCATTTGTATCCCATATTTTCCCACCTTTTTGCAGGCTCAATGTGGCTTACAATGTATCGTTCTTGGTGGTGGTGGATTAGAACATAGTCACTTATTGTTACATAAAGATTTTGAGTAACATGGTAGAAGTTTAAAACAAGCAGATATTATAACTCCAGACTCCATTTCTTTTATCTTGCTGCACCATATGTCTGGAATAGACTTCCTGAGCCAGTAAGTCAAGCTCCATCTCTGGCCGTCATTTGTTCAGTACTCATGTTTTATCATTCCCACCTTAGTAATTCCCTTATCCCTTATTTGTCCTGTTTGTCTGCCCATAATTAGATTGTAAGTTCTGTCGAGCAGGGACTGTCTCTTCATGTCCAGTGTACAGCATTGTGTACGTCTAGTAGCTCTATAGAAATGATAAGTAGTAGTAGTAGTAATAAAAAATCAAATCCCATAATGCCAAGCCTTACCTGGATATAATTACATACTATCGTCTGTATGTTTTCTACATGGGGAGGCGGGGGTGGTAAGGAGTCATTCAAATGGAAAGTCTGAACTAGTTGACTAGGCAGCTCATTTTCGAAAGTGATCGCCGGCCATCTTCCGACACAAATCGGGAGATGGCCGGCAATCTCCTGAACCCGGCGAAATCGGTATTATCGAAAGCTGATTTGGGCCGGGTTCAACTGCTTTCCGTCGCGGAGCCGGCAAAACATGAAAGGGGCGTGTTGGTAAGGTAGTGAAGGCAGGACGGGGGCGTGCTCACGAGATGGCCGGCTTCGCCCGATGGGAAAAAAAAGCTAGGCTTGACGAGCATTTCGCCGGCTTTACTTGGTCCCTTTTTTGTCATGACCAAGCTTCAAAAAGGAGCCCCAACTGACCAAATGACCACTGGAGGGAATCGGGGATGACCTCCCTATACTCCCCCAGTGGTCACCAACCCCCTCCCACCCAAAAAAAAACCTGGACAAAAGCCACTAGAGGGCCTCAGCACATGGGAGCACCCCTGGGGGGTTTACACTAGAAATAAAGTTTTATTATTACTATTATGATTATAAACATATAACATGTACAATCCAGCTTATATCCACCTGTCTGAGGGTGAAACAACTAAAAGTTCAAAGTCACAGTACCCAGCACTGAAAATCCCACTTCAGGAGTATCCCCATAAGGAGGTGGATATAAGCTGGGAATACTGTTGGTGATATGCAAAGGAAAAGTTTTTATGACATGAACATAACAATAGCTATACAGGGTCAGACCAATTGCCTATCTAGTCTTGACCAGTATCCTGTTTCCAACAGTGGCCAAGCCAGGTCACAAGTACCTGACAAAAACCCAAATCGTGGCAACACTGCTTACTACAAATCCCAGGGCAAGCAGATGCTTCCCCTACGTCTTTCTCAATAGCAGACTATGGACTTTTCCTCCAGGAACTTGTCTAAACCTTTTTTTAAACCCAGATATGCTAACCGCTATTACCACGTCCTCTGGCAAAGAGTTCCAGAGCTTAACTATTTGTTGAGTGAAACAAATATTTCCTCCTATTTGTTTTAAAAATATTTCCATGTGACTTCCTTGAGTATCTCTGTACTTTTGGAACGAGTAAAAAATTGATTTACTACTACTCGTTCTACACCACTCAGGGTTTTGTAGACCTCAAGCATATCTCCCCTCATCTGTCTCATTCCAAGCTGAAAAACCCTAACCTCTCTAACCTTTCCTCATAGAAGAGGAATTCCAACCCCTTTATCATTCTGGTTACTCTTCTTTGAACTTTTTCTAATTCCACTATATATTTTTTTGAGATACGGCGACCAGAACTGAATGTAATACTCAAGGTACGGCCGCACCATGGAACGATACAGGCATTATATAGTATTTTCAGCCTTATTCACCATCCCTTTCCTAATAATTCCTAGCATGCTGTTTGCTTTTTGGGCCGCCGCCGCACATTGACCAGAAGATTTCAACGTACTATCTACAACGACACCTAGATCTTTTTCCTCAATGCTGACCCCCCAAGGTGGACCCTAGCATCAGGTAACTATGATTCAGATTATTCCTTCCAATGTGCATCAGTTTGCATTTGTCCACATAAAATTTTATCTGCCATTTGGATGCCCAGTCTTCCCATTTCCAAAGGTCTTCATGCAATTTTTAACAATCAGCATGCGTTTTAACAACCTTGAATAGTTTTGTGTCATCTGCAAATATAATCACCTCACGCGTCATTCCGATTTCCATATCTTTTTATAACTATGTTAAATAGCACTGGACCCAGTACTGATCCCTGAGACACTCCACTATTCACCCTCCTCCATTGAGAGAAATGACCATTTAACGCTACCCTCTGTTTTCTGTCCAATAACCAACTCCTTATCCACACCAGAACCTTGTCTTCAATCCCATGATTTTGTTATAAAGAATATTGTTTGTTTAAAGACTGCCATAGTTATTGATGATGATAGCTGTGTGGATGGAATTAGTGATACCCTTTATATGTATATTAAGAATATATCAGTGAGAACCAACAACAGCCAAGAATCATAAATTGGCAAATGCCCGTTGCTAGATTTTGTTTATTATATGCATTACTTACAAAATTTACCTGGATACACTTCCTGGACCATTTGTAACAGTAGAGCATGTTTTAATAGGATCCCAACTCATTATCGTTCATAATAATAAAACCTTCCAAGAAATGTAATTTATAGAGTATTTATTGGGATTTATTAACAGCCTTTATGAAGAGATTCAGCCAAAGTGGTGTACAGCAGGTACAGTTTAACATAAAACTTAGAATTTTGTTAATAGCATAACAATAGTAAAATAACCAAAAACAAACATAAATACAATAAATGAGGTAAACTTGAAAAGGCATCTCATAAAAGTAGATGAGGTGTAAGCAGGTGTGCTCAGAGGAGTTTGGCACAGCATGGGCAGAGTCATGTTGCAAGGGGGTCAACTCAGAATAATGACAGGAAGTACTTCTTCACAGAGAGGGTGGTAGGTGCCTAGAATGCCCTCTTGTGGGAGGTGGTGGAAGTGAAAACAGTAACGGAATTCAAAAGTGTGTGCTATAAACCAGTGGCGTAGCCAGACTGCCAATTTTGGGTGGGCCTGAACCCAAAGTGGGTGGGCACAAAATTTTCTCTCTACCCCCCCTCCCCCAGCAAAATGTAGTCACACTCAGATACATTTGTCACACAGGGTAAAGTGCTGCTTTTCAGTGCATCAGATTTCAGACAATTTATTTCATAGCCTAATCCTTTTCAGTGAGCTTTCAGAGGCCAAAACCTCCTGCCTCAGGTCAGTATAATGCTGTTACGGTATCCTCTCCTGACCTAAGGAAGGAAGTATTGGTCTCTGAAACTTTATAAACACCATATTACTTTATCCTACATTAAAAATACAATTATTTTCTTTACCTTTGTTGTATGGCCATTTACCTTTTCTCATTGTGTTGCTCCCAGTCTCTAGATTCTGCTTTCCTTCGTTTTCGCTTAACTCTTCTGCCAGGGTTTCCTGGCCATTTGTCATTTTTCTCTCCTTTTTCTTTGCTTTCTTCAATATTTTTCTGCCTCTCTCTCTCTGTCCAGATTTAATTTATTCTTACTATCCATTCTTTAATTTCCTTCATCTACTTATGGCTTTTCATCTTTTTCTCACCCTTGTTCTCCCCATGCCCCTTCCTCTTATTCTCCAGTCTTTCACTACTCTCCTTTTCCATCCAGCAGCTCTCTTCTTTCTCTCCCCATCCTTCCAGTGTCTCCCCTCTCTCTCCCCATCCTTCCAGTAGTCTCCCCTCTTTCTTTCTGCATCCTTCCATCCAGTGTCACCTCTTTCTCCCTACCCTTCCATCCAGCATCTTCCCTCTTTCTCTCCCCATCCTTCCACCCATCTACCCTCTCTCCTGATCCTTCCATCTAATGTCTCTCTCTCCCTCCTTCTAACCAGTGTCTATCTCTCTACCCTTTTCTGTTCAGTGTCCCTTCTCTCTCCACATCCTTCCAGTCTCGCCCCTTTCTCTCTGCATCCTTTCATCCATCTCCCCTCTTTCTCTCCCCATCCTTCCATCCAGTGTCTCTCTTCCTATCCATCCATTTTCCCTCTTTCTCTGCCATCCTTCCATCCATTTTCCCTCTTTCTCTGCCATCCTTCCGTCTGTTTTCCCTCTTTCTCTCCCGATCCTTCCGTTTGCCTCTTTCTCTGCCATCCTCCCGTCTGTTTTCCCTCTTTCTCTCCCCATCCTTCCGTCTTCCCTCTTTCTCTGCCATCCTCCCATCTGTTTTCCCTCTTTCTCTCCCATCCTTCCGTTTTCCCTCTTTCTCTGCCATCCTCCCATCTGTTTTCCCTCTCTCTCCCCATCCGTTTTCCCTCTTTCTCTGCCATCCTCCCATCTGTTTTCCCTCTTTCTCTCCCCATCCTTCCGTTTTCCCTCTTTCTCTGCCATCCTCCTATCTGTTTTCCCTCTTTCTCTCCCCATCCTTCTGTTTTCCCTCTTTCTCCCCAGTCCCCATCCTGCCATCCATTTTCCCTCTTTCTCTCCCCATCCTTCCGTTTTCCCTTTTTCTCCCCAGTCCCCATCCTGCCATCTGTTTTCCCTCTTTCTCACCAGTCCCCATCCTGCCATCCGATTCAGGCCCACCCGATTCAGGCCCGACAGCCCCAGCTACAAAAAGAAGAAGCGCTCAGCTGATTGAGCTGAGCGCCGCCGCCAACGTTAACAACGAGAAAAAAATGTAAAAAAAAAAAGCGCGGCACCGTAGGCAGCCTCGAAGCATTGGCTGCTAGCTCTGCAGGCTCCTCCCATCTCTTACGTCACTGCCCCTGGAGCGAAGTAGGGGCAGTAACGTAAGAGATGGGAGGAGCCTGCAGAGCCAGCAGCCAATGCTTCGAGGCTGCCTATGGTGCCGCGCTTTTTTTTTTTTACATTTTTTTCTCGTTGTTAACGTTGGCGGCGGCGCTCAGCTAAATCAGCTGAGCGCTTCTTCTTTTTGTAGCGCCGGCCCTGCTGCTCAACAGGAAAAGCAGCAGTGGCCAGCAATAGGAGCAATGGGAGTGGGTGGGCCAGAGCTGAAATTGGGTGGGCCTGGGCCCACCCAGGCCCACCCATAGCTACGCCCCTGCTATAAACACAAAGGAATCCTGTATGGATTTCACATAAAGGGACCCAGGTACAAATCCCACCTTAACACCCTTACTTTGTATTGTGAGCCCCCTCCAGGAACACCTAAAAAGCTACTGTTCCTAGCTGCACACCACTGCAAAAGCCCTTGTGTCTCTCATCTATAGGTACAGCTGGTATTTTGGGGGGGTTGCAAGGCTCACAATTTCCACCACAAATGTATTCATTAACAGTGTATGTTACTGGTACAGTACAGTCTCGATTATCCGACCTTCGCAAATCCGACCATCGCACGCGCTCCAAAGGAAGCCGTGTTTGATCTGAGACCTATAAAAAAAAAAAGAAGGAAAGAAGAAATCTCTTCGGATGGCATAATCCACAGAACAAATACAAAGTGGAGTCAGTCAGTCCAAGTAGGAACCCGATGATTCATTCAGCTGTTGATTTCAATACAAAATCACCTGGTTCCTACTTAGACTGACTGACTCCACTTTGTGTTTGATCTGAGACCTATGAACTTTTTTCTTCTTCTTTATTTTTTTGCTAGTTAGGGTTAATAAACAATACTGTATTTTAAATGCAGATACCCTCTGCCTGTTCTTTATGCATAAATTATGTTTTCCATGCATTTTTTACAGGGTTACCATTGTTTTCCATATTATTCAACTTTTCACTTGGTCCCATTTACATCAGATAATCGAGATTGCACTGAAATATATTACTTTTAAAAATAATGAGTAACTGTAATGATTATACGCTGGAAGAGAGGAGGGAGAGAGGAGACATGATAGAAACGTTTAAATATCTCAAGGGCATTTATGTACAGGAAGAGAACCTTTTTCAAATGAAGGAGAGCTCTGGAATGAGGGGGCATTTGACAAAGTTAAGAGGGAATAGGCTTAGGAGTATCCTAAGGAAGTATTATTTCACAGAAAGGGTGGTGGAGGCGTGGAATGGCCTCCCAGTGGAGGTGGTGGAGTCGAGGACTGTAACAAAACACAAAAAAGGCGGAAGATAAACCAAAACAGACCAAAAACAAGGGAGTTAGAGCGCCAGAAAAGTTTAATAGGACCCTACATGGTCTGTGTTTCAGCCAACAGGCCTTCCTCAGGGGTCTAAAATAAAACAAAACAAATATATTAACATATGTGCAACTTAAATATAAAGTACAATTGTTTCAAAATTTAAAAATTAAAAACATAAAAAGTGAAAGTTAAAAACAATTTAACAATGAGTCCAAAGATGTCAAGGAAATACCAAAGCGCATAGACACCCATCACAGACAACGTTAAAATATCAGGACCTTATAATAGGAAAATTATACCACATAAAATATATACTGAAGAAAGGTACTAATATGTGTTAACAAGAATCAATCCTACACTTCATGGACAGAATACAATGTAATTATGTAACATTATTTAGAATATTACAAAATAACTTAAACCAGCAAACACAGACAGTTGGTAACATATACAGACTTAATCTGACAGAGGAAACAAAATGTGTAGAGCTGATGTGAAAGAGAAGATGAAAATCCTAACCGTTATTTAATAATATAAATGGAAATATTGATACAAATATTAATATTAACAATGTTAATAAAAATATTAATATTAACAATAAAGACAACACCACTTAAGCCATAAAAAACAGGTATATAAAAAATGAGAGATGTAACATTATGACCTACCCTGAATCTGACGTTTACAGGTACACCTCCAAGATATTCATGAAACAAAAAACCAAAATACTGCAGAACAAAAAGAACACAATATAGATGATTAAACTTATATTGTTCTGCAGAAAAATAATATAAAAATGTACTCACATATACCTAAAATAGTCAAGGAATATCATGGCTTAAAAATATAGGCAAAGTTGCCTAACCGTTTAAATATAAGCATCAAGAAAATAACGAGGAAAACCCTAGAAAAATGACACATAAAAGTAACTGACAAGGAGAACCAAAAGTGATTAATTATGTATACATCGTCTATATGATTTTATAAAAAGAACCAAGAACAATAGACGTGACCAACAGTAGTGTGCATAACCCAAACATATGAGATGCAATACCACAAGCCGTTTAATATAAATAGCTAGCACCCACCCTTTAAAATGAAAATAACCAGCGGTGGCGTACATAAAAACTCGCCAACGGAAAAATATGTAATATAATGCTGTAATAATGGCGGCAGCTCTCACTCGCCATTTAAAAATGGCAGAGCCAACTTAAAATGTGCAAATGAAATGACGTATACTTGATGTAACCACAAATATAAACCGAATACTGAAAAATAAATACTGGCATATTATGCATGAGAAAACACGAATTGTTAGAGAGAAAAGCGGACTATGTCAAAAAATACTACAGCTGCCTACTCAAGTAAAACTTAAGACCGTCACAAAAAATATATACTAAAACTAGGAATGCTAAACAGCTACCCTATAGATGTAAACAATGAGACTACGATTGCTTGTAAGTATCCCGTCCTCAACATGCGCTTAGCCAATTCCTATAAAAGATCCAAGTATCTGAAGAGCTTACCGCTGAATGCTGTCTAATGGCGAACGTAAGCGTATGTACTGGCGAAAAACCAGATCAGCTAAAACCGCTGCCATTTAAAAGAAAACAACGTGATGTAGTCGAGGACTGTTCCAGAATTTAAAAAGGCATGGGATAAGCATGTGGGATCGCTTAGGAACAGGAAGAATTAGGGGTTACAGACTGGATGGGTCATATGGCCTATATCTGCCGTCATGTTTCTATGTTTCTATTACTTTCATGCAAATGTAATGAAATAACTGATATATTACATTTTTCAGTAATCAGTAATATAATGTCTAGGTACTTTATATAATTATTTTTTTAGGGACACCCATCCAATTTTCTTTGCACCACTAGGACCTTTATTAAGCTGCTTCCGTTTTCAAGCATGAAATAAGAAAGATGGCTGGGTCATCGACATTTAAGCACTCTGTTTATGTCAATTTTTTTTTTTAAATATTAAGCAAAAAAGATAACAATATTTATGTTAGGTGCAAGTTGTGTCTGGTAACAAACCTGAGAGTGATGAAGTGGTGTCCATGCCAGTAGAGAAACAAAATCTTGTTCAATCAACTGTTGATTTTAACAATGACGTCAAAGTGTTGCAGATTCAAATGGATGACCTCATCATGAATCTATGTCATAGAGGATATGCAGCTGATATTGTACAAGAAAAATGCAGTATGCACTTATCGTCCCTAATGCAACATGGTGGAATTGTTTCTTCTACCGTGTTGAGAGATTTGATTCCATTCTTGACAAAAACATGAACTCAGCTTCGGGAGTGACTGGACACAGCCCACCTCTTCAATGCTGCGTTCGGCACCTAACCCTTACCGTTCGGTGAATCCAGACTGCCCCAATTTGACTGCCCCTATCGGACCGACCGTTCACTTGTCTATTAGATTGTAAGCTCTTTGAGCAGGGACTGTCTCTCTTTGTTAAATTGTACAGCGCTTCGTAACCCTAGTAGCGCTCTAGAAATGTTAAGTAGTAGTAGTAGTAGAATGAAATAATTTTTCTGGGTGGGTACTGCTTTGACATGAGTCCACTGGCAGCTGCAATGGGCATCCTACAAAGAGAAGCTAAAAGTTCTTTGGGCATGTTGAAAACAAAGCTGACGAAAGTTGGTAGCGACCATAAATATGCCTCATTTCTGGTTCATGCACTTCAACATGGGTTCAATGAGCATTTTGGTCATTGTCTTGTCAGCAAAGATTTGATTCTGGCTGCAGAAATGCTGCCACAGCTTAATCTTTGTTGAGTTGAAGGTGCGTAAGTACATAAGTATTGCCATACTGGGACAGACCAAAGGTCCATCAAGCCCAGCATCCTGTCTCCAACAGTGGCCAATCCAGGTCACAAATACCTGGCAATATCCCCAAAAAGTACAAAACATTTTATACTGCTTATCCCAGAAATAGTGGATTTTCCCCAAGTCCAATTTAATAACGGTCTATGGACTTTTCCTTTAGGAAGACGGCCAAACCTTTTTTAAACTCTGCTAAGCTAACCGCCTTTAAAACATTCTCTGGCAACGAATTCCAGAGCTTAATTACACATTGCGTGAAGAAACATTTTCTCCAATCCATTTTAAATTTACTACTTTGTAGCTTCATCGCATGCCCCCTAGTCCTAGTATTTTTTGGAAAGCGTAAACAGATGCGTCAACTCCACTCATTATTTTATAGACCTCTATCATATCTCCCCTCAGCCGCCTTTTCTCCAAGCTGAAGAGCCCTAGACGCTTTAGTCTTTCCTCATAGGAAAGTCATCCCATCCCCTTTATCATTTTCATCACCCTTCTCTGCACCTTTTCTAATTCCACTATATCTTTTTTGTGAGATGCGGTGACCAGAATTGAACACAATATTCGAGGTGCGGTCGCACCATGCAGCCATACAAAGGCATTATAACGTCCTCATTTTTGTTTTTCATTCCTTTCCTAATAATACCTAACATTCTATTTGCTTTCTTAGCCACAGCAGCACACTGAGCAGAAGGTTTCAACGTATCATCAACGACACCTAGATGCCTTTCTTGGTCTGTCACTCCTAACGTGGAACCCTGCATGACGTAGCTATAATTCGGGTTCCTCTTTTCCACATGCATCACTTTGCACTTGCTCTCATTAAACGTCATCTGCCATTTAGATGCCCAGTCTCCCAGTCTCGTAAGGTCCTCATAATTTTTCACAATCCTCCCACAATTTAACGACTTTCAATAACTTTTGTCATCAGCAAATTTAATTACCCCACTAGTTACTCCTATCTCTAGGTTGAAAAGCAGCAGTCCCAGCACACACCCCTGGGGAGCCCCACTAACTATCCTTCTCCATTGAGAATACTGACCATTTAACCCTACTCTCTGTTTTCTATCTTTTAACCAGTTTTAAATCCACTACCTCCTATCCCATGGCTCTCCAATTTCCTCTGGAGTCTTTCATGAGGTACTTTGTCAAACGCCTTCTGAAAATCCAGATACAAAATACATCAACCAGCTCACCTTTATCCACATGTTTGTTCACTCCTTCAAAGAAATGTAATAGATTGGTGAGGCACAATTTCCCTTCACTAAATCCATGTTTTGTCTCATTAATCCATGCTTTTGAATATGCTCTGTAGTTTTGTTCTTTATAATAGTCTCTACCATTTTGCCCGGCACCGACGTCAGACTCACCGGTCTATAATTTCCCAGATCTCCTCTGGAACCTTTTTTAAAAATCGGTGTTAAATTGGCCACTCTCCAATCTTCCAGTACCACACTCGATTTTAAGGATAAATTACATATTACTAACAATAGCTCTGCAAGTTCATTTTTCAGTTCTATCAGTACTCTGGGATGAATACCATCCAGTCCAGGAGATGTGCTACTCTTCAATTTGTAGA
This sequence comes from Microcaecilia unicolor, assembly GCF_901765095.1. NCBI lineage: Eukaryota > Metazoa > Chordata > Amphibia > Gymnophiona > Siphonopidae > Microcaecilia > Microcaecilia unicolor. Next base: position 34,730,001 of record NC_044036.1, read on the forward strand.
ACTGCCCCATTACATCCTCCAGGTTTATAGAGAATTCATTCAGTTTCTCCAACTCGTCAGCTTCGAATACCATTTCTGGCACCAGTATCTCTCCCAAATCTTCCTCGGTGAAAAACGAAGCAAAGAATTAATTTAATCTCTCCGCTAAGGCTTTGTCTTCCCTGATTGCCTCTTTTACCCCTCGGTCATCTAGCAGTCCAACCGATTCTTTTGCTGGCTTCCTGCTTTTAATTTACCTAAAAAACATTTTACAATGTGTTTTTGCCTCTAATGCAAATCTTTTTTTTTGTGATGAAATGAAGATGAAATACAGCGACACTGTCGTCAGAATAAGCTGCACCAGCTTCATCCAGTAGTGATTGTAGTAATGAAGATGACTTCTTCTGTTTTCAGAATGATGATGGCAGTGACAGAAATGATGTTGCTGCTGCATTGGATCTATTTCTAATTCTTGTGAAATAATCAGTGTATCACAGTTTCAACTTTGGGGGGGGGGGGGGGGTCAGCAAAATGCTTAGCTCCACCAGCTGAATATCAACCCTGTCATTTTTTTGTCTTGTAACCAGGGTCCTCTTTCCACGTGGGGGCCAGGGCTAACCCTGCTTAGCTTAGCGGTCTCTCTCCACGGTATGAGATCCAAACCACCTCTCCTATGTCCAGTAGTTGTCCCAGTCTGGCCGCTCTCTGGCTGGTCTGAGCCTTTTCCCTGCTCATGGCAGGGACACACAAAAACTCAGCATTCTCATAGTTTCTTGAAAACACAGGTTTTTATTTTCTCAGAACCCTTTTCGTCAATGCAGCCTTAGTCTTCACTTAGTTTCATCACCAACAATGAAAGACTCAGTTCAGGTTTTCACATTCACCTTCTCAACACAGTTTAATCTTAATTCAGAATGCCACAAAGCAGTAAATCCTTGCCTTGTTCTCAATTGCAGCATAACCTTCACTGGCACTATCTTCTATCCTCAGATAGTTAATGGGTTAGCTTTCTCCACCAGCTCCTTCCCCACTGTATTATTTTCTCTTCTCCAACTGTCCACAGTTTTGGCCATATTGACGCCACCAAACCTTTTACCTTTCCTGCTGGAGTCTGAGCAAGACCTGAGACCTCCATGCACTCCTCCTCCCCCTCTTCCCCTACTTCCTCTTTATCCCATTCCATCTCTTCCTCCGCCCAGGGTTCCCCCAGCTGCTGCTCATTCCCTTGATCAGAACTCATTTCCCAATCATTCACTCCTCCCTCCATTTCCTGAGAGTCCTGCTGGTGTCCCAGTGGTTTCTGGGGATGGTAGTTTCTTCCCGTAACTAGTGGTTTCACTGGCACTTTGGCCACTAGAGGGCGAACGTTTTGTCTAGAAGGAATTAGTGAAGGAGAATCATTACATCTAAAGGGAAACCTTCTCCTCCGTCCCTGTTTCAGCACTCCCGGAACTAGACTGCTTTCAGACCCCTCACAGTCTGAAATGATGAGGAACCCCCTCCCCTGAAATTTCAAGTTATAGTGCAACACTTACAACAAAGCATCATGGGGAAATAGAGCACACTCTTCCAGAAGAATGAACATTACTAACAATATTGCTCCTGATATGAGACAAATTTTTAAAATAAAACCGTAACATTGTAACATAGTAAGTGATGGCAGATAAAGACCTGAAGGATCCGTCCAGTCTGCCCAACAGTCTCATTTCATTCATTCTCAATTCTAAATTGAATCAACAGTGAACGTGATAGTATATACTTGATCATGGTCTTTCTGTGGTGTTTCTAGGCCATAGACCGTAGAAGTCCGCCTGGCCTTATCCTTATGTTCCAACTACAGGAGTTGCCGTCAAAGCCTATTTGAATCCATCTTGTCATTTGCGGGAACAGATTGTAAAAGTCTGGCCAGCACTGTCCTCACGTTCCAGATTTCTGGAGTTTCTGTCAAAGCCCTCTCCAGCCCATCCTAAACTGGACCGTACAAGCCAGCCCAACACCAGCCCTGGTTGATACAGCCAGAGTTGCCATCTAAGCACCACTTGACATGCAAGCTCCTATGCAACCCTTTACATTTTGTTTTTTATACCATTCATTTTCTAATTAGAGATCCCCTGTGTTCATTCTGCCACAGTTCTTTTCTCCACTACCTCCCACAGGAGGGCATTCCAGGCATCAGCCACCCTCTCCGTAACAAAATCAATGTTCCTGTAAACAATATGAGAAAACAAAACGAAAGGTTTGGGACTGCATACCCCTGCTTAACACTGTGTATAATTTCTGAAGTTGTGCTATAAATTTTACAATGTCACAGATTAAGCACTGGGATTGTTGATTATAAGGTTGCTTCAGGCATTGAGGAGTCGGAGACATTACATAAAATGAAAGTCTGAATATGCTGATGTACAACAAAGAATGAGCTGCCTTTAACTGCTCTATACTGAATTATTTCCCAAAGTAGCACAGTAAATGACACCAAATAAGGACTGAAATGGGCGATCCAGACACCCCACCCCCACCCCCAGCAAGGTATTTAGGGTTGTAACAGCTTGTCATAACATGCCCTGGCAAGAAGTCATAGAACCCTCATAAAACATACCAGAGGGCAGCATAAGGTCAAAAAGGAAAACTTTATTACTATGTACAAGAGAAATAAGCAAGCCTGTTTCCTCACAGGTTCAATACTCTTCAGTACTTCACTACTAATCATTTCTAGATATATGCAGCACTCCATTATATGTAGGTATTTTCTCTGTCCCTAGAGGGCTCTATAAGTTTCTGTACCTGGGGAAATGTAGGGTTAAGCGACTTGCCCAAGGTCACAAGGAGCTGCAGTGGGAATTGAACCCAGATCACCAGGATCAAAGCCTGCTGCACTAACCATTCTCCTCCACTCCAAAAGTTCAGCAACCAAGGGATTCTGAGCCATAACCTGGCACGCTTCTCTCTTACAAGTACTCAACCTTGGAATTCTTTCAAGCATAAGCTTCAGACTTCTCACTCAGCATTCAAGATCTGAGCTAGGGCCACCAGGTACTACAGCCCAAGCCAGATTACCTTGTGATGATCCTTGCCCTCAGGACCTCTCCTGGAGACCTCTATATCATGTCCTTTAAACTCAACCCTGCCTAAGCCTTGACTCAGCAAGGTTGTCCCACCTAGCCTAAGGTGGCTTACTCTTTGCACCTGTGAACTAGCGCCCCCTGCTGCAAGGTGGCCTAATTGCAATATCATTGAGGGAGTGCTCTTCACTATACCACTTACTCCCTCACACAGCTGTCGTACGCAGGTTTTCCCCATGCTATTCTGTTACTAGCTGTAACAGCTGGTCTGTATGAGTAGCCTCTCCCCATTCTCACGCCCCCTCCATTTATGCTTTTTTCGGGGGGGAAGCACAGTATAGTCATAAAAGCCTGAGCACCTACAACACAACCAAAACAAAGATCGTAATGGATTCACCCCAACTTCCCCCTTCCTTCCTAAGTTCCCCCTATATTTCTACCATACATGGTCCTTATTATATCACAATAACACCTTGTATTTGTTCATACCGGAATTGTGACCACCACTACGGTACTATGTAAGCCACATTGAACCTGCAAACAGGTGGGAAAATGTGGGATACAAATGTAACAAATAAAATAAATAAATTTTACTGCTGTTGTAGGAAGAACCACTGTTCCTACAGCTACGTTCTCTATTTTTTACATAATTGGTCCAAAATTATGGAATGCACTACCTCTTGGGCTTAGTTCCATACAGATCTTTACTCAATTTAAAAAAGAACTGAAAACTCATTTTTTAAATCCAGGTATATGGATTATTGGAGCAATGAGTACATTTTTGTTATGTGTTAAAGACTATCTTCTTTCTATTTTGCTATTTGTTTACACTACTGTTTGTTTTGATGATAAGTAATGTATTTTATCATTTATGTAATTCTGTTCCTCACTTATAATTTATAATACAGGTACTACAGTAGTACAATGCATGACTTAGATTGTGAGCCCACTAGGGACACACCCAGTACCTGTAAAACGAAACTGTAAACTGCTTAGGTCTAAGCGGTACATAATACTGGAATAAAATGAAATACATTTTTTTATTATTATTATTATTACAATTTTTGTCTCCACCACTTCTGTTGAGGATCCATTTCATACATCCTCTAACCTTTTTATGAAAAATTATGTCCTGGTGTTCCTTAGTCGAACTCTTTGGAGCTTCATATCATGATCAGTAGTTCTCAAGCTTCCTTTCCTTCCGGTTATTTTGCACCTTAATACCTTTCATTAATCATATCTCTCTCCTCTAGGGTATGTTTAGGTCCTCAACTTTCATCTCATATGAATTCTCCTGCAATCACTACCGTTAGGATAGAGATAACCCAGAGGAAAGCAACTAATCTCTATCCTTTCTGAGATAGTCCCCAGAACTAAACACAATGTTCTAAGTGAGTCCTCACCGATGATCTATACAGATGCATTATCACCTACATTTCTCTGCTTGTTGAACCTCTTACCCTGCATCTCACCTTGTCTCATTGTGTTCCACCTTGAGATCATCAGACACTCACTCCCAGTTCTCTCTCCTAGTGTTCTCCTTCAACCGTTTCTCCCTATCACTATGGTTCCTCTGAATGTGCACTTTTTGCACTGAACCTTTATTGCCAAAGAATTGACCACTCAAGTCCACAGTTCCTTCTGTCTCTCTTCCACAGAGGTGTCCACTCTGTTGCAGATCTTTGTGTCAGCTATAAAGACAAACTTTTCCTTCTAATCCTTCTGCAATATTGCTCAATAAGATATTGAACAGAACTGGCACCAGAACTAATCTCTGAGGCATTCCGTGATCCTCCTTTTTCTCAGAGCATTTACTGCTCCTGCCCCCTCCCTGTCTGCTGTCACTCATCTAATCCACCACCCTGTGACCTATCCACATGCTGGGACACTAGCAAAAACTTTCCTGACATCCAAATAGTGTATCCACCATATGTCCTCAGTCTAATATGAAATCAACCAGATTTGTTCCCTCTGTCTCAGATCTTGCAAACCTGTGTTTTTTCCACTGTTATATATGGATGATTTACTAACGAAACAGTATTTTTCGCTTCTCTTTCTCCTGAAAATATCTTTCTCTTTTCCCACACTGCCAAGGTTGTTTCCTTTCACAAGAACCTTTTTCTATCCTTCACCCTAGAGTATCCACCTTCTCATGAGTCCCTCTCCCCCGCTCCCAATGAATCTGTCAATCTCATGAGTCCCTTCCCCATTTCTAGTGAAACTGTCACCTTCTCATGAGTCACTTTCCTGTACCCCCAGTGGAACTGTCTATCCTCGCATGCGTCCCTCCCCATCCCCATTAAAACTGTCCATCCTCTCCACCAGTGGCGTAGCCACAGGTGGGCCTGGATGGCCCGGGGCCCACCCACTTAGGGTTCAGGCCCACCCAACAGTAGCACATGTTTAGTGGTAGCTGGTAGGGATCCCAAGCTCTGCCAGCTGAAGACTTCTCCCTGATGGTAACGAAAGCGCTACTCTCCAAGATACCGACACCTGCGTATGCTCAAATTTCAGCCCAAGACTGCTGCAGACTACCAAGGTGGAGAGAAGCATTTTCCCACCAGCTGAGATATTTTTTTGGCATGGGGGGGGGGGGGGGGGAGAACATTTGGTGCCCACCCACTTCTTGCCTAGGCCCACCCAAAATCTGCTGTCTGGCTACGCCCTTGCTCTCCACCACTCCCAGTGTCTATCTTCTCATGAGTCCCTCCTTCCACTGTCAGTGAAATGTCCACTTTATGAGTCCCTCTCCCCCAACCCTAGTGAAACTGTCACCTTCTCCTGAGTCACTTTCCTGTACCCCCAGTGGAACTGTCTATCCTCGCATGCGTCCCTCCCCACCCCCATTAAAACTGTCCATCCTCTCCACCACTCCCAGTATCTATCTTCTCATGAGTCCCTCCTTCCACTGTCAGTGAAACTGTCCACTTTATGCGTCCCTCTCCCCCAACCCTAGTGACAGTCCACCATCTCATGAGTCCTCTCCCCTGCCTGCAGTGAAACTGTCCACCTTCACATGATTCTCTCTCTCTCTCTCCTCTACCTCTGAGGTTGTATATTTTTTATGAATCTTTATGTTCTTACTTTCTCAACTTTCACCAATTTTTCTTGTTCTTTTCACCCCCTCCCCCCCCAGCTGTGGTTTCCCTCTTGACCCTAATGCTGACCTTTGAATTAATCAATAGAATCAATTTCTGTGACCAAGTCAAAGGTCATTCAAGCAGCTATAGATCAACAGTGATGGCAGTTTCTATCCATTGCATTTTGAATATGTTTTTGATCCCTAACAGGGACTGTGCTTTGTAGTGATGATGGTTGTCAAGATTTTGATGCCAAATGCAGGTGACACAGTGGCGCTAATGGCCAGGCAAAAGAAGAATGAATATTCAAGCAGAGAATAAATCTGGCTCCTTTTGACACCAGTCTACCAGTCAAGTTAAAGCAAATTCTCCAAATCGGCTACTTCTACAACCATGATCAATAAATTGCTGGGATGAACATTTGCCCAAATTGGAATCTACCTCTCCCAGACTGTACTTAGTATTTATGTTGCTTTTTTAAGAGTTAGGCAACGATCTGATAAAATACAGTGGTCGATAAGAAATATAATGCCCCAGTTTACCTCTTGGTAGAATGCTAGAGACCCCAGCCAGTGGTTTTGAAGCACATAAGCACTGCCATGCTGGGAAAAGGCCAAAGGTCCATCAAGCCCAGCACTCTGTCTCCGACAGCGGCCAATCCAGGCTCCAAGAACCTGGCAAAAAAAAACCCAAAATTTAATAACGATCAATGGACTTTTCCTTCAAAAATCTGTCCAGACCCCCTTTAAACTCAGCAAGGCCAACTGCCTTCACTACCTTCTCCAGCAATGAGTTCCAGAGTCTAACTACGCACTGAGTAAAGAAAACCTTTCTCCGATTTGTTTTAAACCTACCACATTCTAATTTCATCTTGTGTCCCCTGGTTCTATTATTGTTAGAAAGCGTAAACAAATGCTTCACATCTGTCCGGTAAGGCCCAGTGGCAGCCTCTACCTTCCATTTCAGTTGCAAAGCGGAAAAAGCAGCATATAAAAAGGTTCCAAGTCGGTGACCTGATACAACCTAGCAGAAAATCACTATGACTGATCTCTGTTTTTTTGTTCATTTCAGCTTGAATTATCCTGGGCTTTCTTGAGTTCTGATTTTGTCTTTGCCTTAGTCTTTGGGAGAATGGTCCATGCATACACCATCCTTTCCTTTCTTTTTATTTTCAATCATAGACCTAGCAACAAGGCCAGGCTTAGCAATTGCAGTGTCCTATGCGAACCAGTTGGGTGGGGCTTCTATCCCTGCCCGGGGACTTAAGGTTTCAAATAATATGTCAGAGATTTATTTATTTAATTGCTGAAAAGGCAATAAAATGGTGCTATCCTTTCGAGAAGCATGAAACCCAAGGGCAAGGGGAAGTGAGAGGGAAATGTAAGGGCTGGGCAGCAGTGTGGTGGGAGGAGTATAGAACATCAATTACCAAGGGGGGTGGGGAGGGAGAGTGAAAGAGATGGAGAGGGAGATGGAGATAGAAAGGAAAAAGAAGCTTTAACTTTTGGTTGGCTGCCAGTTGCAAAGCTAACTCACAGGCAGATGCCTAACCCCACGTAAAGAGCCCTTCCCTTACCTTCATTTGCATTCTGTTTTTGTTAGCTGCTACCGTGATAGGAAAATGGCCTTTTGTGCATGCCACGGTTTACTACTTGCTCGTTAATGGCTAATTAAGTTTAGTACATCTTGGCCTCAGTTAAGTGTGGGACCCCTTGAAGCACGAAGCCCTTGCAGCCACCCCTGTTACCCCTGCTTACGTCTGGCCGTGCCTGGCCATTTCCTCCTGCTCTGAACTCCTCTGGTGTTCTGGTTCAGTAGCAACAAAGGCTGAGATTTGGCACCATGGGGGTAATTCTATAAAGCAGACACTAACATTATATGCTGATTGCACACATAAATGATCAGAACTATGGCATGTGTGTGCATACTTGTGCACATACACATGTAAATGCCAAAGATTTGCCTTAGCGCTATTCTATAACTGTGTGCATATCTCAGATAACATGTAGTTTGCAGGTGGGCATGCACATGGGAAAGTCCAGGCAGAAAGCAGGTGGGGTGCACACTTACCTGTAACTTATGGAACACTGTAGGTTATGACTGTATCTCTGGAACATAGGAGCACACATTCAGGGCCAGTTTTAGGCAGGGGTGACAAGGGTGGCTGCACAGGGCCTCACGCTCCCAGTGGCCCTGCAGCCCACCCAGAACCTACCTTAATGCAACGCCTTAATGCAATGCACAATGGTGTCTAGTGGCCTCTGTAAGGCAGGAAAGAGTCCCACTCTTTCCTGCCCGCTGCCGCTGCCATATTCTTCAAAATGGCTGCTGAGACTTCAAGCACTGGCCTGGCGAGACTTTGGCAGCCATTTTGAAGAATACAGCAGCAGGCAGGAAAGAATGGGGTTCTTTCCTGCCCTAAAGAGGCCACTAGACCACCAGGGTGCATTAAGGTAGGTTCGGGAACAGCACCCTGAGATTCAGTGGGGTGGGGAGGATAGGAGAGAGCAAGCCATGGCACAGCACCATGAGGCTCGGGGGGGGGGGGGGTGGGGAGAGAGAGAGAGAGGGCAGGGTCTTCTGAGGCTTTGGGACCCCCCAAGCAGTGCACATAATTTTTTTTAATGAACATCTTACCAAAAGGGGGCAGAACTAGCCAGGGGCAGGGCTAGGCAAGGGTACGAGGACCCACCAATCTGGTCTGCACAGGGCCCTGCAATTGTTAAGATCAGCCCTGCACACATTCATGACAGCCTGGTATAAGTGCTCGATCCTAAGCACAGATGCGGTATACACCAGAGATGGGCACCCAGAAAAGTTTTGTGTTGTGTTGTTTCCCATGTCACTTAGGAGGATTCCCACTTTATTTGGGATTTCCTCTTTGTGTCATTGCAGGAGATGAAACAAAAAATGTATGGGCCTACTTCCTCTGCTGCCCACACACTGGGCCTCCTTCCTGTGACCTCCTACCTTTCCTGTAGTGGAAGCTCCTCCCCCACCGTAGGCCCTTGGTGATCCAGAGAGGAAAGCTGGGGAAGCAGCTATGCCCACTCACTTCTGCCCATGGTTGCAGCTCATCCATTATGGCAGCTGTGACCTTTCACCCTAGTCTCATTGTACTTCAAAACTAGGGTTGAAGGTCACAGCCACCATATTGAAAGCAGTTGAGTGGGTATCGCTCCTAACCCAATTTCCCCCACTGGATCACCAATACTTAAGGTAGACCTGAAAGGGGGCAACAGGGGCCTGGTTCATGGGGGAGGAGGGGAGGGTGCAGGAAGGGGAGACTGGATGGTGGAGCTAAAGGGGGAGACGGGAATGATGGTGGGGGCAAGGCTTTCATATTTGTGAACCTGTTTTCATTTGTCAATGACAGGAAACGACAGAAGAAATGTTGCTGACATGTCTTCTGTCATTGTAATTAACTGCCCATCCTTAGTATAGTCCTGGTTACACTAATAGGACTAGATTCTACAAATGGTGCCAAAAAATCAGGGCTGAAATTTCAGCACTGAACGCTATTCTATAAAGGATCCACATCCTTTAAAGAACAGCACTAAGTGCATAAACGATGCCTAAATTTACACGCCAGCAATTACTCCTGCTGGAAATATATTGTACTCTTTTGGGATCTTGCCAGGTATTTGTGACCTGGATTGGCCACTGTTGGAAACAGGATGCTAGGCTTGATGAACCTTCAGTCTGTCCCAGTATGGCAATACTTATGTACTTGGGATTCTGAATGGAATCTTGCTACTCTTTGGGGTTCTACATGGAATGTTGCTACTCTTTGAGATTCTGCATGGAATCTTGTCACTCTTTAGGACTCCAGAATCTTGCTACTCTTTGGGGTTCTACATGGAATGTTGCTACTCTTTGGGGATCTTGCCAGGTATTTGTGACCTGGATTGGCCACTGTTGGAAACAGGATGCTGGGCTTGATGAACCTTCAGTCTGGCCCAGTATGGCCATACTTATGTACTTATGATGTGCGCATAACTCCCAATTAATGCCAATAATTAGTTGTTAGCAGCCAATTATTGATGCTGATTGGCTCATTAATCAATTAAATTGGGCGCGCAAATCGGCTATAGTCGCCATATATAGAATCTGGGGATGTTCTATACAGCAGAGTAGGTGCTTACTTTCCTTTTTATAATAAGTGTCTATATATAGACACGCTGTTATTAAATTATCCCCATGCATAAGCCTCTATTTGAAACTACCCAGGTTTTTCACATATTTTATCTTTCATCAATATATTTAGGGGGGAAGTTAACAACGTGGGCTACTGTTAAAATGTTACTTCACTGATAAACCCAGTTACTAGTAACTACGCCTCATTACAAAAAATGGGACCTGTGTAAAATGACACAAGTTAATGGTAAAACAACACATCTTAACTGTAGCCCACATTGATAACTACGCCCCTTACTCTAATTATTGCAGTGAGAGAATTCAGTGGGGGGGGGGGGGGGAGCACATACCAGGATTTATTCCAATACCTTAACCATAATAGAAATTATTAAAGAACTAGTAAAAGAGGCCCGTTTCTGAGCAAATGAAACGGGCGCTAGCAAGGTTTTTGTCGCCAACACCCCCTCCCTCCCTGGCCAAACCCTTCGTTGTTCTGCCATTGCTCCGCCCCCAACGTCATGACGTTTGATGCGAGGGCGGGGCCCGGAGCGATTTCCCACCCCCCCCCCCCGCCTCCCTGCCTCCCTCCCTGCCAACCCCTTCATTGTTCTGCCATAGCTCCGCCCTTGAGGGCGGGGCCCGGCGCAATTTTGGTGGCTTCACCACCACGAAACTTCGAACCTTTTTGAAGGAAGTCACGGCTTGGCTTCACTGACGTCAGTGTCCTCAGAACGTTGAGGGTGAGTTTTATTATAGTAGATATCCACAAACACTATGATTATTTTGCATGGTTAATGCTGGACGGAGGCTTTCTGTTGTTTCCCAACCATCTTTACACAAACAAAATGTACAAAACAGAAGTGGGCCTTGGGGGTGATCATATCAGATGATCTTAAGGTTGGCCAAACAGGTAAAAAAGGTGATGGCAAAAGCCAGAATGATGCTTGGGTATATAAAGAGAGGAATGGCCAGCAGGAACGCAGAGGTGATATTGCCTCTGTATAATTCTCTGGTGAAATCCCATTTACAGTACTGTGTACAGTTATGGAGACTGCACCTTCAAAAAGATAAAAACAGGATAGAGTCAGTCCAGAGGGTGGCTACTAAAATAGTCAGTGGTCTTCATCATTAAGCATATGGAGACAGACTTAAAGATCTCAAAACGTATACTTTGGAAGAAAGGTTAGAGAGTGGAGATATGATAAGATCATTTAAATACCTCTGTGGCATACATCCACAGGAGGTGAGTCTCTTTCAGTTGAAAGGAGGCTGTGAAATGAGGGAGCATAAGATAAAGGTGAAAGGCTACAGACTCTGGAGTAATCTAAGGAAATTCTTCATGGAAAGGGTGGAGGATGTTTGAAACAACCTCCTAGTGGAGGTGGTGGAGACAAGAGCTGTATCTGAATTCAAGACAGCATGGGAGCAAGATGGCCAACAGCACAGCTTGAGCATCGCCTACTTACCTTGATTTCAATTCACTTTTTTTCCCAAATGGGGAAGAAAAATAAAGTATTCATTCAAGGAGGCATTGAAGAACCCTTGGCTGTGTCTACCTTAGGTCCAATGGATTGCCATGTGCTATGCCTGAGTTTGATGGAAACACCTGGAAATTGACCACTGGGAGTACCTGCGGAGCCATTAGGTGCATCTCCCCTGTCTTTGAAACATCTTTGAGCCCATGCATCAGACAGCCTCTCCCAAATCCTGTATTGGAAAGACCAGAAGGGACAAGTGACAGTGTTGCCCTGACCTTGATGCCCAAGCAGTTCTGGGTCTTAGCATTCTTCCCCGTCCTGGCTCTGATAGGGAAGAGCCTGGATTGGAAACTGTAGGAGAACATGCCATCATTTGAATTCACTCTTCAGTTTCCTGTTGTAAATTCATTTGACTCAATATGGTGTGCTGTTGAAAGCTTGGTAAGCTATTGACCTCAGAATTTTCCTTAATGAATAAGCAGAATCAAGATTTTAATATGAAGTTAAATCTTCAAGATCAAGAGCTGAACGAGATTTCTAAGCATGTTCAGCTTGCTGAGACTAAGTCAGACTGCTCTGCAGAAAAATCCTGCAATAATTAAGGATGATACTTTGATTCATAATACATTAGAGGCTATAGAGAATGTTCTGCAAAATAGAATTCTTTGTGTAATTAACTTTCCTGAAGCTTCAAATATATCCCCTAAAGAAATGTTTAGGCAGCATCTGGTTGAAATATAGAAACTTCCAAAGTACATAAAGAGGCTCATTTTCAAAGCACATAGACTTAAAAAGTTACATAGGGGGCTCATTTTCGAAACTGAAAAACCTCCAAAAAGTGGCAAAAAGCAACAGATGGACTTTTTGTTGTCAAAATCACAAGGGGGCATGTTGGGGTTGGATTTGGGCATTCCCAAAACTTGGATGTTTTATTGCCATAATGGAACAAAGCAAAAATGTCCAGGGCTAAAAGTTAAACATTTTGGTCTAGACCTGTTTCAATCATGATTAAGTCACAAAAAGGTGTCCTAAATGACCAAGTTACTACTGGAAGGATTAAAGCATGACCCCCCCTCCCAGGGGCAGTCCAAGGCAAGATGCTGCTTGACACAGGGCTGAGATGCCGTGCCCTCCCCCCCCCCCCCCCCCCCCAAGAGCCACGGTCTGGCATCTCCCCCCTTCCTTCCTTCAACCCCTTTCCCTAGTTTACTTTTTCCCCATCTTCCAAAAGGTGGCAGTGGCAGCAGTTTCCGTGCGCTGGCCTCTTCTCTACTGCGGTCCACTTCTGAGGAAACAGGAAGTTACATCAGAGAGGCGGGCCATGTAAAAAGAAGAGGCCGGTGCCGGTGGCAGGGCGGCATATGGGAATTGCTGCCGTCGCCACCACTGCCTTTTGCAAAAAGGACAAAGATGGTAAACTCAGGGAAGGGGTGGAGGAAGGAAGAGGGGAGATGCCTCAAGGAGGTTGGATAAAAACAGGAGATGGGATGACATCAAAAAGCTGAAGCCAATTAGATTAGTCTCTATTTCTGCTTCCCCACACAGCCGTCATCCCCGTACACTCAAAACAAAGTAAACAAACCTATGAGCTGCTGCATCCATGTTATCGTTCTTTATTGCTGGTAGCATTTTTATTTAATCTCACTTATATTTTTAAACATGCCAGCTTGTGCAGCATACAGATGTACACAAAGGAAGTATAATAATGGAATAACTTTTCATAGGTAGAGTAGTAATTTGTTATACATCGTAATCAGTGTGTCTTTTGGAGTGGCTGGTTATAGGGACACCCTAGCACCTGTTACATTCGTGCAGGGATTTTTTTCTCCTGGTAAAGGGCTACTAAAACAGACATCATGTTATGAGAATCAGGTGTTTAACATTCAGAGTTTCTATCTATTTATTTATTTACTTATTTATGGCCGTTATATCCCACATTAAACGTGAATTAGGTTGAAACCTGGGAGCATTTACAATCTTTTTTTTTCCTGTGCCTAGATCAAAATAGAAAGATGGTTTGTGGGAACTTGCTCCTTTTGTTTTGTTTTGTGGAATACAGTGGTATAATATAAACATGCACTTAATATTGTTTATTACAACAATTTACTACAGGTTGATATACAGCAGAAGTTAACCAAGTCGACTTCATGCTTTCCCTAATATAATTTTTAACAGCATTTTCTCAGTTATTACCCAAATGCAAACACAATTAAAATGTTAATTAAGAAGTTTTTGATATTATTGAATTCTATTATTCTGTCTCACTGTGTTTCCAGTTTGGCACAGCATAACTCATCACAGGAACAAGACATAAGAAAAAACAATGGACTGCATTAGGGGCTTATAGCCAACAAATGAGAGATCTGCATGAAAGAAAATATTTTTTATTATTTTGACTTATGAAAACCACTTGTCCTTGAAACATGCTCAAAACAGTATAATCCATTTGTACAAAAGAGGTGAGGTGAAGATGTGATTCTATGTGCCCCAATGAAAGGAGAGTTTAATTTTACTTCCGATCTTTATAACACCAGGCTTCCCAAGGCAGATTATAATAACAGTTAAGATGAACCCATCAGTAAACAGGATATCCTCCCTAAAATTGCACAGAACAGTGTAGAAAAATGAGCACAAAATACAGCTTTTATTAGTGCAGTTTCCACCAGCTACAGTAATTTTTGAAGCTGTATTAGTGATATTCAGTTTTTATTTCATGATATTTATAGCTACATATAGGAAGCTTTCAAATAAATTAAAAAGCTGACAAGTTAAAAAAATTCTTTGTCCTCCACCTTTTAAGGCACTGCCTATCCAACTGGAACAGCTTTAGACTTCTTACAGATGAACCACACATAGGCAGTCCATTATTTCTAGTAATTTGTTGTTATTGTTTTCAATAGCGTTTGCTATTGTTTTGGGTGAACCAGTGTGGCGGCAATCTCTGCCTACTGCCAGCAAGCTTCAGCCCATATAATGGGCTAAATACTCACACCCCCGCCTCCTGTTTTATCTAACAACCTTGCGTTTTTATTTCATGATATTTATATCTACATATAGGAAGCTTTCAAATAAACTAGGTGACACCTGCAGTCATAAGGGCTATTGTAGTGGTGTACAGTTGGGTACAGTAGGCTTTTGCTGGGTTTTGGAGGGCTCCCCATAAAATATAAGGGGGTAACTGTGAGATGTGTACCCGGGAACGTTTATGTGAAGTCCACTGCAGCACCCCCTAGGATGTCCCACTGCTCTTCTGGGATGTCTGTGTGTCCAGTCTACTAAGAATGCTTAACCCCCCTCCCCCCATATATCCAAATGGCTTGTTTTTGTGTATTTTTCCCTTGGACGTTTTCTTTTTCAAAAATGGTCCTGAACGATAGACGCACTGAGCATAAAACAGCTAGCAAGTGGCCATTTTCGAAACAAAAAGATAAATGTTTTTTCTGGTTCAAAAATCGCAAAACATCCAAAATCAGATTTAGATGTCATATCGAAAACGTCCCTCCACTAATTTTGTAAGTACATAAGTACATAAGTAATGTCATACTGGGAAAAGACCAAGGGTCCATCGAGCCCAGCATCCTGTCCACGACAGCGGCCAATCCAGGCCAAGGGCACCTGGCAAGCTTCCCAAACGTGCAAACAGTCTATACGTTATTCCTGGAAAGTGGATTTTTCCCAAGTCCATTTAGTAGCGGTTTATGGACTTGTCCTTTAGGAAACTGTCCAACCCCTTTTTAAACTCTGCTAAGCTAACCGCCTTCACCACTTTCTCCGCCAACGAATTCCAGAGTTTAATTACACGTTGGGTGAAGAAAAGGTTTCTCCGATTTGTTTTAAATTTACTACACTGTAGTTTCATCGCATGCCCCCTAGTCCTAGTATTTTTGGAAAGCGTGAACAGACGCTTCACATCCACCTGGTCCACTCCACTCATTATTTTATATACTTCTATCATGTCTCCCCTCAGCCATCTCTTCTCCAAGCTGTATAGCCCTAGCCTCCTTAATATTTCTTCATAGGGAAGTTGTCCCATCCCCGCTATCATTTTAGTCGCCCTTCTCTGCACCTTTTCCAATTCTACTATATCTTTCTTGAGATGCGGCGACCAAAATTGAACACCATACTCAAGGTGCGGTCGCACCATGGAGCGATACAATGGCATTATAACATCTTCACACCTGTTTTCCATACCTTTCCTTTCCAGATGTAGCTTGAGCCGCACAAAGAAGAGGCAACAGTTTCTGCTACTGCATCCAAGGGTCCTACAGATAAATGCAACTTATTTTTTGAAGAACCCATGCAAATATGTAGTGAAACACAAAGTTGGGAAAGTTGTGGGGGATTTTTTTTTTACCCCTCTCAGCTAACTCTGTTCTTCTTTTACAAAGCCGCGCTAGCAATTCCTGTGCGGCAAATGAGAGGAAGCCAATAGGAATTGAATGGACTTCCTCTCATTAGCCGTACAGGAAAACCTTCCCTTTCTTTCTCATAAGAGGCCGGTTAACACATAGCTCCAGCTCTGGCTGTCTTCAAATCTAGGCTAAAAGCCCACCTTTTTGTGGATGCTTTTAACTCCCAACTCCTATTCACTTGTTTGGTACACGTCTGTTTTATAATTCCCATCTTAAGTAATTTCCTTATCCCTTATTTGTCCTGTTTGTCTGTGTTGATCAGATTGTAAACTCTGTTCAGTAGGGACTGTCTCTTACATGTTCATTGTACAGTGTTGCATATGTCTAGTAGCACTATAGAAATGATAAGTAGTAGTAGTAGTCTTTGGGATTCCGGAATCTTGCTACTCTTTGGGATTCTGCACAGAATCTTGCTTCTCTTTGTCCTTATCCCTTATTTGTCCAGTTTGTCCTAATTAGATTGTAAGCTCTGTTGAGCAGGGACTGTCTCTTCATGTTCATTGTACAGTGTTGCATATGTATAGTAGCACTATAGAAATGATAAGTAGTAGTAGTAGTAGTCGTCTTTCGGATTCCGGAATCTTGCTACTCTTTGGGATTCTGCACAGAATCTTGCTTCTCTTTGTCCTTATCCCTTATTTGTCCAGTTTGTCCTAATTAGATTGTAAGCTCTGTTGAGCAGGGACTGTCTCTTCATGTTCATTGTACAGTATTGCATATGTCTAGTAGCACTATAGAAATGATAAGTAGTAGTAGTAGTAGTAGTCGACTTTCGGATTCCGGAATCTTGCTACTCTTTGTCCTTATCCCTTATTTGTCCAGTTTGTCCTAATTAGATTGTAAGATCTGTTGAGCAGGGTCTGTCTGGTAGCACTATAGAAAGTAGTTTGAATTGTTTCTTTTCTTTCGATGTAGGTAAAGAGCTGTCATGTATAGGTAGCCATACAGTGTGCCGTTGTTAATTGTCCTCTTGATTCTTATAATTTTATTCTTATAGTCAGCTTCTTTTCCTCTTCCCCCTCAAATTTAGAGGACTATGGGGTATGAGCAATTTTTTTTTTCATTTTATTGTTAGTTGTGTTTATTGTAACATTTCTCATATTCACTCTCACTTTCGGTTTCAAGATTGATTCTTGTAATCTAAATTGCAAGAAAGCATGGGACAAGCACACAGGATCTCTAAAGATACAGTGGATGGGCAAACTGGATTGGCCACATGATCTTTGTCTGCTTTCATTTTCTCTGTTTCTATGCACAAACATTCACCCCTTAGATCAAGACCAAACAGACCTTTTATTTTTCTTGCTGAAACATAGCCCCATCTAATAAATCCTAGCTACGTCTCAAAAAGGACATTTTTTCTCATATCACTAAATGCCAGGTTTTAGAAAAATCATGATTTTTCTACTGCTTGGCTTCTTTCTAATTTTTTTTTCCCACAAAGCATAGAGCCCTATGAATGAATACCTTGCAACTAATATCTCACACTCAGCCCGATCACAGGCTAATGCATATTCTTTCAATGATTTTATAGATATATATTAGCTTCATTTGCTTCAGGTGATTTTTTTTTTTGTATAAATGATCCATGCTCTTGCTTTCTTTAACCAAGCAGTAAATGAATATATTAAAAAGGAATCATGACCATTGGATCACTTAATATAACCATCAAGAAGGTAGTCAGGGGCATTGGAGCCGACTCTGTGGGTGCTGTGGGTGCTTGAGCACCCCCAATATTGAGAAAATTCCTTGTATGTGTCCAGGGAGGGGTTATTTCCATTGGGCTTAGCACCCCCAATAATTTTGAAAAGTTGGCTCCTATGGGGGAAACAGCAGAGTAAGCTTCAATTTCCTTCCCAACAGGTCTGCCAGTATCATGATTATTTGTGCAGTTAATATCATGACAAAGATAAAACACGGCTGAAAGTCACCAGGACACACTGTCAGCTTTAGACTGGTCATTTGCAGTACTAGATTCTACCAACCCACTAAGCCACTTTTTACTAAATCAGGCCACTAACAGCCAATAAACTAGTAATGGCAGTTTGAATTATCTCAATGTAGACTGCTTCGTTTATCTTTATTAAGATTTATTAACTGCCTTGACGAATAGATTGCCCCATGATTGGTGTACCTGGACATAGGTAGCTGATTGTACTACCAGTAATAAAAGTGATTCAGTTTTATGTGGAAGGTAAATTAAACAGGTTACTTAGGTTGAGAAGTCATGCAGGCGTCTAATTTAAGTCTATTTTCTAAGGACATATACGGGTACGTCTACCAATGTGCATTAATAAAGGGGCTTAGCGGGTGCTAATGCAGGACTTTCCCACCAGGTGCTAAACCCATTTCTAGCATGCCCAGGAAGCAAGGCGGTTTCCAGCATTTCTCTTACAGGTCGTGCACTACTGTTGGCATTGCTACTACTACTACTACTACTACTATTTAGCATTTCTATAGCGCTACAAGGCGTACGCAGCGCTGCACAAACATAGAAGAAAGACAGTCCATGCTCAAAGAGCTTACAATCTAATAGACAAAAAATAAAGTAAGCAAATCAAATCAACTAATGTGTACAGGAAGGAGGAGAGGAAGGTAGGTGGAGGCGAGTGGTTACAAGTGGTTACGAGTCTACTACTACTACTACTATTTAGCATTTCTATAGCGCTACAAGGCGTACGCAGCGCTGCACAAACATAGAAGAAAGACAGTCCCTGCTCAAAGAGCTTACAATCTAATAGACAAAAAATAAAGTAAGCAAATCAAATCAACTAATGTGTACAGGAAGGAGGAGAGGAGGGTAGGTGGAGGCGAGTGGTTACAAGTGGTTATGAGTCTACTAATACTACTATTTAGCATTTCTATAGCGCTACAAGGCGTACGCAGCGCTGCACAAACATAGAAGAAAGGCAGTCCCTGCTCAAAGAGCTTACAATCTAATAGACAAAAAATAAAATAAAGTAAGCAAATCAAATCAATTAATGTGAACGGGAAGGAAGAGAGGAGGGTAGGTGGAGGCGAGTGGTTACAAGTGGTTACGAGTCAAAAGCAATGTTAAAGAGGTGGGCTTTCAGTCTAGATTTAAAGGTGGCCAAGGATGGGGCAAGACATAGGGGCTCAGGAAGTTTATTCCAGGCATAGGGTGCAGCGAGACAGAAGGCGCGAAGTCTGGAGTTGGCAGTAGTGGAGAAGGGAACAGATAAGAAGGATTTATCCATGGAGCGGAGTACACGGGAAGGGGTGTAGGGAAGGACGAGTGAGGAGAGATACTGAGGAGCAGCGGAGTGAGTACATTTATAGGTTAGTAGAAGAAGTTTGAACAGGATGCGAAAACGGATAGGGAGCATTAGAATGCGTAAGCTGAAAAAAATTGAAGGGGGAGCGCTTACCACCTCCTGTTTTAGAAAACATGAACAGCTTCCATGTTTTGAATACACTAGACCAAAGGTTTTCAACCCAGTCCTTGGGGCACATCCAACCAGTCTGGGTTTTCAGGATATACCCATTGAATTTCATGGGGATATCCTGAAAACCCATACCATTTTTGTAGCTTTTCTTTGCACCGTAAAAAGACTGGAAGGGGTGCAAGGAAAAGCTTCAAAAACGGTATGGGATTTGCGTTGCAAACCGTACAAGGAGAGACTTGCTGACCTGAACATGTATACCTTAGAGGAAAGGAGGAACAGGGGTGACATGATACAAACGTTCAAATATTTGAAAGGTATTAATCCGCAAATGAACCTTTTTCGGAGACGGGAAGGCGGTAGAACTAGAGGACATGAATTGAGGATGCAGGAGGGCAGACTCAGGACTAATGTCAGGAAGAATTTTTTTACGGAGAGGGTGGTGGATATGTGGAATGCCCTCCCGCGGGAGATGGTGGAGATGAAAACGGTAATGGAATTCAAACATGCGTGGGATAAACACAAAGGAATCCTGTTTGGAAGGAATGGTTCCACGGAATCTTAGCAGAAATTGGGTGGTGATGCCGGTAATTGGGAAACAAAATGGGAGCTGGGCAGATTTCTACGGTCTATGCCCTGATTGTGACTAAACAGAGATGGGCTGGAGTGTAAATTTTAAGGGGCTTCGACGTTAGCTCCAGAACTTAGTACAAGAACAGTGCTGGGTAGACTTCTACGGTCTGTGCCCTGAGAAAGGCAAGGACAAATCAAACTCGGGTATACATATAAAGTATCACATACCATGTAAATGAATTTATCTTGGGCAGACTGGATGGACCGTACAGGTCTTTATTTGCCATCATTTACTATGTTACTACGTAATTGGCAATAATTAGAATTTACACCCACAACTCACTAAGGAGGTCTTTTACTAAAGCTTAGCTTGAGTTATCTGCAGTAGGACCCATAGGAATAAAATGGATCTTGCTGTAAAAAACTTGAGCTAAGCTTTAGAAAAGACCCCCTCAGCGCATTCTGTAATGCAGTGTGCCGATGTTCTAACGTGTAGACAAAAAGGGTATGGTTATGGGTGGGGAAATGGCATTCTGAAAATTTACACACATAGTTATAGAATATGGCCCAGTGTGCCTAAATCTACACACCAGGGGCGTAGCTATCATGGGGCCACGGGGGCCTGGGCCTCCGTATATTTGGCCCTGGACCCCCCTGCCGCGACCCTCTCGACCACCCCTTCCCACTGCCAACCCTCCCCGCCGCTGTCGCGTACCTTTGCTGGCGGGGGACCCCAAAACCCGCCAGCCGAAGTCCTCTTCTCAGCCACGCGGCGTTGCTTGCTGAATGATCTGATCAAGTTTGAATCTGTTTCTGTGCGTGCGTCTGACGTCCTGTATGTACAGACGCACGCTCAGAAACAGATTCAAACTTGATCAGATCATTAGACAAGAAACACCGCCCGGCCGAGAAGAGGACTTCGGCTGGCGGGGGTTGGGTTGGCAGCGGGAAGGGGGGAGTCGAGGGGGTTGCGCCGGCGGCGGTGGGGGTGAAAGTTGGTAGCGGGGGGGGGGGGGTCGGTGGTGCTAGGGGGGGCTAAAATGTGCCCCCTCACCTCAGGCTCTGGACCCCCCCTCCCGTCGAAGTCTGGCTATGCCCCTGCTACACACCGGGATTTACGCCACATTTTCGTTGGTGTAAATGGAGGCATGTAGTTTTAGGCACTGATATTATCAACTAAGCGTATTCTATATGCCACGCCTAAATCTAGATGCTGCTTATAGAATACGCTTGGTTGGCATTGGTTTCTGCGCCAATTTTTTAGGCAACCATATATTAAATTTCCCCCTTAGCGCCCAGTAATCAGAATGTGCTAGCTGGATAGCGTGTCTGTGCCCATTCTCTGCCCCTGACATGCCCCCCTCCAGAAAATAAATACCACGTCTTAGAACCAAATTCAGCACCTAAAAATTGGAACTGAAAAAACTGCGCTTAGCACTATTTTACAAACTTCACCTAAAAGCTTCTAGAATACACATAGCGCCTGTCCCCATGACTTAAATTTAGGTGCGACCATTTACAACAACTGAAACCTGATGTAAATGCCTGTGCCTAAGGGCGTATTTTATAACTGTGACATAATTTTTAGAAATGCCCATGACCCACCCATGCCCCTCCCATGGCCACACCCCCTTTTGTGATCCACGCATTAGAATTTATGCGCACCACTTTACAGAATACGCTTATAAAGTTTTGCATGCAAATTCTAATTAGTGTCAATTAGTGCCGATAATTGTTAGTGGCCAATTATTGGCGCTGATTGGCTTGTTATGCAATTAAGTTGCACACGCACATCAGCTGCATGCACTGATTCGTAGAATCCAGGGGTTAGCAGGTGCAAACAAGCTACTTACCACAAAATGCTTTAACATGCTTTGCAGTAAGCGTTTTCACGCTTGCTAAGTGCATGTTAGGATATAACAGCCTTTAGTGGTAGACATACCCCATAGGCGCCTGTGAAACGGCAGCACAAAAGCAGTTGAAATCATAGTTAGAATTTGGCCTTGGGACCCGGTGTTAATGTACGAAGCTGAGCATTCTACCCCCCGATTATGCTAAAGTACAAGCTGTCTTGTCATTGCATGCACTTTTACATGTTGGGTAATTTTATAAGAGAAACTCAAAAAATTATTACTTGTAATGCACTTATATAGAATATACAAAGCTTTTATTCATATTACTATTAAACGCTTTCTCATAACATACTATCTCACACTCAGGAGATGAAATGAGGTAATCTAACACGCTAAAATTAGTCTCTTAAGACCTAAGTACAGTCCATGACAAATGATGCCAAAATCCAAGGAACAAAATATCTTGAATCAATAAAGATCACACTGTTTGTACTTCAAAATTCAAGAACATAAACCAGGTTAAACAAGCCAGAATCTTGCCATTTGTTCAAAAGCATCCAAAAACAAACTTCTGTAGATAGGTCTGTGTGTAAAAGCCAATAAGGGGTAGCATCCCCTCCTCATTCAGGTCCAACAAAGTGGGTGACATATTGAAAAATAAACAAGGAACCGCATGTCCAGGTGGACATTCTCCTTGTGGCCATTGCAGTTATTGCAAATACAGTGCACTCCATTTAAGTGCACGTCGGATAAGCGCATGCTCTGTTTAACTGCATACCGTACTTCGGTCCCGTTTTTGGCGTCATCAATTTCTATGGGGACAAACTTTGGTTTAGCGCACCACTGATAAGTGCAAGATTCGCTTATATGCATGGTTTATTTATTTATTTATTTGTTACATTTGCATCCCACCTTATCCCACCTCTTTGCAGGCTCAAATTGGCTTACAATACATCATGAGTAGTGGAGGAATGTTAGTAAATAAACATTTAGTATTACAAAGTGTTGGTCAGCATGATGATAATTAAACAAAGTTATAGTATACAAGCAGATATTGTGAAACAGTTCTGAATATAGATGGGCGAGTTGTGCATATTCCCATTGGCTGATCTTTGTGGTATGCTTTATTAAAGAGATGGGTCTTCAGTGATATGCGGAAGTTCGTTCTTTCGTAGATCGATTTTAAGCTGCGCGGCAGTGCGTTCCATAACTGTGTGCTCAGGTAGCTAAAGTTTGACACATGCATAGGTTTGTATTTCATTCCTTTGCAGCTGGGGAAGTGCAGATCAAGGAATGCGCGGGATGATCTTTTGGCATTCCTAGGTGGTAGGTTTATCAGGTCAGACATATAAGCTGGTGTGTCTCCATGGATGATTTTGTGAACTAGTGAGCATATTTTGAACGTGATGTGTTCCTTAAGTGGGAGCCAGTGTAGTTTTTCTCATAAAGGCTTGGCACTTTCAAATTTTGGTTTGCTAAAATTGGTTTGAGACCGCTCCTCTGCAGGAAAGACTCAGCATAAGCGCACACACGGAATATGGAAGCTGATTGGCACGTGACAAAGGGGCGATAAATTTGAAATCTCATTGGTTAACTGCCACAGGCAGAATAAGCGAAAGAAAGTTGTTAGAGTGTACACTGGAGTCGTCGTCGTCATCGCACAACTGTAAGACTTTAACACTGGCTGAACGAGTAGAAGTTCTTAAAAAATTAGAAAACAAAGTCAAGCATCTATTGCTAAAGAATATGGTTTCAATCCCAGTCAAATTTCACGTAGCTTGAAGCAAAAAGATCAGCTTCTGGAAGACTGGCAAAACAATACAAATCTACACAGGAAACGTAAACGGGCGGGAAAAGCTGAGGATGTGGAAGATGCTCTTTGGTGGTTTTCTCAAGTCGGGAGCAGACAGTTTCCTGTCATTGGTCCACTGCTTATGGAGAAAGCTAATCAGCTAGCTGAAAGTCTTGGACTAACTGAATTCAAAGCCACTGTTGGATGGTTGGAAAGATGGAAGGAGATGAACAACATAAAATTCAAGAAACAGCATGGTGAATAACAAGACACTGATGACTTTGGTGCTGAAAATTGGGTTGTTTCAGTTCTTCCTACCATCTTGAACGAGTTTGCACCTCGTGACATTTTCAATGCTGACGAAAATAGTCTCTACTGGCGAGCGATTCCTGATGGAACACTTGCATTCAAACAAGCCGAGACTACAGGAAGTAAAACCCACCTTTTCACTGAACTCCTAGTCATTACTCAATTGCCCTCCCTTGTCCCTTCCTTCCTTCCTTCTCACCCAGTACTTCCCTCACCCGTAACTGTCTTGTCTGTCTGTATTTTTAGATTGTAAGCTCTTTTGAGCAGGGACTGTCTCTTTATGTCAGGTGTTCAGCGCTGCGTGCATCTGGTAGCGCTATACAAATGCTAGTAATAAAAATAAAACGTCAAAGGACCGACTGACAATCCTCCTTTGCTGCAATATGGATGGGAGTGAGAAGTTGGAACCACTCGTCATTGGAAAGAGCAAACAGCCCTGTTGCTTCAAGAATGTTAAGCGACTTCCTGTGTCATACGAGGCTAATGCAAATTCATGGATGTCTGGGGAAATTTGGAAGCAGTGGCTAAAGAAGTTAGACACTAGAATGCGGGCACAAAAGCATCAGATTTTGCTACTTTGTGATAATTGTGCTGCACACAGTGATGATGTCAGGCTGTCTAATGTCAAGGTGGTCTTCCTGCCACCAAACACTACCTCTCTGATCCAACCTATGGATCAGGGCATAATAGCCAATTTCAAAAAACATTATTGGGCTATTGTGCTACGTCATCTGATGAGCGTTATGGATGACCAGATTGGCAAGGATAAACGTGCTGTTGAACTGGCTCTTAATCTATCATTGTTGGATTCCCTACATATGCAGAAAGAAGCCTGGATTCATGTTATACAGGCAACCATTGTGAACTGCTACAAGCGGGCAAGCTTTTTTAAGGATGTGGAGAGGGACGAAGCACATGCAGCTGTTGCAAACGCGTCAGATGAACAGGCTATTGACATTCCAGCCGGTGTTACTGAAGAGGAGTTTCATCACTACATAGCTGTTGATTATGATCTACAAAGAGCTGACGGCAGCACTGATGTTGAGATATGTGCCTACACGCAGGCAACGGCTGATGATGAAACAGATGATAAAATGAGCAGCAAGGCACATGCTGACAAAATTCAACAACCTCCTGTCACTTTTGCAAGAGCGCTGGAGAGTCTGAACACCGTGCGGGCCTATCTGGAGGCCACTGGATGTCAGTGCTATGACAGTTTTTACCGTCTGGCAGACATAGTCTATGGAACTCACAGACACAAGAGTGTACAGAGGACTATGACTGATTACTTCAAGTAAGCCTAACGTCAGTTAATGGAGACTGTATAATGTCAGTTAACGGAGACTGTATACTGTACTTATAATAAACAGTACTGTACATATCTTTATCAGATGTCAAGCTTCTTTGGGTCATAAAGGTTAAGTGCATGCTCCGGTTAACTGCATGTATTTCTTTGGTCCCAGACCCTTGTACTTAAGTGGATTGCACTGTATACCATGACAGCATCTACATTGGATATTCCTAATTCTAATAAAATATTTTATTTGAAGTCATTAAGGGCCCCCTTTTACCGCAGCTGGTAAAAGGGAAGTCTTGCTTTCCAAAAGGAAATGGCCGGGTGACAAGTAAAGCACTTGCCACATGGCCACCGATTGAGGGCTCCCACGTTAACCCGGAGGTAATTGGGCAGCGCACAGCACTGCCCGATTACCACCAGGTACACTCTGGCGCTACAAAAGTAAATAAATTTTTGTAGCGCCAGAAATGACGGCATGCTAGGGGTGGGAAGTACCACCGGGCTGCTGCGGTAGCCCGGTGGTACTTCCTGTATAGCGAGCGATAAGCCTGCGTTGGGCTTACCGCCACTTGATAAAAGGAGCCCTAACTGACTGCCAAAGTGAGCAGCTCATATATTGTATTATATGCCCATGTGGTTTGTACTATATTGGGCAAACTCATAGATGTATTAAATATCGCATAGCTGAACATCTCAGCAATACTAGAAATCAACATAGTGAAGCTCCCTTGGTTAGTCGTCGGTTGGCCACCAAGCATTCCCTCTCTCACTTGCGGTTTGTGGCACTGAAACAGATAAGTTTAAAGAGAGGGGGACATATTTCAGCTATATTGTTGCAGTGTGATCAACGTTTTATTTTTACATGGAACACTGTTGCCCCAAAGGGACTGAATAATGAAATTGAATGGTTTGTATAATGAAACTAGAAGGAGTGGGAGTAGCTTTATGCTGTGAACCAATTATGCTTTATCGGGAAGTGGAGACAGTATTTGTAAATGAGTCTCAGCACGCTGCACATCAGCGCGTTCTAACTGTTAAGGTTGATCAGGCGTGGGTTCCAAGTTTTGTCTCGATAAGCTGCTATTATGTAAAGTTTTAGAAAGTGTTGAACTGATGTTCCAAATGCTGTTTATTGCATTATAAAAGTGTATTTATATCTTTTGATGAGTAGGTTTTAACAACATGTTGTTGTTGGTGGTTTACGCGTATATTTTAGGGTGAACTCTGTTCCTCCTGAAGAAGCCAAGTGACGAAATATGGATCCATATTGAGGACAGACTTTGAGCTGAGGGTTTTATCGCTGACAATAGATGATCTGGTGGATATTTATAACCTCTGGAGCATGAATGAGGGAGGAGGGAGGAGGTTTCCCATTATTGGCTTTCACATACAGATCTATCTACGGAGGTTTGTTTTTGGATGGTCATTTCATCTCCTGAGTGGGACAAATTATGTTGTGAGAAAATGTTTAATAGTAATATGAATAAAAGCTTTGTATATTCTATATAAGTGCATTACCAGTAATATTTTTTTTAGTTGCTATTTGTATTTCTGGTATTTATATTTGATATGCCCCTGAAATTAAATTGATTTTATAGGAAGCTATTTCTGTGCATACAATAACACTTAAGTGCAAATAATCCTTATAAAATTACCTCCGTGGAGGGTGATATTATAATAGCTCATCTAGGTGTAAAGGCCAAGTAGGCACCTATTTCAAGCCTATTTTATAAAGACACATAAGTGCATATGGTGTCTCTGTGTGGAGGAGTAGCCTAGTGGTTAGTGCAGTGGATTTTGATCCTGGGGAACTGAGTTCAATTTCCACTATAGCTGCTTGTGACTCTGGGCAAGTCACTTAACTCTCCATTGCCCCTGGTACAAAATAAGTACCTGAATATATGTAAACTGCTTTGAATGTAGTTGCAAAAACCTCAGAAAGGCAGTATGTCAAGTCCCAGTTCCCTTTCCCTATTGGAGATTCTAGATGGAATGTTTCTACTATTGAGATTCTGTTGCTACTATTTGAGATTCTAGATGGATGGAATGTTGCTATTCCACTAGTAACATTCCATGTAGAAGCCTGCCCTTGCAGATCAGCTGTGCAGGCTTCTGTTTCTGTGAGTCTGACGTCCTGCACGTACGTCAGACTCACAGAAACAGAAGCCTGCGCGGCCGCATTGCTGATCTGCAAGGGCAGGCTTCTAGATGGACTGTTGCCAGTGGAGGAGTAGCCTAGTGGTTAGTGCAGTGGACTTTGATCCTGGGGAACTGAGTTTGATTCCCACTGCAGTTCCTTGTGACTCTGGACAAGTCACTTAACTATCTATTGCCCCTGGTACAAAATAAGTACCGGAATATATGTAAACCGCTTTGAATGTAGTTGCAAAAACCTCAGAAAGGCAGCATATCAACTCCCATTTCCCTTTCCCTTCCCTAAAATGTGTTAAGATTTGCAGTTAACACTGCTTAACATAGTGTTTTACTGCCCATTAGCTACAAACCTAATGTGGCAATTAGTGGAGGTATTTGTAGTATTTTTTTTTATTCAGGTCATCCGTTAGTATTCCCATTAACATGTGGTGCCTGCTCAATTAACGTGGAAACACTTAGGAGGTGGTAAGGGCTCAGGCGGTAATGGTTGAATGCTAATTTGGAAATCAGCGCATAGTCATTAGTGGCAGAAATAGAATTTCAGCCATTTTGGAGTTGCACTAAAAAGTGGCTGGAGCACGAGGGAAACCCACGTGCGTAGAGACCCTTTTACTAAGCTTTGGTAGGGCTAAAGTACAAGTAGTATGCGCCATACTGACACTATCACCAGGGTAGCACGGCGACCTGTGGTAATTCTGAAGTTGATGCGTGCTGCTTCCCATGGTGGTAATTGGCAGCCAGGCCACATCGTTGTGCATTGCCTGATTTCCTCACGAGTAGCGCAAGAGCCCTTACCGCCAAGTCAATAGGTGGCTCAGGCATTAAATAGCCATGTGCTACTTTTAATATTAGCGCATGACCATTTACTGCCCCATTTTAAAAAGGCCTTTTTACCTGCCGCAGTAAAAAAATGGCCCAGCGCGTGCTAATTTCATGTGTCCAAACTAGCACAGGCCACTTTTTACCACAGCTTAGTAAAAGGGCCCCTAAAACTGCCACCAGCCACGTTTTAGTGCAGCTTACTAAAAGGACCCCTTGGTATCTCCTATTCAGTAATGGGGCGCCATGCGTCTTTATGAAATACTAGAGCCAAAGTAGAAGAACTCACAGAAACCTAAACGTTCATGCATAAAACATGCACATACACTGATCCGTCTGCTTAATTCTACATTGTCATTCATGTACTCCATGTAACACCAATTGTATCTTTTACTCTGGAATGGCGAATGCCATAACGGAATATTGTAAGCCACATTGAGCCTGCAAATAGGTGGGAAAATGTGGGATACAAATACAACTAATGAATAAATAAATAAATATGGGTAAATTCTAGAAATGGTGCTGGAAAATAAAAAGTGCTCTGGGTTGAGCACCATTACAGAATAGCGTTTAGAGCCAATTACCGCATCCAAAGTTGGGTCCTGGTATTTATGCCAGCTGAAACCTAGTGTAAATGCCAGTGCCCAACTCCTGTCATTTGGGTGTGGCCTGGGTAGAACACAATTCTGTAACTGGAGGAGTGGCTTAGTGGTTAGAGCACGGGTCTTGTAATCCCAAGGTGGCCAGTTCAAATCCCACTGCTGCTCCTTGTGATCTTGGGCAAGTCACTTAATCCTCCATTGCCTCAGGTACAAACTTAGATTGCGAGCCCTCCTCAGACAGGGAAATATCCAGAGTACCTGAATGTAACTCACCTTGAGCTACTACTGAAAAAGATGTAAGCAAAAAAAATCTAAATAAGCGTGCAATTTTTGGAACACCACATCCTCTTTTGAGTTGTGCACTAGTGGATGCGAGCAGCTGGTGTTATAGAATAGCATGCAGGAAGATACATACACAAATTCCTATTACTACCAATTAACTGCAATAAATGATTGTTGACATCAATTTATTGCAAGTTAATGGCTCATTAGCTAACTAATTTGCATGCATGTGCATCTTCGATCCGTGAACAAATTTTGGCACACATTTTTCTGCGCCATATATAGAATCCGGGGGATATTACATTAGCTGTTTATGAATGGCAAATGTAGGTGTTTATTTTCCAGCAAATTGGCATTCTTTGTGGGTACAAAAAATATTAGTGTTTATTGGTGATTTCATGCTACACGTACTGTTACTGGATACCTGTTACAGTGAACTCAAATATGTACATTTGTGTTATGCAGAAAAGACACTAAAACTGAGTGGAAGATATGACAAGTCAGGGAAGAGTGAGAAAGTACTAAGGGAAGTGGTATTTTATTTATCCAATAAACACATCTTTTAATTGGCTTTTTTTTGCATTGCTTTTTTATATCAGTGTTTATGAGTTAAAAGATAAAATCAGAAGTTCTATTTATGAACATGTAAATGATGATTCCACCTGGACTCATGTAAACTCAGCTGCTAAATGTGCCTACATGTAACATTGAAAATGTCAGCAGATAAAGACCTGCACAGTCCATCCAGTCTGCCCAAGAAGACGGACAGAGCTGAATCTGGCACTTTGCACACATTCCACTTCTTCATGATTAAACACTGATATACTTAGAGGCATATTTTCAAAGCACTTAGACTTGCACATTGAGCTTGCAAATAGGTGGGAAAAAGTGGGATGCAAATAAATAAATAAAGTTACGTAGAGGGGCATTTTTGATACTGCATCTAAGTTGGACTATGGGCGTTTTGCACTAAACGTACCAAATCCAAATATGAAAAATACCCATTTTTGAAAAAAAGAAAATGTTTATCTTTTTTTTTTTCAAAAATACTGTTTCAAAAAAGGTTTTGTGCTTTTTAGGCCATTTAAAAAACAAAACGCACATGTTAAAAATGCACATAATCAGGCCATTGGGATATAGGAGGAGGCCAGCATTTTTAGCTGACTGGTCCCCCAGAATCCCAGGAGACCAACGGGGCACTCTAGGGGGCACTGCTGTGGACTTCACATAAATGCTCCCAGGTGCACATCTCACCATTGCTCCATTATCCTGTCTGCTGAGCCCTCCAAAACCCACTACCCCCAACTGTACACCACTACAATAGCCCTTATAGGTGAAAGGGGCAACTATATGTATATGTAGGCACAGTGGGTTTCTGGTGAGGTTTGAAGGGCTCACAGTTTCCACCACAAGTGTAACAGGTAGGGGGAGGGATGGATCTAGGTCCACTTGTCTACAGTGCACTACTCTAGGGACCTACATGCTGCTGTAATGGATCTGGGTATAACAACTGAGGCTGTAATAGAGGGTGGTGAGTACTATTTTTATTCACATTTTTTGGTGGTAGGAGGGGGTCTGTGACCACTGGGGGAGTAAGGGGGTCATCCCTAAATCCCTCCACTGGTCATTTAGGGCATTTGTTTGTGTCTTATTCATTAGAAAAACAGGTCTAGACCAAAATGTTGAAGTTTTCGCCCTAGACGTTTTGGTAAAATGTCCAAGTGTTAGGCACACTCTAATTCCACATTTAAAATGCTCCCCAACATGCCCCATTCTGCAGTGGCGTACCGAGTGCAGGGTGTACGCTGCAGGGGGGTGCAGGGAGCAGCTGTGTGCCTGTTGGCTCCGCCGGTTTCCTGCTCCCTCT
Organism: Microcaecilia unicolor; assembly: GCF_901765095.1. Classification (NCBI taxonomy): domain Eukaryota; kingdom Metazoa; phylum Chordata; class Amphibia; order Gymnophiona; family Siphonopidae; genus Microcaecilia; species Microcaecilia unicolor. Next base: position 34,761,098 of record NC_044036.1, read on the forward strand.
GTTGTTACTTCCTGTTTCGGGGCAGGTAACCGGTGGAACCGACAGCCACGGAGTTGCTTCCAGCACCCCCAGGAGGTAAAAGCAATGCACCGGGGGATGGGGGTTGGAGGTGATGTGCTGGGGGAAAGTGATGCGCCAGGGGGTTGTGCAGCAGTGATCCGCCCCGGGCGGTAGCCAACCAAGGAATACCATTGCCCTTTTGATTTGGATGCACTGCAGACAAAGTTCATAGATGGACGTTTTGAGAAGAAATCCATCCAAATGAATTTATGACACTTTTTGGACGTTTTTCTCTTTCAAAAATGAGCCCCATAGTAACCTATGGAACTTTGTAAGTCTAAGTGCTTTGAAAATGAGCCCCTTAATCTCTGTCTGTCTCTGTGAATTTTGCAACACTGACCATTGAAGTCTGCCCGGTACTGGTCCTACTTCTCAACTACTAGAGTAATTCTCCTTTACTGCTATTGTTGCCAACTCAACTATAAATTCTGTAGGAATCCTTAACTTTTGAGGTTGGCAGGGTGGGCTCCATCTGTCCCCACCCTCAGTTTTGCATTTTATTGTTTTCCAAAAGATCGATTTTTATAGGTATAGAACGTTGTTAAAAACAACTTTTTTGCCTTATTTTATACACAGCTGGGGAATAATCTCCTCTTATTTTAGTTTTAAGGAGCACATAACAGTTTGGTAATGCATTTTGGTGAATAAATAAGCTTTTGTAGTGATGACCTCCGACCCCAGCTAGAGTGTATTACACTAGTAGTCACAAATAGCATGGCAGGATCTCTGCCTGTGTGGTGGAGGTCCTGCTACTCTGAAGATAAGGTGCTGTTTTGTAAGTAACTTTATGTTTAGACTGTTTCTGTTTTTTAAGCTGTATTTATATGTTTGTTTGTTTGTTTTTAATTAAGTTTTTTCTACTTGTTTGAATTTTAGGTTGTTTGGATAGATTTTGGTTAATAGGGGAGAGTTTGCTAGTACCTCCCATATAGGTTCTAAATAAGTCTTTGTCTGCACCAGCACTTTACTGTTCACATTTTGTACGTATCTGACTGATGCACTCATCCCACTTTGATCTAATTCATTTGAGCCCACTATACACTTATATATGTAGCCATCTATGCTTGTTATGTTTATTTTTGTATGATTGCATTTTTTTCTTATTTGTAAACATCTTCAGTACTTTCATGCATACTACACAAGTTATTTTGTACAAATAAGCAATATGACTCCATGTCTTTATGTCACAAATCATATGTTTTAGATTTGTATATTATTTCTATATGTTCTTTGAATGTAATTTGATTATTATTTTTTGATTTTTATTTGTAATTGAATTAAACGTTTGCTTAGAACTGTTGAGATATTAGTGGGCTACAAGCCTAGATATAATATAATGTAATGTAATGCATTGTAGCTTCCCCCCTGACACAGCCTTTGGGTGAAACATGGCCACGTCAGGTATATGTTTCAATAAACCACATTTCTTTTCATTTCTTCTGGTCTGCTTCGTATGTTGCTGCAATGGGGGGTCACGAGCCAGGTTCGATGCAGGTAGCCTCTATTACCTGGAGGAGAAGGAGGATATCACAGACATGGGTGGGGGAAGGGGCACTGGGGGGGGGGGGGCGGGGGGAATTACAGTGCTACTTACCTAGGAGCCAGCTGCCAGTGATTTCCCCTCAGTCAAAGCATTGGTAGATTCCTGAGTGCTCAGTGTAGAATGTATGCGTCGTGGCAGAACCCCAGGTACTGAGCACACACGTTCACTATCTCCACCTGGGCATCACACACCACCTAAATGTTCATGGAGTGATAGGATTTCCTATTCCTATAAGCAGTGCTTTTTTTGTAGAAAAAAAGGTGCCGGTACTCATTATGGGCGGGGTCACCACATATGGCTCCACCCCTGATAGCCACACCCACATTAACCACACCCCCTATACCAGCCATGGCGCATATAAACAGACATCATTGAAAATATTATAGTACTATAGGAGAAAAAAATAACGTGATTTTTTTCATTATAAATAATCTCTGTAAGCTCTTACAGCTCCAGTATACCCAGTGCAAAATAAGACAGCCAATGTAAATTCTCAAATTGGACATAATTACAAACACTAAAATGAAAATAAAATGATTTTTTTCTACCTTTGTTGTCTGGTGACTGTTTTTCTTTCCATATTGGTCCCAGTCTGTGATTCTGCTTTCTTTTCTTTTCGCTTAACTCTTCTGTGCCATTTGTCATTTTTGTCTCCTTTTTCTTTGCTTTCTTCAATATTTTTCAGGCTCTCTCTCTGTCCAGATTTAATTCATTCTTACTATCCATTCTTTAATGTCCTTCATCTACCTGTGGCTTTTCATCTTTTCCTCACCCTTGTTCTCCCCATGCCCCTTCCTCTTATTCTCCAGTCTTTCTCTATTCCCCTTTTCCATCCAGCAGCTCTGCTTTCTCTCCCCATCCTTCCAGTGTCTCCCCTATTTCTTTCTGCATTCTTCCATCCAGCATCTTCCCTCTCTCTCTCCCCATCCTTCCATCTGTTTTCCCCCTCTCTCTCCCCATCCTTCCATCTGTTTTTCCCTCTCTCCCCAATCCTTCCCTCTGTTGTTTTCCCTTTCTCTCTCTCCCCAATCCTTCCCTGTTTTCCCTCTCTCTCTATCCCCATCCTTCCATCTGTTTTCCCCTCTCTCCCCAATCCTTCCATCTGTTTTTCCCTCTCTCTCCCCATCCTTCCATCTGTTTTTCCCTCTCTCTCTCCCCAATCCTTCCCTGTTTTCCCTCTTTCTCTCTCTCCCCAATCCTTCCCTCTGTTGTTTTCCCTCTTTCTCTCTCTCTCCCCAATTTTTCCCTCTGTTGTTTTCCCTCTCTCCAATCCTTCCCTCTGTTGGATTCCCTCTCCCTGCCAAGTTTGGCGCGAACGGCGCGAAGACGCGACGCACGCGGCACCAGCCCCTATTTCCGGCCGCTGCTGCTTCTCTTGTTGTTGAGCAGCAGCGGCCGCTACACAAAGAAAAAGAAGATTAAAAAAAAATTGAAACCTGGCTGAAACTCGGCACCCCGGCACTGTAGACAGCCATTAGGCATTGGCTGTTGCCCCGCAGCCGCTCCTCCTCTTGCCTCTACGTCACTGCCCCTGGAGGAAGACCCCGGAGGAGCGCAGTGACGTAGAGGCAAGAGGAGGAGCGGCTGCGGGGCAACAGCCAATGCCTAATGGCTGTCTACAGTGCAGGGGTGCAGCGTTTCAGCCAGGTTTGAAGTTTTTTTTTAAATCTTTTTCTTTGTGTAGCGGCCGCTGCTGCTCAACAGGAGAAGCAGCGGCCGGAAATGGGGGCTGGCACTGCGTGCGGGACATGGACTCACGGGGCGGGGGGAGCAAAAAAAAAAAAAAAAAGGTGCCGGTACGCCGTACCGTTGCGTACCGGCACAAAAAAAGCACTGCCTATAAGTGTCCTCCTGTGCCTGGAGGAGGGGGAGGTCCGAGGGCCATATGTGTGCAGTCAATGACCCCAAGAACCGAGGAGAAACCATCTATGGAGTACAAGTGAGTCACAGCGGGACTTGGGGGTGATTGTGTCTGACGACCTTAAAGCTTTCAAACAGGTAGAAAAAGCGACGGCCAAAGCCAAAAGGATGCTTGGGTGCACAAAGAGAGGCATGACTAGCAGGAAAAAGGAGGTGATAGTGCCGTTGTATAAGTCTCTGGTGAGGCCTCATTTGGAGTACTGCGTGCAGTTCTGTAGACCGCACCTACGGAAAGATATAAACAGGATGGAGTTGGTCCAGAGGGTGGCTATGAAATTAGTAAGCGGTCTTGAATGCAAAAATTATAGGGACAGGCTTATGAACCTCAACATGTATATGCTGGAAGAGAGGAGGGAAAGAGGAGACATGATAGAAACGTTTAAATATCTCAAGGGCATTTATGTACAGGAAGAGAGCCTTTTTCAAATGAAGGAGAGCTCTGGAATGAGGGGGCATATGACAAAGTTAAGAGGGAATAGGCTTAAGAGTAACCTAAGGAAGTATTATTTCCCAGAAAGGGTGGTGGAGGTGAAGAATGGCCTCCCGGTGGAGGTGGTGGAGTCAAGGACTGTTCCAGAATTTAAAAAGGCATGGGATAAGCATGTGGGATCGCTTAGGAACAGGAAGAATTTGGGGTTACAGAGGATGGGCAGACTGGATGGGTCATATGGCCTTTATCTGCCATCATGTTTCTATGTTGTTTGGCGGGACTGGACAGTGCTGGGGAAGGAGATGCAGTGTGAGGTGTGGGTTAGGAAGGCATCAGGAACTTGGCCAGACAGAGATGGCAGTCTGGGTAAGGCCTACATTGACTGCGAGCACTGACTGAAAGGTACCAGTGGCATGAAAGTTGAGGGAGGCTGTAACCTTAAGATACACTGGCACAGGATTATTCCTGTGTGTCTTGGTCTGGAAGTGGAGCCCTAGCTGTTGACACAGGTACTATATGGCAATCCTATCAATGTGGTAGGCACTCCTGGTCACTGAGGTCTAGGAACTGGGTCCGGGGCCTAAACACTCTCTTTGATAAGGGTAGCTCCTCCTAGCCCTCCCCTCCAGACTCTCAGCCACATCCAGCAAAGCCTCAACACAAGAGCATTCAGCAGCTCCATGCTTCTTGTGCAGGTGTCGTACCACCGCAGGTGCAACTTGCAAACCCCACTAACATCACTGTGCACACCTCCATCTACTGCAGAGCTCATCACCACCTAGTGAGCCACTGACCTACCATCAGCACCAGGGCACAACACTCACTCATCCAGCAATGGTACACAGCACACTGACAAAGTGGGAGTGGACAAACACAGGGCCACCAAGGTAGTGAGCCAGGCCTGGGGCAGAGCCTGCCCACCGACCCCCAGGATCGCCGCCCCCCCCCCCCCCCAGGATCACTATCGCTGCCCTCCCCCCAGAATCGTCATTGTCCCCGCCCGCCCGAAGTACCTTGGCTGGCCCTGCCAGCTGCAGGCAGCGCGGCTTCTACTCTGCTCAGCATTGCCTTCCCCTGTGGCTGCTTTCCTCAGGTCGCACATGCTCAGTCTCAAAACCATTTAACCCTACTCTCTGTTTTCTATCTTTTAACCAGTTTTTAATCCACAACAGAACACTACGTCCTATCCCATGACTCTCCAATTTCCTCTGGAGTCTTTCATGAGATACTTCGTCAAACGCCTTCTGAAAATCCAGATACACAATATCAACCGGCTCACCTTTATCCACATTTGTTCACCCCTTCAAAAGGGTTCTTAATGTACATGGAGAGGAATGACCTGCAGGAAAAAAGGAGGTGATAGTGTCTCTGTACAAGTCTCTGGTGAGACCTTATTTGGCATCACATGTTCAGTTCTGGAGACCTTCAAAAATATATAAATTTAATGGAGCTGTTCCAGTGGGTAGCTACTTCAACGGTCAATAGTCAGGGCTGGCTCCGTGCACAAGAAAGCAAGAATGTACTAAGTGCGGCATTTCAGCTGTTGTTTTCACAAGATGCAGCTTGTCATTTATAGAAGAGGGAAATGGGTTTTTTAGTGCATAAAAAGAGTCCTGTCATAACCCCTCTGTCAACATTGGTTATATATTAAATATGAAGTTCTTCTGCTGAATACTGATTAAAGTGGATCAATACAGACCAAGGAGTGGAGGAGTAACCTAATGATTAGAGCAGCAGGCTGATGACCAAGAATTCCTCAGTTCAAATCCCACTAGTGCTTCTTGGGATCTGGAGCAGTCACCTTGAATTACTGAGAGGTATGAGCTAAATCCAAGTCCCAAAGTCTAGGGATATGTATTCATTAGCACACATTAAGCTCATTAAGAAAAAAAATTAGCACATGCAAAACTAATAAATATACACTAAGTTTTTGTGTGTTAAAAAGTTCTGATGTATGTAAGAAAAAACTCACAAAGAATATGCCTGGGTATAAAAACAACAAAAATCTTTGGGGGGGGGGGGGGGGTGGCAGCAACAAAATATTCTTTGCTTAGGGGGGCAAGAAATCTAGAGCTGGCTTGGCCTTCACCATAAAACATGTGGTAAATTTAAAGATATTAACGGGGAGCTATGATAGAGACATTAAGGTGAGGGGGGGATACATCAAGCAGCAATAGGGGTTTAAGTCATGTTATTTAGACCTTAATGTGACTTAAAAGACCCTAATGCTGCCTGACCTAAAATTGCTACGGTATAGGTAGTAATGAGATGCAAATATGCAAATGAATGCTTTGCACCTCATTACTATGCAAATGCCCTAACGTGACTTGCAGTGATACACCGCAAGTCGTGTTAGGGTCCGAATGTCATAGTAAAATAACCTCAGCTTTTAGCTGGGGCTATTTTACCGCCTGGCAGCATTGGGCCACAATGCCATGACCCGATGTCCCCACATAGCAAGAAGAGGGTCCCCCCAGTCCTACCTGCACCCTCCCTGATTAACCCCGATGTCCCCACATAGCAAGAGGGTCCCCCAGTCCTACCTGCACCCTCCCTGATTAACCCCCCCCCTCCACACACACACACACACACACAAGACATGCCCACCCCCCTAGGGGCTACTTGTTAAAAAGCATTGGTGGTCTGGGGGGGGGGGATCTGGGAGTCCATGGGGGGGTGTCATCTGGAGATCTGGGGAGGTCCAGAGGATCTTGAGCAGGTGTGAGGCACACTTGCTCATGCCCAGTCGGGGATCTCTTGAAAATGGCACTCCTAGTACTAGCCCTTCTCTCAGTACCCTTCTCCACCACTGTCAACTCCAGGCTCCGCTCATTCTGCCTTGCCTCACCCTATGCCTGGAACAATCTTCCTTTACCCATACGCCATGCCCCCTCCCTACCCATCTTCAAATCTCTGCTTAAAACTCACCTCTTCAATGCTGCCTTCGGCGCCTAACCGCTCGAGATATATAGAATGCCCCAATCTATCCACCCTATCAGACTAACTGTTCACTCGTCCTCTAGATTGTTCACCTGTCTTTAGATTGTTCTCTTGTCTTTTAGATTGTAAGCTCTTTGAGCAGGGACTGTCCTTCTATGTTTAAATTGTACAGCGCTGCGTAACCCTAGTAGCGCTTTAGAAATGCTAGTTAGTAGTAGTAGTCTCATGATTTTGAATCTCAATAGGTAGAGGCTCTCCTGAAAACAGAAGGAATGACAGCCTTTGGAACCCTTGCTCAAGGCAAGGAGATCTTGAAGATAGGAAGAATAGTAGCCCTTGGTACCATTGCTCAAGGCAAGGAGGCCTTTGAGAGCAGCTCAGGGCAGAGAAGAGCAGAGGAAGGCCTCTAGTGCGGAACCCTGGTACTGGTGATTGCAGGTAAACCTAAAGAAACTCCAAAGGCTCCTTCTTGAAGAGAGGCCCAGCGACGGACAAGGCCTCTGGGGAGCGATCAGCTCTAAGGGCCCAGTGAGGGAGAAGGCTCCCTGGGTGTGGCCAGCACTAGGAGCCCAGCAGAGGAGGACAGCTGTTGGGAGGGCAGCCGATCCTCTAGCTGGTCCTCATAGCCCAGGAAAAGCTTTCAGGAAGCTGCAACAGGAACAGGCTTAGCCAGCCTAGAAGTCCAGCAGCCACCATCCCAAGAAGTCTCTAGTGGAGGGGTGGGATCTGAGGAAAGTGGAAGAGGGTGGACTTGCAAGGACGAGGGAGGAGGGACCTAGGCAACACAGTCATGCCCACACACAGACATAACTAAGAAACTGGGAAGGGCTTACAGCTACTACATCGGCAATCAAACCTGAAAGGATCTAAAAGGGTGTGAAACAGGGGCATAGCTATGTGGGGCAATGGGGGCATGGGCCCCCCGTAGATTTGGCCATGGCCCCCCCCCCCACCGCCAACCCCTTCGACCCCCCCCCCTCCTGCCGCCAACCCTCCCCTGCCGCCGCCGCCATCGGGTACCTTTGCTGGTGGGGGTCCCCAACCCTCGCCAGCCGAAGTCCTCTTCTCCGGCGCTGCCGCGTTGCTGATCTTCAAAGGCAGGCTTCTGTTTCTGTGAGTCTGACGTCCTGCACATACAACGGGACCCCCGCCAGCAAAATACCCAATGGCAGCGGCGGGAGAGGGTTGGCGGCAGTGAGAAGAGGGGGGGTCGAAAGGGTTGGTGCTGGGGGGGGTCAAAGGTGGTGGTGGCGGCGGGAGGGGTCAAAAATGTGCCCCCTCACCTCGGGCTCTGGACCCCCCCTCCCACCAAAGTCTGGCTACGCCCCTGGTGTGAAAGACTACAAGCTACTGGTTTTAAAAATCCGAGCTCAAGACTAATGCTAGTGGTTCAAGTGCATAAGTTAGAAGGTATTTGGTATACTGGTTTAAGCAGGGCTGGTGTTAGACATTCAGGGGCCCAGGGCAGAAACCAGGGAGGGGTCCCAAAAGCTGACCTTCAGCCTATGCCTCCTTTAACTTGAGGCAGGCTTGGGGCCCCCTATATTATGGGAGCCAAGGGCAGATGCCCTGTTTGCCACTCCCTATCGCCGGCCTTGGGTTTAAGAAGTTAACTAAGAAGGGATTACTTTAATCACCGGGAATTGGATTGGAGATTCAAGGGTTTGTATTGTTAAACAATTTCTGGTTTTAAAAGGGGAAAAAAATGAAATCAGGTGTATTACTTTCACTAATATTGGACAATAAGTATGTTTCCAATGAAATTGATGGATTATGCACCGTTATGGTCTTGAAGAAACCAACCAGATGATCAATGTGGAATAATGATTTAGATAAATAATAACTGGGGATAATCGGGTTAATACCACGTTTTCTTTGTTTGCTGTTGTTTAAATTGATCTCCTTATCTTGTTTCACTCTCCCTATTTATTTTGTGGTCTAAGAAAGAGAAAGATTGTATAAAATCCATTTATCTTGTTGAGATTGTTTTCTTCTAATATTGTTTTAATGTACAATCATCTCTGTTTTACTGTTTTGCAAGTGATCCTTGTAAAATGAAAAAAATTATAAATAAATGATTAAAAAAAAAGAAGTTAACTAAGAAGACTGTCGGTGTTCATTTGTGGTAACTGAGTTAATGTGATTTAAAAAAAAAAAAAGAAAGCCTCATTTCTTAGGTGCATAAGATGGTGTATATATAAGTCTGTGTAAATAGTTCAGTAAACCCTGTTTATTAGCCCTGTTCACAGCGCACATTTTGGATTTTTTTCCTGGGGAGAGAAGAGGGTAATCCCACCCGCTAGCGCTTTTCTTCCCCAGGTGGAGGTACCGAATGCCAAGTGAGTAAGGAACCAACAGAGACTGCCCTCAGGAGGCTCCAGCTAGGTTGGGCCACAAATCTAGGAATATCCTGAAGGAGACACTACACATGGAATGAGCACAGAGAAACTCTGAGGGACAGGAAAAGATAGTAAATCTGAGCAGTTAGAGTGAACGGGCAAAGTGAATAGGCCATATGGTCATTACTTGCTGTCATTTTCTATGTGAAGCAGAATGAACCAGAAATGAGCTCATTCATCCCATTTTTCCATTCATTTTAAAAATGAAAGCACATTCCTACTGGAATACTGTATGTAGGGGAATTTGAATGATTTTCAGAGATCATGAACATCTGGTCCATCTCATATATTAGATTTACAGAGCAGCTGCTACCAGCAGAGGAACACTTTATATTTGATAAAGGTCTGAAGGGAAGTTTAAAATCTGAAAAAAAAACTCTTACAGATCTATTTTTAACGCTTCCTATCGGCATTTTTTTTAAATAGCAACCACTGCATTACTGTACAGCTTAACAGAGAATCAATAAAAATATAATACAAATAAACCCCAAACACAGGTACTAATTCAGTGCCTACTTTCCTTTATAGAATAGGTACCACATAGGAACCCTCTAGACAGTGGCGTATTTATACAAGGTGCGTATGTTACGTACTCAGCCCCTGCCAGACCCTGCTCCCCCCCACCCCTCTGTCCATACCTTAAAATCATCTCTGCTGCAGTCTTCACCCGGGCAGTGGCACTCATTGGCTGCCTATGGCCTGCACCAGGACTTCCTCTCTGAACTGTTCCGCCCTTCACAAAACAGGAAGTTGCGTCAGAAGGGGTGGGTCAGTTCAGAGAGGAAGTCTCTGTGCAGGCCACAGGCAGCCTATGAATGCCACTGCCAATGCCCGGGCAAAGAATGCAGCAGAGATGATTTTAAGGTACGGGGGGGGGGGGGGTGCGTGGAAGGCATGCAGGAGACGCACCACCTATTGTAATGTATTTCCAAGGAGAGGTGAGCCCTTGTACTCGATGAAGGAAATCCCTCACTGGGCTGTCGGCCAAAACCCTGAGTCCTCCCTGTGCCTCCCACCGTTCCCCAGGAGTTCAGCTCCGGAGTGCGAGTAGCCAGCTACAGAGAGAACAAAGTCCAGCACAAAGTCCACAGGGTTAGACCTGGCAGCAGATAACAGGAAAAAACAGGGCTAGGCAAAGGTAGTACCAGGCAGCGGTCAAAAGCAGGTGCAGAGACCGGCAGAGGTCAGTACCAGGCAGCGGTCAAGAGCAGGTCCAGGAACAGGCAGCGGTCAATACCAGGCAGCGGTCAAGAGCAGGTCCAGGAACAGGCAGCAGCCAGTACCAGGCAGCGGTCAAGAGCAGGTCCAGGAACAGGCAGAGATCAGAACCAGGCATCAGTCAGAAGTAGATCCAGAAGCACTGCAACTATCCAGCAAACTGAGTAGAAGCCGAAGCACAGATGGACTGAGGGCAGAGCCTTAAACAGAAAAGGAATTAGGCTCAACCAAGCACAGCTGAAAACAAGATGGCAGCCCCCATCGGATACACCCTACGACCAAATAAGGGCTTCCTTCCTGAAGCTGCCACACTCCAAGATGGCTGCCCTGGCTTAATAGACCCTCTTCTAAGATGGTCGCCAAAACCTGGAATAAGCCCAAATCCAAGATGGTTGTCTGATCCTCCGGTGCCCATACTTGCAAAGACAGGGAACATGACACCTATAAAACATTCCTGGCTAGACCACTGCCTCAAGATACCTAAATGTGGGCATTTCTTTATACAATTTCCCTCATAGGGTTCATTCTATAATGAACAGCCTAGTTTTAGGTGCAGGATGGTGTGTACATGGCAGCATTCTATCATTTATGTGCATAAATGTGATTGTCTCTGGGGAAAAGGTGACTAAAGTAGTGGATCCAAAATGTTGAGAATGGCTGATTTTTCATGTCATTGGTCCATAAACGGTCTGAAAAAGTTACACTTTTGAACTTCTACAACTTTTTTTTTAACATAACAGGATGGGGTTTGGACTATTGTATACAAATTGCTCTTGAAGAAAAAAACCTGAAGTCTATGCACTTTCCACAGGGATAGAGCAAAAAACACACAGTAAAGGTGGAAATGGCAACCAAGGCAAACCACGGGTAAAAAGTGTCCAAAAGTTTATTTGCCAGTAATAAATCTGACCCAAAGAAAAGACCCAACACAGGCTGTGTTTCGGCTGGAAAGCCTTCCTCAGGGATCTACAACACAAAGACATATAAAAATGTATATATACAACCAAGATGGCGACAGTGTAGGACGCATGGAAGGAACGCTCTCCGCTTGAAATTGAAAAGCTTACCTTTTTCCTCTGAATTATGCCGAAGAGAAAAGGTAAACCAAAGGGACCTCCCCTCCCGAGATTACAACCTCCCTCTTCGGGTCAGCCTTCCATAACAGCGTATATGGTGTCCACTCTGACGGGTGAATCCTTAGCTGCGACTGGGAAGAGTCCCAGCCTGGAGGGCGAGATTTTGCTCAGCCCGCTTGGTCCAGCAGCTCCCCCTCCACCACAACTTGGCGGCGTCATAGTTCCGAGCGCGGAAAGCAACGGCTCGAAGGGGCGGCAGACCCCGTCGAAGGAAGTGGCGTCAGCATCTATCGAGGAGGGGGAGAAGAGTTCACCAACCATGGTGGGAGGAGGAATGTTAGCGGAGGGGAGCCGGAATGCTGACTCCGGAGAGGAAACTTTGCTACAAACCGTGGTAATACAGCCTTTGGTGAAACCCCAAGAGATAACCCTGGAGTCTATATGGTCAGCACTTGAGGCCATGCATAAGGTCTGTACTGTGTTTATTTCTGCCTCATTGAATAATACAACACAAGTTAAAGAAATAAAAGATAACTTTGAAAAAATCTCTTCAAAACATAAAACCTTAGAGGGGGACTTGGCTAAAGTACAGGAGCAACAATCGCAGATGGCTGGAGATCGATTGTTATATCATAGAAAAATTGAAAACTTAGAGAACTCTGTGAGAAATTTAAATCTACGTATATTAAATTTTCCTCAGACTAAAGATATTTCCGCAAGAGAAATGTTCAATAAATTCTTGAAGGAGATATTTAAATATACAGAACAATCTCTTCCACCGTTGCAAAAAATATTTTATCTTGGAGATAAAAAGAAGTTACAATCAGCTTCATCACAAGGAGATGTAGAACGACAAGTTTCCTCAGAGACTTTGGATTTATCGGAGTTCTTAGAGCAATCTAAGGAAGAAATTAAGACTTTTGCAACTATGATTATTACATTTGTATTTTTGCAGGATAAAGAAGCATTGCTTCGTTTGTACTTTAAAAATATCCAACCTGAGTTTATGGGAAGTAAAGTTCTAATCTTCCCAGATATCTCTCGTTGGACACAACAAAGGAGGAAGACATTTTTGGAATTAAAACAGAGAACTCTGGCGATTAAAGCTTCCTACTAGCTAAGATTCCCCTGTAAATGTTTAGTTTTCTTTGAAAATAATAGATATATATTCTATGAGCCAGAACAATTATGTGCCTTTCTAGATACGCATGAGATCAAGAATGATTGACCGATAGAAATGTATGCTGGATAATTTAAACATAGGACTACCACCTACATATATTTCCTTTTTATAATATAATACTGAACTTCACTTCCATGGATAAAACCTTGGTTCTCTTTATTTGTGGTCTATTTGAATCTCAATATTTTTCCTTTTCTGTTATATGTTCCTATTATGTTGTATATTTACTTAATATTGGATTATCCATCAAAGATTTATATCTTTGTATAAATGAAAATTAATAAAGAAATTAAACATAAAAAAAAATGTATATATAAAAACTATATATGAAATAACTTCAATATACAGCATCATGTTACATATCTAAATAATAAAAAAGGCTAGTCCAGTGGTTTCCAGACCTGGTCCTGGAGGCACCCCAGCCAGTCAGGTTTTCAGAATATCCACAATGAATATTCATGAGAGTGATTTGCATGCTGTGCCTCCACTGCATGCAAATCTATCTCATGTGGATATCCTGATGACCTGACTGGCTGAGATGCCTCCAGGACCAAGTTTGAGAATCACTGGGCTAGTCTGACTAATATATGATTGTGTGTTTATAATTTTTTGATTAAATTTGTGATTTATTAATTTTCATTTTTTATATATATTTTAACATGATTTCCCAAAAACAAAATAAAAAAAAATTGGAGAGAAAGACCTTAGCAGCTTCTTAATGCCAAAATGCACATGGGGTTTATTGCTTCAATCATTGGTCCAAAAATATCCTCCAGTATATTCACACTTTTCTTTCTTAAATATTCTCTCAATCCATGCCAAGCAGAGGCTGCTTCTTTTACATTCAGTCTTCATCAGGGGCATAACATTTGATCACAGGCTGCTCTTCTCACAACGTTGTGTATTTTTCAGTTGTATCTGCCAACCCAGCACTGTTAACATTCCTCTGAATGTATTACATATTATTTGTTCTGGGTTTTTTTTTTGTTTTTTGTATTGGGTTCATTGCCTGATAATCTATTGAGCACAGTCTCAGAGCAGGTGTTACTATAATGCTGCACTGGGATATATGTTCATTTAAACTAATTGGTCTCTTCTTTCACAGTGCTGAAATCAACAACCTCTACACTGACACCTCTGTACTTACATAGCCCAATTCTGTCAACCTGCGCCTTTTTTTGCTATGGATGCTAAACCTATTTATCTTCACTAGAACCGAAAAG